>NC_084496.1:29218822-29590072 GCF_030035675.1 Rhineura floridana | reverse complement strand
CTAGCTAAACAGTAGGCAAGAGACAAGGTCATGTCTTTGATAATTATTAGAGTGTTATATGTTGAATGTTATACGTTCAAACTGCAGTCTTCTAGACTCAAACAGAGAATTTATTTATTTATTTATTGTATTTGTATACAGCCCCATAGCCGAAGCTCTCTGGGTGGTTTACAGTACAGAATCTGTACAAATGGAACCTTTTCTGTCTGCTAGTTTCATATCTGTGAGGAAATCTCACTCCTGAAGTCTTGACTGATGGAGCACAGAAAATTCTGTACCACATGACTCTCCTCATTGCATATTTCAGCTCTACAGCAGCAGTGATCTCTAAATTCCTTAGCTGGAACTTTAGGTTAATCTATAGGAGATTGCATATAGGATTATAGCGCTGGGATATAACTTACACCATACACAGATAAAACCAGGTAAAAAAAATGTTGCTTATACCAAGGCACAAAACACAAGGGTGCTTGGAAAGCGATACCTTGTAGCCAAGAATGAGCCCATTCTGTTCAGGTTCAGGAACAGCTGCCCAGGTCAAGAGAATCTGTGTGGAACTCACAGCTTCCGCGGACACATTCTCTGGGGGAGCAGACGGAACTGCAAATACCCAAATTAGCAGAAATTAGAAATAAGACGAAATAAGCATAGCGTTTCAGAGGGAAACATTTTGTTTTTTTTAAGACAGCAAAACAAATGCATCCTTTTAAAAGCGAAGTCTATAATTTAAAGGTCACAGTCAAATTACTGTCACCAACCTTTGCCTGACAGGGAGAACTCCAACACATTTTCACTGCGTTACCTCCGCAAGCTTCTTTAGGCAAAATTAATACTACTCAGCTAAGACAATTAGATTTAGGGGCTGCTTGACAGAGATTTAAAAATTTTATTTTGTTGCTTATGCCTCACCTCCTCCCCCCACTCCACATGCACGCTTTCTAATGTCTGAAGGGCACAGTTTCTCAAAAAGCATCAGGCACCTTCCAAGCTTCAGAGAGAGAGAGAGAGAGAGAGAACTTCTCAAGGCCTTTTGAGGTGATTGTGGGAGAGGGTGAAGAAATGGGCTTTATTTTCAGGGCTGAGGTCACACGTCTAGGTCCAGCACCAGGGCTGTGCAATGGGAAGCAGAAGGGGAGGCCAAGTTAGAAAGGGTGTCTGAGACACCCTCCCCTACACACACTCCACAAAGGCAGGATGGCTCGGTCTGGCTGTAGGGCTCCTTTTAGGTCCTGATATCTTTTAATCCAGCACTGAATCGGTGGCCATTATTTTCAACATCATGTGTGCAGCAGCAGCAGAAGAAAGCGCAGTCTGTACCTCGGTGGGCTCCAGGTTATCTCTCCAGCAGCTCCTCTGTTAGCAATTAGCTGGTACATGAGAAACAGCTCCAGCGCTTTTGCTGGCAAGATGGTTTTGTCCTCCCCACTCTCTCTGCTTCTCCCAATGCTGGATTTTTCTTTTTCATCTTCTCCTAGATTTATCCCCCACAAGGATATAATTGTGTTAAAGGAATATAGATTGCCGGGAGCAATGAATGTCTTTGGATGGCTGCCATAGCTTTATCCGTAGATCTTCACAAACCACTGCTCCCACATGAATCACTTCACAGTGCGCGAAAAAGAGGTGTGCCAGATTTCCATGTAAAGAAAAACAGCCGTTTCTAAGCTGCTCTGATTCACAAAGTCACTTGTTTGATTTTGCCATGCAAGAAAGGGATGATTTCTTTATTTTGATGAATAACTTTCTTCTTTGGTTCAGAAACCAAAAACTCTCTTTCATTCCACCCCCCCAGCACCAACACTCACAGGAGGCTGAGACTGAACCTGCCTTCACATCTTTTTTAAGATATGTTTTCAATGAAGGATGGATGCGGGGGTGTGTGTCTAAGGACAACAATACAGAGAATGTGGCTTTCTTACCTCTCAACTTTGGCCAAGGCCACCTGAGACATGAAGCTTGCACAGCGTGCCCTGGAAACTGCTGGCTAAAATGATCAAAAAGGTGATGGTGGAATGGAAGGCAAGTATCAGCAGATACTTTACTCAACAGGGTCTGGCTTTGGATTTGCAAACAAACCCACAGAAGTTATAGCTCTCTCTCTCCTCTCCATCCCTCCCTCCCTCCCTCATCTATCTTCCAGCTAAAGAAATGTGAGTCGATTAATCATATTTTAGTCACTTAAGTGGTTAATTACAATGGCATAAACTGCACACAAGAAAAAGCAACTGCTCTAAAGAAATAAGCTTTATTTTATTTTAGAGGATGCACATGTGCCACAGCATGCATCATTTTCTAAGCGCATAGGAAGGAATGCCTCTTAAGCTGGTGCTTGCCATCTGGATATTTTACCATCTGCCACCCTGGGCTCCTGCTGGGAGGCAGGGCGGGATATAAATCAAATAAATAAATATTTATGTGTATATGTGTATAATTATTAACTTTTAAAAAGTCAAAATCTGATGTCATTATCAAGCACACCATTTTCATCAGTCAACTGGTTAATCAATTAAATGCTACAGCCTTGATATTTCTACTATTCCATCCATGCAATCCATACATTTGTGGCCCAAATATATTGATTACCACACTGATTGTCAAAAAAAAGGGGGGGGGAGAGAATAAACTCTCTTTAGTTTAACAAAAGCTTTTGGTCTCAGTCTCCTGGGAAAGAATCCTTACCACCGACAAGTGCCTATTTCATAGGAAAGGAGGAAACTGCTTTATAGCAGGGCAGTCCGTTTGCCCATCTAACCCAATACCCAGTCTAGTCTAACTGGCAGATTCTCAAGCATAAAGTCTTTCCCATCACTTTGTGCCTATTCCTTCAACTTGTGGACCTCTGACCATCATCCCTGACTATGAGCCATGGTGGCTAATGGGAGCTGGAGTCCAATAACATTTGAAGGGCCACAGACTCCCTCTTCCTGCTTTGACTGGAGATTTCCAAGGAGACCTTCAATCTTTGACACTCAACACAGACGTTGAACTTTCAGAGAACTTCTCTGACCGTCTACCATCTAGTCACTCCCCCTTTACCACTTGGCTACTTAATGTATACACCCCTTAGATGTTGACTTCTGGATCGAGTTTTGATTATTAGAAAGTGCCTCTTGTCATTCATCAGGTGCCAAAACCAGAATATGGTGAGAGTCTGGAAGTCCCCCAAAGTAAGGGATGGTCCATATGTTAGGTAGGCCAGGGAGATGACACTAACAGGTGGAAAGGAAGGGCTGTAACTCAGCGGTAGAGCATCTGCCTTGCATGCAGAAGGTCCCAGGTTCAATCCCTATCATGTCCAGGTGTGGGGAGGGATGTCACCTGCCTGAAACTCTGGGCAGCCGCTGCCAGTTGATGTATTTAATTATTGATTTCTTATATATATATATATATCGCCATCCTTTCTTCCAAGGAGCTCAAGGTGGCCTACAGGGATCTTCCCTCCCCATTCAGTCCTCATAACAAGCCTGTGAGGTAGGTTAGGCTGAGAGGCAGTGACTGGCTCAGCGTCACCCAGTGAGCTTCATGGCTCAGTGGGGATTCGAACCCTGGTCTCCCAGGCCATAGTCAAACAATCTAACAATTTCACCACACAGACTCTCTCTTCTTGAACAACTGTGGGCTCCTGTCCTTTATCTCCTCACCTCAATGCTGCAGGAAAGCAATGCTGTATCACACTACCTAGGCTGCATCCTGATTATCAGTCTCTGAAGTGCTGAAAAGCCTGACCTTCATCTCTGAATGTGGCCATGACTATCCAACAGCTGACTTTATCAACAAAGGAGCTGTGTACACTCCGGTTCTGGAGGACAGTATATAAGGGCAGCAGGAACATGGTGTATCTAAAATGAATTATGGTGCGAAATAGATGTCAGCTCTACACTGCATCAGCAGTGTCAGGGGGGGCTGGAAATTCCTGGGTCTTTGGCAGGGAAGGAAAGTCCTTAGCCAGCAGTCGGGTTGTAAATCTGTCAGGCCTATCCGAAGCGTACTTGCCGAGTCAGAAGTCCAGAAGCGAGGTCAGTGGAGGTCCGGGATCAATTGCCAAGGAGGTCAGTCAAAGAGATGCTGCAGGGAAACTAGGTCTACACAAAGCCACGCCTGACGTTGCAGTCAGCAACAAGCTGCAGCCAAGGTGTGCCTTATAAAGAGCAGGATGGACAGCAGGTGTGAGCCCTCAGTGTTTGGGCCTTAAGGAGACAGCCCTGCCTCTCTTCTGCCTGACCTTCTGCTGTCTACGTTCTGCAGGTGAGGGGGGAGTATCCTGTTCACTGTCTGTGTCTGGCTGCAGGGCCTCTGCTGTCCCTGGGGTGCTCTGCAGCTGAGGGGCAGAAAGAGCTGGATTCTCAGGAGGCTCCTCCGTGTCTCCTGCTGCTCCTGGGTCTGCTGCTGTTACTCCCGAGTCGTCCTCATCTGAGGAGTCCTCTGACGGGGCCATGACAATAGAGGAGAGGTTTTTTTTAAAAAGCATCCATGCCAAGGTTGTGTTAACACAACGGTGCTCCTGTTAACTCTCCCTCGTATTATGCCATATTCCAGGCCTTCCTTCCAAAGGGGACAACACGGAGAAGAGGTTAGTGGGCAGCCCTTACAGAACACAAGTAGCTACTATGGACAGTTGGAGCTGTCTGGGCTTAAAGGGAGTCTTCTGGGCCCAAATGAAATCAATTTGCTCCTGCTTTGAAGCAAAAAAAAAAAAGCTCAAAGAGAGTGAGAACTGACATTTAAACTGTGGGCATACTAGTCACTTCAAAAGCAGCCAGAATGGCTTTTCTGGCTGCATTTGAAGCGACTGTGCCCTCAGCTGGACACACTTCCCCCTACTGCTGACTTCAGACCTCTCAGGACAACCCACAGCAAAGTGTTCAGCCAATCTGTCACTGCATGAGCCTGCAAAAAAGCATTTCCATTGGCCACACCTGGAAGACAAATGGGTTGATTTACCAATCAGTTACAAAATCTGCCTAAAGCTGATTTAAAAAATAAATAAATACATGCACTGGAGCTGATTCAACCAGGTTTTAAGAGTAAAAAGGGGGCAAAGTCTGATTAGTGTCGTGTGCCCATTTTCAGAAAAGAGAGGTGGAGACACACTGGAACCGCCACAAAAGTGTGTCTCACTCTCTACCTTTCTCCATCCACCACCTGCATATCTTTTTCTGCCCTTATTTTTCTTTGTCAAGCACATCTCAGCCAGCCATAGCAAAAGGTCCTTTGCACACAGCCCCTGTGGCTCCAAGGCTTGCTTAGATCGCAACACGCCTGAAAACTCCAAATGGTTTCTGTGTTTTTTATTTCTGTGGATGTGGGCTTTTTGAAGCTTTGCTACCACCAAGCCAGGTGCCTACATGGGCAGTTTCCTTTTGAATAGGAGCAGGGGTTGTTTCAGCTGGAGAGAATCACAGTGCTGGAGGCAGCACAATGGGTTACCAAGTGCAATCATTTGCCCTGAGCCAGATTTTCCTATATATAAACCTTCTTGACAGCTGTCACGTTCACCCTGAAAGCCTCCAGAGAAGCAGATACCATAGTCTTCCTAGGGAGCTGATCTGCTGATAAATGGCCATTATAATCAGGATATTTTTTCTATTTTTTCTTTAATTTTTTATTAATTTCAAAGTTATACAGTACATACATGTGACATCAACATTTTCAATTTTTAAAAAAGGGATATTTTTTCTTTTGATGGTCCTGAGGCTGCAGGTCTCTGCACACTTATTTAAAGGTAAGCCACATTGTTTATTTTTAAATAATCATACACAGGATTGCACTGCATATTTACTTTTTGTTGAGGACTATATACACAGGGCAGGATATAAATTATTTTTTAAAAATCCAGATTCCTATAATCCCTGTCCTGTCCTTAGAGGGTACGGTGACTAAACTCCTCCTTCTTTCTGTCACATCTCCTGCCCCTGAACTGGGGACCTTTCTTTACTGAACAAACCAATAGTCCTATCTAGCTCTACTGATGGTGGGCCTGAAACTGCAGCTTGTAAATGCTTTTCTGAAACCCTTTCAGCCCTTCAAGGTTTTCAGATTTTCTTTTAGCTGGAGAAGCTAGGGATGAAAGCTGGGGCATACTCTTGAATGAAGAGGCTCACAGTTTCTAGAAGCCGTGCATTTGGTGTGGTGGGCCCAAAGCTTGTGGAAATGCCTAATCCCAAATTGCTTCATAACTTACTTTGTAGGAGGACTAGAGACTTACTTTTTTAAATAAATGAAAGTTCAGGTGCTGGACTACCTGCTGGGGGCACCACCAAATAGACCTTTGCAGTCTCCATGGTGCCCACAGGGAAGGGGTTGGCGACCACTGGATTAAACCTACAAACTCCGTTTTAGGACTAGTCTGCCTATATGCCTAGGTGTTTTTTACTGACCATATACAGATGCTTCACCGGATCACATGGCACACTGATGCAAAATGGGCTATCAGTGCATCATGCTTATAATCATCACAAGTAAGCATTCTGCAATGGCTTCTCTGGCTTTAATTGATTATTTCCTCCAGCAATAATGAAAATATGCAAATTGGAGCTGTTTATAGCAAGAAAAAGGCCAAAATCCTGTTTAAAGTGATAAATAGGATCCAGTGTTAACCATGCAGCAGTGGGCAGCCCCTCTCTGATTATGGAGACAAATTACAAATACAGCCCTTGCTCATTGTGCAGGTTAGCGACGATGGTGATTTACTTTCACTATTGAATCCTTAATTCAAGAAAGGTCACTCCGCTCAATTATTCACCCACAGCAGAAAAGTAAATTACGTCAGATGCATGTGGGCTGGAGCTGAGAGAGAAGATCTGCTTGAAGTTATCTAGATAACAGCTTAATAACTACCTTTCGCAGAGCGTTGCTTATCCTTGTAGTGCCACTGAAAGGGCTGTTTTCTTCTGCCAGACAGAAGTTCCACAGCCTGCTTTGCTGAGATCTCTCTTTGCAAAACCTGGACCATGCAACTAAGCACGTTTCCAGATTACACGAGGTGAAATGTTGGCTGTTAAGAGATGTGCCAGCAGAGATTTAAGAGAATGAAAAAATGGATGCATTTGGAAGCCCACTCTGAAACATAGCATCCCCCAAAGCAGATGAAGAAGTCAGTGTTTGGACCAGTTATTCCCAGAGCAAATTCTCAGCAACTTGAGTGGACTTGTTAGAGTGCAATGAAAAGAAATTGATTTCATAATTAAAGGCTCCTGTGAGGGTCTAGCTGGCCTCTTTTCCATCAGCCTCCCGGGAATCAGCTCAAATAGAACAGGGAGTTCTGCTGTCTCTTTGCATTGGGAGTGAACAAATGATCCAATCATCTCTAACGTAGATGCTCGTCCTTGGAGGAAGTCACCCACTGCATCTTTGAGTGAATCACTGCTCTGGCCAGGACTCCTTACCACTGAGATCACCAAGCAAAGTGAAAGATAAATCTGGGACCCAGACGTATACTGAACAGAAAAATAGCCAAATGGGAAAGGGTTAAGCACAACCACCCACATTCACTCCTCTGCACAAAATCACTATCTCCAGAGCACGATTTTCATTTTAAAATTTCTTTTTGCTAATTTGTATGCATTGTGTAGTTTATGAAGAGCCTTGTTGGATCAAACCAACGTCCATCATTCTGTTTTCACAATGGCCAGTTCAGATGCCTATGGGAAGCCAACCGCAGGATCTGAGCACAACAGAGCTGTCCCCACTTGAGATTCCCAGCAACTGGTATTCAGAGACATATTGTCTCTAGCACTTCAGGTAGAACATAGCCTTGACCCTCCATGAATGTGTCTTTGTTGTTACTGTTATGTGCCTTCAAGTCGGTTAAGACATATGGCGACCCTATGAATCAGCGACCTCCAATTGCATCTGTCATGAACCACCCTGTTCAGATCTTGTAAGTTCAGGTCTGTGGCTTCCTTTATGGAATCAATCCATCTCTTGTTTGGCCTTCCTCTTTTTCTACTCCCTTCTGTTTTATTAAGGTTTTCAAACTAATTTTAGGAATAGAGATATGAAGCTACTCTTTGAGCCTTGGTCACTCATGCTCAACATTTTGCCTACTGAACTCAAGAAGAGAGTGTGCACATCTGAGTGCCACATACATACCTAGCTGCATTTGACTTATCTAAAGTGCCCTAATTATGTAGGCATACAACGTCAGGTCAGTAGAAAATCAGGAGCAAAAGGAAATATATTTTTAAAAATAGCGATCAGCGGGACTGCTTCCACATGTCTCACCTGATTCCCGTGTGCGACCTCTCATCACCTCACTCCAAGGTCCTGCCCCAATGGCATTGAAGGCTTGGATCTGCAGTTCATATTCTGTCCATTCCTCTAGATCTTCAATTGTGTGTTCCCTCTCCAGACGGTCGTTGATTACCTTTGTCAGTGTAGAAGGCTGTGCATCCATACACCAATACTTGATCCTGTAACCTACTGACTCAGGGTTCCCATTGTATTGAGAGTCAGGCAGAGGCTGGGCAGACAGAAGAAGCGCAGCATGTTAGTGATGGGTGAGATGGACCATCTGTGATTTTCAAAGACTATACTATGGACTTTTACAACTACTGCTGCTATTCTTGTTCTTTCAGTTGGCACAATGCAGAGGAAATATGATGGGTTGTATTCAACTGAGTCCTACTCAGAGTAGACCAATTGAAATTAATGAACCTACATTAGTTATGTAACTTCAGTGAGTCTACTCTGAGCAGGACTAATACTGAATACCACCCTACGTATACCCACAGCCATCTCATTCTCCAAGTAAGAATCCTTATGCAGTTAAAACTGCACCATCCACATACAAGAGAGAAGTATCAGAAGGTTTGGGGGAAAAACCCCAAGTTTGCAGAAGTACAAAAAAAATTAGGGGGAAAACTCTAAAACAGCCTGATGAGGATAGAGCATGTCCAGTGGCCACAGGATGTTCAATGTTTACTAAAAGGGGACTCCCCCCACCCACCCTCAAAAGAAACAGGTGGGAGAGAGGGAGAATGAAATGATGTATCTTGTAAGAGGGCATACGTAGCTGGCTGGCTGGAACCTGAACAGGAGCACTCCATACTGCAACTTTTTGCTGCATGCTCCACTTGCACACTGTAAATATTGAACTTGGCACCAGCATGCCTTAGGGCCTTGATGTTAACACTGCAGTGGCCAAGAAACTGTACCAGCCCTGGAGTGGCTCAGCAATGCCTATATCCAGGGAATAATGAGAAGGTGACCTGGACGGTCTTCTATCTAAATCCAACCATGCACAGTGGACAACTTAACATCACTAGAACTTGTAAGCATGTTGCAGATGGGCAGATTTGCCTTTGCCTCTCAACACAGTAAGTACAGAACGAGTTTTTGGTCTCCTTAGCTTAGCCATTAAGTGAGGCCTTCATTCGTGGGTATAAAAACCTTTGGAGCTGGCAGTTCTTTGTGTACTACTATCAAAGACATACAAATGTTCCTGATTTAGTTAGCAACAATGTTAATGCAGTTACAAAATACATGCCTTTCATCTTCGCCTGCTTCACTCACTGGCTTTTTGCCCATTCATCCATCTTCCATGTTTACAATAACAACCTGCCTCTTTGATCAGGATCCAAAGAGCTGCTTTAGGCTCACAACAAGAGCTTGGGTGCATCTGGTGGGATTTTGACTTGTATTCCCTTGAACAGCAGGCTCCCAAGACCAACCGCCGAACAAGAGAAAACATTAATCCCCTGTTGTTACAGGAATGCCCTGATGACTTGGAGAGTTCACAGGAGTCCAGAGCATTTAGAAAATGTATGCACAGAATGTTTTCCTGACAGGTGAGTTGCTGCAGCTTCCATTTTATCTAAGAGCATTTGGGACCATCTCCTGTGTTCTGTGGAGAGAAGCAGGAATATATCTACTTGGAAAGGCTATTTGAAGTGGAATAGCAGAGGAAATGGGAGTAGCTGAATGAATTCCAGTCAGAGAGGTTGAGGGGTGGATATAGCAGTCCAAGCGCCATGATAAATACATTTATCAATGGCCCTGCAATTTATCACCCGATTCCAGAGTTAATCACTTAGCTCTGCAATCTATCACATGGATATAACCTCCAGATTGGCACTGTTTCCCTGGGCATAGAAAAAAAAATCTCTCTGCAATTTTAGTAACTTAAAATGAAAGTGCCTACAATGAACTCAGTTTCATGGCATTTTTTTTAAAGAAATGTATTGCCATAAACAAACAAGAGGCAGCATCTGGTCTATTCCAATTATGTCACATTTATCATTCCTTGTTATGCTTTTATTGTTTGGTCCATTAGAGAACACATCCTGTCCTGGGCTATAGCCAGAAATGTGGTGCTTAGACTCAAGTCTGCCAGAGCACAGATAGGAAACAGCAGGGACCTCAGATATGACCTTAGTGCTTGGGAAAAAGGAAACAGATTTCTCTGCAAAACTCCTTTGTGGATTTTGGACCTCTTGCCTTTGAGAAAAGTTGGAATGTTATTCCTCCTCCTCCTATATAGTCTAGTTGCCATCAACTTACCACCCAGCGGACCCATAAACTGGTCTCACTGGCAGCGCGCACAGTCACACTCCCTGGCGGGGTGTCTGGGGGTGCCTGGAGCGTTTGGATGACACGCGACGGCTGGCTGAGAGGGCTTTGCCCAACCACATTCTCCTGCCTCATCCTAAACCTGAAGGACAAAGGAAGGTCACAATCATACATAGCACAGAAAGAGTCAGAAGCATTTAGTGTGTTTGAAAATGGATCCACTGACAATCCTTGTCTATCAATGTGAATTTAAAAATGTAACACCAACATCATATTAAAAGATAAATTACAGGTGGTGCGTGTTCCCTGATCTGCAACAATCACAAGACTTTCAAGATGCAAAAGATTATAAAAGAGATTAATTTAGATCAGCTAACTCAAACTGGAATAACAATCATAACAGTCCACTGAATAGGAGCTGTAATTCTGCAAGGGGACCGAGAACATCAGAAGAACCGAACTGCTGGATCAGTCTCAAGGTCTACTGAGCCCAGCATTCTGTCCTCCCAGTGGCCAACCAGATGCCCAATGGAAAGTCCACAAGCTGAACATGAGCACAGCGGCACTTTCCATGAGAGTGCTGGCAAAGGTTATTCAGAGGCATATAGCCGAAAACACTGGAGCCACTGATAACCTTATCTTCCATTAATTTATCTAATTCCCTTTTAAAATCATGATTCACTAGAAAAGACAATAATGATGGGAAAAACAGAAGGGAGTAGAAAAAGAGGAAGGCCAAACAAGAGATGGACTGATTCCGTAAAGGAAGCCACAGACCTGAACTTACAAGACCTGAACAGTGTGGTCTACAACAAATGGTATTGGAGGTTGCCGATTCTTAGGGTCGCTGTTTATTGTAATCAACTTGAAGGCATATAACAACAAATGTTGGTGGCTATCACATCATCTTATAGCAGCAGTTTCCATAGTTTAGCTATGCACTGTGTGAAGAAATCTATCCTTTTGTCTGTCCTAAATATCCAACCCTTCAGCTTCACTGAACAACCTCGCTGGGTTCTAACAGTATGAGAGGGGGAGAAAATTCTGTCAGAGATTCGTGATCTATCTCAAAACAATTTATATCATGTGTGAGTGATTGTAATGGTTTTGGTGGTGGGAAACATGACAGTTAAAAACTAGGCCCCGTTAGTAGTACTAATATGTGTACATCTCTTTTATTATATTTCCAGGCCTACAGATCTCAAACACAGGTCTCAAATGGAGAGATCTATTCAATTTGCATTTCATGCAAACCTGCCTAATTCACCCATCCCTGACCTATACCAGGGTTGGAAAGTTCTGTCAATTTCGGTTCTCTCAATTTCTCTTTTTTCCGATCTTAACTCAGCTCTTTACATTTCTACAGCAATTTGCGATTTAAAAAAAAAATCCTTATGAAAATTCTCCAGCATTGTAGTGTGAAGTTCTCCTAATAAACACATTGTTGTAGGCAGTTTTGACTCACGTACACATTTCTGCAAGCCATTTCTCCTAATATAATGCATTTTTGTATGTTATTTTCACATATATTCATTTTCATGCACACTTTACCCTAATGTATGCACTTTTGTAAACATTATTTGGTTGGCAAACAGCATTGTAAAATTTGAATTAGTGTGAGTTTTAAAGGATGGCTGTGTTCCTCATAGTGCTTTGGAAAGTGTGAATTTGATATATTTGGCTTCAAATGCAAACTAAATTGAATTTCTCACCCATCCCTGACCAATATGTGAGCCAAAACACAGCTGTCCTTTGAAATTCATACTCCTCCAAATTTTGTGATTCTATTCTCCAGCCAAAAAATGCGTAGATTAGGGGAAAGTGTGCACAAAAAGTACTACTACCTTTTATTGTTATTTAGATTAACATCCTGCTTTTCAACTAGAGTCCTCAGAAGCAGCTAATGATGTTTATAAAATAAATACACACATATAGCAGTGAAAACAACCTTGACAAATGCATTGATTAGGTAATTTTTTATATATCAGCAGCAATGCCAATGGAAATATATATAAACTGTATACAGACTTTAAAAAAATGCAAACTGATATGGAAATGGGGCAACCAAAACTGGAAAAGGTGAAACTGAAATTGACAGGTTTATCCATGCCTGAATGTAAATTCTCCAATTTTCCCTTATATTTTCATTACTATCTCACCGTTATCTCATTTAAGATACGTCCTGCACTATACACCTCTAGTCATTCTAAATTAGTTAACCAGTATGATAATGAAGTCAACAAGAATCAATTATCAGAAGAGTTGATAAAAAGAAAACAGGTCAGAATGCTTGGGAAGTGCAAGATAAGAAGATGGCAGATTTCTTGTTTGGGAAATGTTAGTTTCTAAACTAAAGTTTAGTTTGTAATCATTGGCCTTGTTTGCATGTATGATAAACTACAGTTACTGGCTTACTGTTATGCACTGATCCTGAGCACCTTGCATCTCTCCACTGAAACACACCACATCTGAACAAACATAATGTCTGATCATGGTTGTTTCACTCCCAACATGCCCCAATCTGTGGCCAAAATTTGTTCTTGGCTCAGCGACCCTAGTTTATTGGAGTAAGACAAACCAGGATCCTTTGTTTGGATATAATGCTAAGCTAGGGGGTCATAGCTTGTTTCTCCACAGCACTTTAATGCTTTCTTTTTCATTCCTTATTACAGTTTTCACGAAGACAAAAACAGCTTCTAAAAATCAACAAGTGCGCCCTAAACTCTCCGCCTCCCTGATTAAAATTTGTTCTCCCCAATTAGAACTGGCCCTGATTAGCTAAAGCTTTAGTTGCTTAACCTACTGATTAAACCAATTAGAGGTTGCATCCCAACTCTTTGCAAGTGTGACCACATATTGAGTAAAATCCAGGAGGAGGTAACTGTATCCTTAACGCCTTTTAGGCATGTCCAACTTTCTCTAGATTTAATCCATTACAAAACATTTCCCTAATGATCAGCTCAAAAGACAGATGATGTGGAACAAATGGCTTCCTTTTGATGCAAGTTTTGTAGGTTTATGTATACAAACGCTTGGATCAAAAGCAATCCCATTTGTTCCAAATTATGACAGCAACTGTTTCACCTTATGATGGCACAAGTTTTAGAGAAAGCATTAGAGGTACGCATAGGCATCATAACAAAAGAGACTGTTCAGGCTTTCTTGTGCTCACATGTTAGCTGCTCAACTAGCCCCTACTAAATGCTGGATTTCTGGCATTAAAAGACTGGGATTGAGGAAAGGCTGAGCAAGTTTATGTAATGCCATTAGTCTATCTCCTCAGATCTCATTAAGGAAGTGCACTAAAGGAAAATGCGTTAAGCAAAACAACACCATTAATTTACCAAACGCTGACAGGGCACAGAAGAAAAGGAGCATGTTTGACAAAGATGCAGTCTAAGTCCAATAATTAGTGCTTCAGATTCCTTTCCACCTTTTCATCATGTTGGAATGTCATGCCAAGTCTTGGCAAGATGATGGAACTGATCAGCCCAGGTGCCACTTGGGAGATGCCTCTTGTTTCATCATCTTATGGACAGTCACAGAATGGCTTCAGAGGGCTCAAAAGGATTGCAAACATGATGGAAGAAATTCCGTTTGGAGAGCAATTTGTAGAGGTATAATGGGAGGTTCAGAGCACAGTCTTCTTAAGCTACACTATCTAGTGCACTTCTCACGCAGCAGTGCCCCCAGCAGCAATGCCAGCTGGTCTTTGTCTTTTGTTTTGTAAATTAGCCCTGGTCCTGTGTGGCAATCTGATACACCGAAATAAAACAGGAGAAGCTTTTAAGCAGCACGGGGATAAATGATAGGGAAAGTTTCACATGCTTAACTTTTCTCTCTGTGTGTGCACGTTAGGCAGCTGTCAAAGGCACAGGAGGAGGGATATATATATTTAAGTGGCAACCTAAGTGACTCAATATAGCAAGAAATGAGAGGCAAGTAGGTCAGTCCCCCAGCATATCTTCATGCATGTTCCCAGGTGACATTATTCATTTGATACAATAAACGTCTGAAAGTGCTGCTCCCTTGATCTATTATGATGATTTAGATTGCCACCCAACTTTAACTCAGAGGCTGAGGATGCATAGCCAACAAAATACATAAGCATTACTCTAAAGGTAAGAAGGATATTGAGCTAGAACTAAATAAAGCCAGACAGAATGCCTCTACTATTTTCTTGTCCCCTTTTCGTTTCTTACATAAAAAGCCCCATCCCCCAGCACAGATTAACCCTCCAATGTAATGCTTGTCCCACTGCCCCCCCCCCCCAGGATCATAGCAAACTCCTCATCCTAATTATCTGAACGGTTGTAGCCAGCGCCTGCTGAGATTCTAAAGTGATTTCATCAGACCCTCCCTTCAGTCTTCTAGCGTCTCTCTGCATGTGCCCCTGCTATCTGTCATCGGGCACTTTCCTATATTGAAGACTCACCAGCTGAGAGGCTATACGATTAGGATTCAGTGGAAGTCTCACTATGCCAGCAGAGCTTCTTCTGAATGCTACTGCCCCTCAGCTGGCAGATCACCCATATAAAGATGTCAGGTACGTGGCTGCCGTGGCAGACGCAGTAGTGGAATACTTGGTTCTTTGTTTCCGTTTGTCTGTTTTTAATTCAATATATTAAGTGTGCAGATTGGGTGTGGACTTGACCGCCTGAATTGGAGTAAAGTTTCAACAATGCTTGATGAAATATCTGAGGTTACAGATGTTAGCATTACAGTTTATACCCTTTAATTTATTATCCTGTTGTATTCTGTGTTTGTAACTGATTTGTGAAAAGATGGTGATGTGATTTTGTTCTATTTCCCTTTCTCTTTCAGACATTTCTCACCATTACTAATATCCAAACAAAGACAGTGTTTTGTAGAAATTTATAGTAAAAGCTTTTAATTTTTAATCTCTAATTTTTAGGATTTTGATTATGTCTATATGGAATGTACTTGTGTTTGGTTGTAAGTCGCCCAGAGTGGAAGATCTCTGCCAGATGGGCATCTAACAAATGTCATAAATAAATAAATAAATAAATACATACATAAATAAAAATCTTCACAGAAATATAGATGCCTACTACAATGTTATATAGCTTATATAATCAAAGCATATATACATATATAAATTTTAAAAAGAAACAAAAACACAGAGACAAAAAAGAAAAAAATGTTTCAAAACAACAACAATAAAAAGAGGGGGGAAAGAGAGATACTGAGATTAATGTAAGCTTTAAAAAGCATAAAATTCAATTCATAGAATGTAATAGAGATTTAGAAATTCATTGTTGGTAGACGGATTTAGCCACAATTAACTCCAGAGACTAGCCAAAGGCAGCCCTCCATAAAGAGGCATATGAAAATTGATATGAAAATTGATATGAAAATTGATATGAAAATTGTCTTTTTTATTGGGATCTCAGTTCTGGGGCAAAGATGGAACAGCTGAATTTGTTGTAGGTCACTTAGGGAATGAGCTTACTTACATCCTAGTCTCACCCAGATCACGGCCATCTCCCATCCACAGCACAACTTTATACCAGCCACAGACCTGTGCTAATGAATTTCCCTTCTGTTGACTACAGTGGGATTGGAAAAGTGTTTCTGCTGATGTAACACTGACGTCCCAGCACAACGGGACTGTAGCATTGGTTTGCTATTCTCCTCTACGGAATACTATCTCACTACCACTTCAACACGTAACTTCATCAGAAGCATATATATTCAGCAGGCGAGTGATGTAAATAACTGATCCACAGGAAGTGGTCATTGCAGAAGTGGCCATCCCTCGTGCAATCGGCCAAGGTTCCAGCATAAAGTGTCATCAGCATATTGTTGTGGGAGACCTTCCTCTTCTCCCAGGCATTTTAGAATGTATTTTTACATTGTTTTTTTAAAAAGTGTTTTTAAATTTGTATATTTGTTTTTAATGTTTTTAACCGCCCAGACAGCTTCAGCTATGGGGTGGTATACAAATGTAATAAATCATCATCATCATCATCATCTAGTCAAACATCTGTCTTGCCTATTTTCTGAATCATAGCCACGTGACTCACAAAGCAACTGTTGTCAAAAACTCCTCTGCTCAAGGTTCTCTGAGTGCTTTCGTGGGGCATACAGTCAGTAAGTGAGTGCAATGTACTTGCTAAAACAGCTTTGCCCTTGTTCCTCACTATTTGATATAACTAATTTAAAATGAAATGCCTCGTCAAGAGGGACACATTAAGCTGATGAACAAAGGAAAACATCAGCAACCTGATTGCATTTGCAAATATTTTATGGAGAAGCTCTTGGATCAGAAACAACAAAAGAGCCTTTGGCACTTTCAAGTCTTTACACTTTTATTGTGAAATAAACTTTGGTAGGTAAGATGCAGGAGGTAAGGAGTAAAGCATTTATAATGTGCCACAGGTTGGTTGTTTTCATTGTAACACGCTAATACACAGCAAACCTTCTAGATTTTTTTTTTAATCAGTGCTATTTTATATTGAAAGATATCAGTAGATCATCTAAAGGTCATTGCATTAGAGTGTCTGGTTTGCATCTCTCTGCCTGCCTACTGAAAGTATAGCCTGCCCTTCAATGTAAAAACATATCCAGGGCAACTCGCAACCATCAAGCTGAAAACAACTATAGTAAACAAGAGGTTTTTTTAAAAAAGCGACAACAATAAATGAAGCAACAGAATAAAAGCTGTTGAAAACTGTTCCCACCACAGTTTTCTCTCAGAGCTAAAAACCTGGGGAAAGCAAAAGGGCTTTGCTTGGGACCAATGCCACCTCCAGGTAAACATCCCTAGGGAAAGTGTCCCACTTCCTCACCCGAGAAGGCCCTCCCTCCAGGTGCAGACCGCCCAGGTGGCAGGGACACTTGGAGGGGGCCTCTAAAGATGCCCAAGTGTACGGCGGGCTTGCAGTACCCAGACCCCGTGCCGTGCCCTACAGGGCTTGAAAGACAAGAGGCAACCTTTGTCTAGGGAGCTTAGAATGGCCTCATCGCTGAAAACAGATTGTCCTGCCTAGCTTTTAATAGTATTTAATTTGACACTGGACTCTCCTCTTCTTGGTTTCTAATGTTTTATTTTTATTCTATTATTGTTTAAAGTGGTTTTGTATTTTTTTCTTTTTGTAAACTGCCTTGGGGCCATTGTTAAGGCTGTAAGGTAGAATACAATTGTTTTAAAAAAGAAAATATAAAGCAAGCTGGTTAATGCTAGTACAGAATTCCACCAAATCCTGTTCTCTCATTCTATGTATCTACATACACATTTTAAATTTAGTTCATTTATTTCAATTCAAATGTTCAGGGTGATTTACATTAACTCCTACAACAGGTTACAATGCTCCCAACATCATAATAAAAACAGTAATTAAACTTCTATTAAAAATCACCATTCAGAGAAATAATGCCAGCTGACGCAATGGCCTGCTGGAACTGGTGTGTTTCAGACTGTGTACACAACATTTTATTCCGTAATCATGGAGACTGAGTTCTTGCTTTTTCTATCTATTGCAGATCTATTGCATCTAGAGCTAGACATATATTTTGTCCCTGAAAAGTGCTTCTTGACCAACTGGTTTCACTCCAAAAATAAAAGCCCATTGCAAATTGATTCTGCATTACCCACGGTGTGTCCATTTGAAAACAGATGTAGGCGGTCTTAGCACTTGGGGGGCTATATACACACCTGGCCAATAATGTTGTGCGTGGAGGTATACCAAGAGAGTGACTGGATGGTTTTCAAACATGCAATCTGAGGGTTGCCAACCCATCGCCCATGAACACCATGTTGGTTGCAAAGAATTCAGTGGCGCCCCCACAGGTAATGCAGAATCTGAGCATCCTTTTTCTTTTTTAAAAAGTCTCAACCTCCTAGAAAGAAAGTTAAGGAACAAAATGCGCAGGTCTATTCTAAGCTATTTATGTGAAATAAGCCAGTCTGGTTGCTCCTGCTTGTCAATGTTATTAGTCAGTGAGTGAAGTCAGAGCTGTGACTGATATGTGAGTTGTTTGGACAGCAGGCAATAGGAATCCCTGGGGTCCTAAAGAGCTGCTGTTTTGCCCTCCCTTTTAGTACACTTTTCCTGCTTCTGTCTTTTTTCCTAGTCCTTAGAATCTCTGTAGTTTGCCCTTGCTTTTCCCCTAGCAACCAGGATGCATCTGCGATCAGGTTTATTTTTTGCAAATACTACTACACAATAAATGTGTGTGAATGCTAAAGAATCCCCCTCCATCCAAAAGGCAAACGTGGAAAGTTTGCAAAGAGGCTTTGGTATATCCCCTGTTTTGCAGGAGCTAAAGACCAGGAACACATTAAGAATTCACTGTATAGCTAACTTACAGTAAAGTGGCATACATGTCTACTCAGAAGTAAGTCTCTTTGTGTTCAATGCGGCTTACTTTCAGTAAAGGGTACAGGATGGCAGTCTAGGCTTTGGTTTAAGACTGGCATTAGGGAAAACCAGGGTTCTTGTTTCTGTAACAGCTAAATGACAAGCAGAAATTCAACAGGGAAAAGCTTCATCATGTTTACTCTCTAATTTTATATTATGTCATGCTCCATGGCAGCCATTTTGTCACTGGTGCCCTCAGAACTCTCTCAAAATTTGAAATGTGCCCTCTGGTCCAAAAAGTCTGGAGAGTCCTGGTGTAATCTAATCATAGGGATGGTTTTCAAACACATTTCAAACAACCACATCCACCCATCTGGATGGCAGGATCCACACTCAATCCAGACGGAAAGCAGCATGTCGAGGATGAGTATGAAGGATTCCGTGTTGGATAAATGTATATGCAGCCTTAATGGCTCTCTGGAACGTCAAGGGAAGGGAGCCAGGTGAGCTTCTCTTGGGAGGTATTCCACAGTCCACAGACTGAAAAGGCCCTTCCTTGCACCCTTGCAATTTTAGTGGATATCTACTAGGAGCAGGGTCTTCTCAGTGGTGATGGCAACTTTATGAAATGTCCTCCCAAGAAGGCCCATCTCAGCATTTTTCCTTAAAAACCTGTTTTCTTTAAGAGGTTTTTGTGCTACGTTGATTTGGCTGTTGTAAACAGTGGGATCTGGCTTGCTCATGTACAACATGGTCTTTTAAAGATCCTGTTTGAAATGTATTTTATTTGTTGTTTTGCCAGGGTATTGCATTTTTAGTATTTATTCATTTATTGCTCTGATTTTTTTTCTGTGAGCTCCTTCAAGTTATTGCTATAAGATAAAGTGAGATGCCATTTCTCAAACAACAATTAAATAGTAAAGATTAATTAATAATAATTAAATAATGATGAAATAATAAAGACATCATGCAGCATACACATCTCCTCAGCAGAGTAAGGCTGGAAAACACCCTTGTCTGAAACTTGGAGACCTGAGGCTTGTCAGTGGAGAGGAGACAGTACTACTGAGCTGGATGGCCTTACTTGGTACAAAGGAGAATGACGCTTAGTAGATTTGTTCCGATGATCATGATATTGATTACTAATACTCTCTTGAAAGCATTTTTGGCTGAGACCACCGCACATGTCCAGACATTCAGTAATTGCCCCTGATGAAGGCTGTATACTGTTAGCCGAAACGCGTTGGGCTTTTTACAAGAATTTTTTTAAAAATACATGCTCCTAAATAAACTGTTGGTAATTTCCTACCTAAGTTTTTCCCTTTTTTCTTCTGTCATTCTGGGGCAACCCCACCCTTCTGTTTTATTGGATGACACCCAATCCTTTGTTGTTTCTTACTTGGTACAAGACAGTTTCCTCTCCTCTGGTCATCTGTCTCCCCAAGCAGTTTCCCATGATCTGCTTAGCTTCTGCAAAGGCATTGCATCATGTACCTTAGGCCCACAGTCCTAGGGCAACCATTACAAAGCTGAAGGAGATCAGTAATTCAGAATGTACAAATCCAGTAAAAGAAGGGGAGGCAGCATTTTAAAATTAAGTCCGGAACAGGATGACCCTCTTACTGATGGGCACTTGACATCCATGGACGCTTGGGTTAATTCTGTTAACATCACTGAGTTCATTTAAGTATAATGAAGGGGGAGTTATGCTGACTTAACTCATAGAATAAAGCCAAAGTGATATAAGGACCATTCAGCCATTTTCAGTGCAGTTTCCCCCCAAAATGAAACAAGATCAATTTTAATTAAACCACTGCAATTTTTAGTCTAGACAAACTCTCTATATCAGGATGTATTCAATGGCACCATTTAGCAGTGCACATTATGTACCTTGCTCCCATTTCCAGATTGAGTAATTATTTTACTATGCAAAGGCAACAATTACAATACATCAAGCAAGGTCATTTAAGGGCAAACTCTTCTAAGCTGTAAATGTTCTCTTATCCTTCCTCCTACCAGCTACTTGCAATCACAGAAGTTGCCCCGACTGACACTGACTAGCCTGTTGTTGCGGCAATTAATTACCCGATGTTCTCACCTGTAATGTGTATAAGGCGTGAGATTTGGGATCTCCAGCATCTGAGCATCTGATTCTTTCTCCACCTCGCACAAAGTTACCCACTCCTCTTCCTCTCCTATAACACCAACCTATGGAGAGGACAAGAAGCAGTTGTTTTCATTTAGACGACATCAGTCTTGGGAAGGGTCACTTGGGATATAGCCACACATCCCTTTTTCTTTTTCTAAGCACGTTTGCCCATTGACCCTTTGCCTCCCCTTCCTCTCCCTCTGCTGTTTCCCCTGAATCAAATTTGACTTTGTAAGATAGTTGGGGCAGGGACCTCTAAAGAGTTCCATGCACATTGATGACAATATATATAGACAACACACACATACATAATGACTAGAGGTTTATGAACAAACCATGCGGTGGCAGGGGGAAGGCAATCTCCACCAGAACTGGGGGGAGGGGGCATGAAGGTTGTGCTGCTCATCTGATCACGGAACAGGTGAGAATGGTGACAAGGGGGCTGGACTGCAGGAAAAAAAATAACCTTTATCTGGGGGCCCTGCGTCCTGCTGCTCTGCTAGTCAGTGGGAATGTACATTGTAGGTCATGGCAGATTAGGAAATGGCCCAGAAGTACTCTGAGGGGCACAGATGGCACATTTCTGAACAAGAGATAGAAAAAAGGCGTATTTTTTGGACACTATGCGTATTACCCAGCGAATGTACAAAATTCAGTCGAGATATGTACATTCCCCAAGGTCTTTATACACTTTATAGAAGTGTATAAAATTATGCATGGCATTGAGAAAGTGGATAGAGAAAAGTTCTTCTCCCTCTCTCATAATACTAGAACTCGTGGACATTCAAAGAAGCTGAATGTTGGAAGATTCAGGACAGACAAAAGGAAGTACTTCTTTACTCAGCGCATAGTTAAACTATGGAATTTGCTCCCACAAGATGCAGTAATGGCCACCAGCTTGGATGGCTTTAAAAGAAGATTAGACAAATTCATGGAGGACAGGGCTATCAATGGCTACTAGCCATGATGGCTGTGCTCTGCCACCCTAGTCAGAGGCAGCATGCTTCTGAAAACCAGTTGCCGGAAGCCTCAGGAAGGGAGAGTGTTCTTGCACTCGGGTCCTGCTTGCGGGCTTCCCCCAGGCACCTGGTTGGCCACTGTGAGAACAGGATGCTGGACTAGATGGGCCACTGGCCTGATCCAGCAGGCTCTTCTTATGTTCTTATGTTCTTATGTCTGTTGGGGATAATGCATAATGACCAGAGAATGTAAATTTAGCAAAGATACGCACATTTCCCAAAGCCTGTTGGGGACTGTGCATAATGGCAGAAAAATGTACAAACTTCAAGCCATATATATGCACACTGCCCAAGGCCTGTTGGAGATTATGTATACGATTGGGAAATGTGCACAGTTCCCTCTTCACGGAAGGATTAAGCGCACATTCTCTGTGAGGCCTGGGGAATGTAGACAATGGCTGGTTATTTTGCACATGACCTGCTCAATTTACCTTCCCTTAACCCACACACACAAATTAATAAATATGTCATTGCATTTTAAATTTCTATAGTAAATTAGCAAAAATATTTTTTATTAATTTATGAGAACATCCTTTTAATAATAGTTGCTAATTTTGAAAAATCTAAAGGTGGACCAACATTGCAAAATGTTCAGTTCAGATACAGTCTTTCAGTATGCTACATAGTTCAATCCAGTACAAAATAAATAAATAAATAAATAAAGGGGGGGGGAAGTAATGTACAAATTAAGTACAAGTCCTTTTTAACTGTTTCATCTCTGAAAACACATTATCAGCACTATGAAGAATTCCATATACCCACATATCTAGCTGGGGTTACTGGAGCCTTGACTCCTTCATTTATAAATTGAATGAAATCATAGCACGTCAGATAACACACACTCACCATTTATATAAATGTATCTTTTGGGTTACCTTTCTAGACAGAGCCAGAAACCAGACACTATTGTACCAATATTCTAAAATGGCATTTCCAAATATATCCGAAATCTTTTGTAATAAAAAGAAGCTAATTAGGTCTTTATTCTTGCAGTCCACACTTTCTTGTCCTAGATATTTAAAAGTGCTAGGGATGGAATCTGAAGAACATTTTGGTGAGTAATCTGTATTTCCTTAAAAACCTGACACCAGAATCCTTCCACAGTGGGAGAAGTCCACCACGTGGGGAAACAAGTAGCTTTTGACGCCCTACATCTCTGTTAGGGAAGATGCACAGTATGTGTCATATTTTGTCTTTATTATGCTATTTATTCTGTTCATATATTTTAAATGCCCTTTAAGGAGGAATTTTCTGGAACTACATTTCTAACCCCTGAAATACAGAGCAGAATTCACAGAAAAGCAACAGTAAGTCAGTAAGGCTAGAGAGACCCCAGAGTGTCTCTGCCATTTTCAAATATAAAAAATAAAAAAATGCCTGAATGCATAGCCATGAGGGCTAGAATATTTTTTTAAAAATAACTCAAAACTGAAACACTCAGGAGTGTTTCAGTGCCTGGAATCTGCATTGGATGCTGCATTCTTCACTTTATAATGAACAAACTTGTATCCATTTCCAGAGTTCTCGGGTTTTAGAGGATCATGCTTCTGTACAAAGATTTGAATGGAACAAAAAGGAAAATAACAAAGAAGCTTTAGATATCCCTGCTGGCTAAGCAGTAGGGAGACTATGCAGTGCTCTGTTTTAATTAGCCACTGTAAGTGGCCAACAGCCAGCTCAGCAAAGCCCATCTACAAGATCTGTGCCAGCAGGGCCAGAATTTCTTCCCACATGCCATCTTTAGGGGAGAGAAATGGCAGTTCTTAAAGAGGAAGAGATGGAAGGCCAAGGTCTTAAGAAAGCATGAAAGAGATGGTAGCCTTCAAATGTACAGAAATACATGACGACTGCCAACTCGCTGCAGTCGCAACACGCAAAAACAATCCCACAGTGTTCCTCCCACACAGTTAAGAAATCAAGTCGGTAAAGTGACACACAGCATCTACTGACACAAGTGAGGTTTCACTCCTCATCTTCCTCTGTGTGATGCAAACCCTGTTTGATTGGCATTGGCAATCCGAGAGGTGAGCATATTGGATTTAGTAGCAGGAGTGGCAATCAGGGCTGTTTTGGGACTAGGTCTCTTTGACTCCTTTCCCCCATCCTTCTTGATCTTTAGCTGAAACTCAATGTTAATTAACTACTTTATTTAGAAGATTTATAGCCCACCTTTCAGTCAAATGGTCCTTAAAGTAGCTTACAACAGATTGCAATAATATAGATACTGGTCAGAGGGCCCAATCCATGCTCGGATCCCCATTCAGCCCTAAATGACATCACAGGGTTGCTGTGTGGATAAAATGGGCAAGGGGAGAACTTTGAGGTCCTTCGCAGAGGAAAGAGGGGAAGTAAGTGGAACAATGTAAATATAAACATAATTGTGCTTTTCAAAGTAACATAAAACAAAACAGAAAGAAAGAAAGAAAAGAAAAAGAAAAAGAAAAGTTCCCTGTAGTGAAAAACTTACTATAGAAAACGGGGGGATCGCAGAGGGACAGTAGTATAGTGGCAAATTCAGAAGTGAGGGGTCCCTTCACAGTAGTCATAGCCACACTCCCTCCCCCTTTTTTTGCTGTGGGGTTGAGAATGAGATCCTTGTTAATGCCTTCTCCCACATTAGACATCCTTAAGAGCCAATAAGCATGAATGGGGAGTGTTAGCTACTGAGAAGAGTCTTCTCATTTGCTGACTTGCCCTCCTTTCATCCTGATGGCTCCAATCAACAGGAAAGGTCAAGGAAGCACATTAGAATATTTGTCTCGGTGGCTAAGATGCTCCGCTTTCATGCTGATTGGCTCACAGGATGCTGGATACCTAAGGACCCTGCTGGGACCCTGTTCCCAGAAAAGTAAGACCCCCCCGAGAGTCTGGATGACTACACCCCTGCAGAGGAAGGAAAGCAAAGGGGCTGGATCAGCATGGAGCTCCCTGAATGTCATCCTTTAAACAATTTGTACTTATGGAGCCACAAGTGGGAAGGGATTGGCAAGCACTACGAAGGGACATCCCCAGTGAGCACTCAGACCAGAGCACAGCTTTTTATCGTCAGAGAAGATGATTGGTAAAGTCTCAGAGGGCGTGGCTGGCTCAGGATATGCTTGGCATGGGGCAAGATTCCCCCTTGAAGAGCCAGCTGGATGACAGGTGGTGCGCTACCTGCTTTGGGGCTTGGGAGGCCATAGACAGAATGGGTGCAGTCCAGAGACAATAATTATCTCTCTCTCACCTGGAAATGGCTGAAAGTTGTTTTATGATGGTGACAGGGGGAGAAGCAAATGCAACTGAGCACTTTGCCTTCTCTCAGTAGAAACAGCAAGTAAACATCCAGAACGCTGCTAAATTGGTTTACCTCTAGATGAAGTAACGTTCAACTCACTATGGGATAGACAAACACATGGAGAGTTAGTAGAGGCTAAGGATGAGCTCTTGGCTGGTCTCTGAGAAAACCCCAAAGTCAGAGTAGCACCTCAGCTACTTTCCCCCACATGAGCAAAGGGCTCTTTCTCACAAAGAGGAAAAGGACTCCTTATGCTGCAGCATGAGAGGTCCTGTTTGAAGCAAAGAAGTAAGTTGCAACGTAACAGGAAGCACCCAGATACCTGGAGGATGGTTCATTAATTGCTGCGGAGAGCAGCAGAAGTGAACATAAGAAGGAACACAGGCAGCTATCTTATTCCATCAGACCATCTCACCTAGTACTGTCTATAATGACTACATATAAGGCCAGTCCATTTTATTCTCACAGCAACCCAAGTTGTAACTAAATGTTGCATGGCAAATCCATGTACAGGAAGATAGATGGGAAACTGCCTTCCACTGAGTCAGATCACTGGTCCATCTAGCCTCAGTATTTTCTACACTGACTAGCAGCTACTCTTCAGTGTTTTTTTAAAAAGGGGGGTCCTTCCCAGTCCTACCTGGAGATGCCAGAGATGGGGACCAGGGAATGTTTCCATGCAAAGCATTGACCCCCTAATATCACTTAGCTACAGTCCTTATGTCTGACATCCTTATGTTGGGCTTCTTTGGAAGGCAGGGTGCAATAGAAACGTAAAAAATAAACCAAGCCTTGTCTACAACCAGAAATGATTTAATACACCAGTTTTGCAAAAATCATGTTCACATTTCCAATATGTCTGTGCTAAGGTTGACAAAATCTCACTTAAAAAGAAGGAAGAAAAGTATAAGACGCAAGCCCTTATCATCCATTTCAGAAAGTATTCATATTCTAGACCTCATAATCTCAAAATTCTCCTGACACAACCTCATGCCAAATGGACATTCCTGAAAATAAATGTTTAGCTTATAGCAAGACCCACAATAAAAAATCAAACATGAACATTTCTTTCCTGGCCTCAATAACTGCAGCCTTACATAGAGATCTTTATAAAAATCAATGAGAAGTTTCATGTAAGCCAAAAGCGTTTTCTTCCCAAGAAAGCTTGTAAAGACATTTCTTTTACACCAGATGTGTGAAACCTCACTTGAATCTGAAGTAACTGCTGCTCACAATATGGTAAATCAACCTTGAAAAATTCAACTTGCCCATTGTGCCTGCATTAGTAAATTTTCATTATAGGTTTGCAAGGGCACAGTAAATGTCTCAGAGAACACCCCTATAAATTCTTCCAGTCTGCTTGGCTTATGAATGGTGTTTTCAATCTGTCTTGATTATCAATACTTTGACGAGGATAGGATGTGAACGAAACAAAGGTTAAAGTCAAGAGAACTTTGGCAGGGAGGCTATTTCCATGATGGTCAACAAGAAGGGAAGGCGCCGTGCAAGGAAACTGATTATCACTTTCTTATTGGAACAATTTCTTTTGCTGAATGTACAAATTTTTGAGCTACACCAAACTTTTCCTGTAAATGGAATAAAGGAGTTGTAAGATAAACTCTATGCATGCTCACACTTGTTTAGTCTACCACAGAAGAAATGCAATTGAACTCAGTGGGGTTTACTTTTGAGTAGATGTGCTGATGATCACCCTGTTAGTTTCAAACATGAGCTCTACAAAAGATGATAGTTTGTGCTCTCTGTTCTTCATAAAAAGCAAATTCAACAGCATTATGAATGGATGGATTTTTTCTTGGCAAAATCAGGGTCTTTATTTTATCATGGGTGTGATGGTTCAGAAACCAAGCAAGGGTATAGACATCTGGGGTCTCGAGAGGCCTTAGACCCCTTACTTTTTGGGGAGCAGGGTACGAGCAAGGGGCCCTATATTGCCAGTATCCTGTGAGCCAATCAGCATGATAGGGAAGTGTGTTAGCCACTAAGAAGACTCTTCTCAGTAGCTAACACTCTCCTCTTTCATGTTTATTGGCTCCTAGGGATACTGTTGAAGAAGGCACTAACAAGGATCTCATTTTCAACCACACAGCAAAAAGGGAGAGGGGGTATGGCTATGACATGAGGGGACCCTACGCTTCCGAATCTTCCACTACACTATTTTAATGAATCAGGACTGCTTCAGACATGTAGTAAATCTTGCTACCATGTAGGCAAAGGGGTGCAAGTTGTATATGGTTTTCGTGCCAAAGTTTATTTCATTTGATGATGGGAAGCCAAGACTGGCTGTTGCTTCCCAGCACGTGTACATAGAGTAGGGATGGGATTCATTGGCCGGTGCAAGTTCAAAAGCATTCCATTGACCTAACAGGCTGGTATCGATTTGAGCTTATTCTTTGTCTGCAAGCCCCTGCTTTCACCGATCCATTTTCCCCCTCACAAAAATATTGATGTTAATATCAATGTTTTTAGAGAAAAGATCAATATTTTAAAGGAGATGTCAATAATTTATAATTTAATTAATATTTTAGACATGGAGTTTTTAAAAGAAATCTGTTTCTGAAAATAGCCATGGAAAATCACTACATAAAAATCCATTCGGCAACGCTAGCAAATAAGAAAATGAATGGAAAATTCTATACCAAATCCTGAGCAGAATTCTAGAACACCCTTAACATGAAGTGTAGTTACGTGCAGAAGCAGTGTATGTGATGGGCATATGGTTTTCCTATAAGGATGTGTGTAGCAAATAAGCACAGTTTGATTTGGTCCTAAGGCCTGAACTAGATACAGAGGTGGAGTTGTCTTTGTCAGGTGTCAAGACAATAAAATTAGTTTTGATACAGAAATATAAAGACATTCTCTATGAGGCACACAAAACCCAAGTGTTTGGAGAGAGGGACTCTGGCCTATCATTCAGCTCATATATGAACACCGATTTTCAGTAAAAAAACCCAAACTGCAACTTTTCAAGTGCAGACAAATTAGTGCATGGCAAAGTCAAGACCAAGCTTGGTATGGACAAGCACTAAGACTCCATATTACTATCAAACTCCTTGAATATCCTGACCCTGTATGTGGAGGGCAGCCGTTGAAAGGATAAGCACCATGTGAGGTTTGGGTTGGGTATACAACAGAAGAAAGTCCCTGAGATTTATAAAACCAAATTTTAAAAGAAAAACAATTTTAGCCAAAAATAATTAAATATCAGAACGAAAAATAAGATTCACCTCCTTTGCTTTTCTAAGAAAAAAGGTAATATAAAAGGTGGAAAACTAAGAAATGGTTATCAGCTACTAGTCACTTTCAATGGGAACCTAATGTTTCTCCATTGTTACATGGGCACCCTGCATTCTGCAATATGTCACTGTTTTCATTTTAGAGGTTTATAACTCAGTCATTTGAAATCGCTTTGGGATGAAATTTGGTACACAGGCTGTCAGCCCGGATGCAATTTTTTCCTCTTACAAAAGAGTACTTAAATCGATTCAGCTGTTTTTGATTTAAAGATTGGGAAAAGCATAAAATTGTCAGAGTCTTGGGCACTTTATTTACCAAGCTCTAAAGTAGAAATGACATCAAGAGGAGCGCCTTATACAAAGGATGAATCCTAATAGCTCTGTTGACATTGAAAATCCGACTTAACCCGTGGAACTGGAGAAACTCATAGAGAAGTTTCCCAATACAGTCCTAAACTATGTACTTCTGTGGCTAAACACAGCAGTCACATTTCATGATATTTTTCCAAAATAATGACATTTCCCATACTAATGACAATATTTATTACTTGTTGAGCATCTTAAAAGAATAGATACCGTACAGAATTCATACAAACACAGGCCCAGCTGAAATAGGCTTGCAGTGCAATGCAGACAAAAATAATGAAGACCTGGAAGAATGTTGTTTTTAGAGAGCTTTTAGTGTTTTGGTTTGCCGCCCTGGGCTCCTTCTGGGAGGAAGGGCGGGATATAAATCTAATAAATAATAATCATTGAATGCCAACATTAAAACTAGCCTCAGGTCCCCCCACGTTGGGGACCTCAGTTGGCGCTGTCCCACAGGAAGGAAGCAAGACATGATTTTCATGGGTGCAGGATGCTGATCAGCCAGGCTGTGGCCAAGCCCTGCCCAGGAGCCAAACTGGCTGTGTAAACAACTGGAGAGTATCCTGTGATGTGGTGATGCCACCTACGGGCCATTGTTAGAGGCGACTCTTGACAGTCACCTCTCTAAATAACTCTGGACCAGGTTACCTGGTGAACGGTCTTAATGTGATGCTAAATGTACTCTGGTATCTGAATAAAAGCCACATTCGTTAGCATAGCTGGTGTCAAACCTTATTACATATCTGACTTCATCATAAAAGAACATCTCCCTTCCACCCCAGCAAACACAAGTGGGGTGACAGAACTTGCAAATAACAATTTGGCTGGGAAGGAAAAATAAACACCATAGCAGAGCAGGTTTGTACAACAGACCCACCAACCTAATGGGTACTATAGATGGTAAATTATGAGAGAGTCTGCTGCTTTTGATGCATGTCTAGAACTGCAAAAACATTGGGGAAAGGGCTATCAGGCACCTGGTCTGCCACAACCAATGGCTGACAACTCATGTGTGTGTGTGAGTTGGCAGACAGGTATTGTATTGAGCATAAAAATCACTGGAGAAAATGTTGCCACTGTGTGCTAACAAAGAATCTGTTGGCACATACTTGGGATGACACCACTGCCAAAACAAAAGCAGTTACTGCATGTCCTTTAGAAAGGCTTCAAAAAATTTCTCAAAATTTCATTTCTGAATCTTCCTAGGGTTTCCTACAAACTGCATATTTTGCAAAAATAAAATAATGGAGATAGCTTTAAAGATAAATTGTATAATTCTTTCATTTATTTTTTTAAAGAGATGCCTCTGCTTTGAAAGTCTGCTTTGCTTTATTGCGCCGGGTTCAAGTGTACAGTGTGAAGGAGATGAAAAATTAGTACTAATAAATTTTAATGGACTTTTTAAGAAGTATGTCATATAGCTCTTCAATAAATCAGGATGACAGGATTACAGTGTCAAGAACATTTTGACCTGCATGAGGTAAGGAATAAAGAACCTATTTTCCTCTCACGCAAGGCGGAGCAAAATGAACAAACTTACCGACATGAAAGCCTGATGAAGTTAGGATCATTTTTTGGATTTAAAATTATATTTGGAAGACGATCACAAGGACTATTGATAAAGTCTACAAGCACCATTCACTGGGAAGTTTTCCTGTGCAAGCCCCGTAGCAAGCTGCACAAGAGTTCCACCACCAAATTATATGGTTTCTATGGGGTTTGCAAGGAGAATTTCTCACTGGGTTATTATGCCCTATGACACCTCTGTCTTCTGCACAGAGTCTAGACACAGCTGCTATTGAGTAAATGTTTAGAAATGGCATCTCCTCGGCTGACTTTTGGGACTGAGCCAACTGTTCTACCACTGGGTATCCGTGGACCACTAATGTCAAGATTTGAATACATAGGTTTCTAGCAAGTAAAAAAAAATCACCCAATTTTCTGATTGCTATGGAAGCCCAGAATTTGAGCTTTCATTAAATAAAAAAAGTAAGTCCCTAGCTCTCCTAGATGGAAAGTTATGGAGCAAAAGGGATTTCTGTGAAATGAGCTAGCCTGGCTGCTCCTGCCTGTCAGTGTTATTAGCCAATGAGTGACGTTACAGCTGTGATTGATAAATGAGTTGTCTGAACACCAGGCAATAGGCATCCCTGGGGTCCTAAAGAGCTGCTGTTTTGCCCTCCCTTGTAGCGCACTTTTCCTGCTTCAGTCTTTTTTCCTAGCCCTTAGAATCTCTGTAGTTTGCCCTTCCTTTTTCCCTAGCAAACAGGATCCATCTTTCTTGTGCTAGGTTTGCTTGAGATCAGGTAGAATCTTCCTCCCCACAAAAGGCAAATGTGAAAACTTTGCAAAGAAGCTTTGGCATGTCTCCTGCTTTGCAGGAGCTGAAGACCAGGGACTCGTTAAGAATTTACTGCATAGTTAACATACAGTGCAGTCCTATACATGTCTACTCAGAAGGGAATCTCTTTGCATTTAATGGGGTTGACTTCCAGGTAAGTGAATACAGGATGGCAGCCTAGGCTTTGGTTTAGGGTTGGCACTGGGGAAAAACAGGGTTCTTGTGCCTTTAAGAGTTGTATGGCAGTCAAAAATTCAACAGGTCAAGCCTTTTCTCATATGGAAATACAATTATGGGAAAAGCTTCACCATGACTACTCACAAGCCTCTTAATAACACTTTACAAATGAGAAATGCCATTGGTCAGGGGTGGTGAAGTTCTAGCCCTCCAGATATTGTAAACTTCCATCTGTTTCAGCCAGCAAGGCCAATGGCCAGTGACACTAGAAGCTGCAGTCCAACGACATCTGGAGGGTCACTAGTTAGTCACCTCTACCTATGGCTTTTGTCCAAAATATTCCTCAGATGTTTTGTCAAAAGAGGAACACTTCAAAGTTTGCTTCAATCAAAATGTGGTGATCACTTAGGGGTGCCTATCTGTACACAGGTGATGCTTAATAACCTTTCTGAGAAATGTCACTGGTTTTAATCAAAACTCTTCTGGGTTCCCATTCCCTAGGAAATTCTTTTACGTTTTGCCTAGGGATCAGCCAACATTTTTGCAGTTGGAGGTGAATTTTGCTTTAGGCAATATTTTATTTATTTATTTATTATTTTATTTATTATTTCAATTTATATACCGCCCTTAGCAAAATAGCTCTCAGGGCGGTGAACAAATGAGATAAAATACAATATATCATAATAAAAATACAAAAACATATACGAACAAACAACAAAAAACACAACAAAAACAAAATAAATACTACAAAAATTAAAAATACAGATTAAAAGATTAAAAAATTAAGAAGATTAAAATGCCTGGGAGCATAAAAAGGTCTTTACCTGGCGCCGGAAAGATGGAAGTGTAGGCGCCAGGCGTACCTCTTCGGGGAGGCTGTTCCACAACTCAGGGGCCACCACAGAAAAGGCCCTAGATCTAGTAACCACCCTCCGGGCTTCCCGATGAGCTGGTACCCGGAGGAGGGCCTTAGATTCTGAACGAAGTGAACGGGTAGGTTCATAGCGAGAGAGGCGTTCCACAAGGTATTGAGGTCCCACGCCGTGTAAGGCTTTATAGGTCAAAACCAGCACCTTGAATCTTGCCCGGAAGCAAATAGGAAGCCAGTGCAGACGCGCCAGGACAGGTGTTATATGCGAAGACCGACTGGTAGCCACTTGCTTCCTAAAGGCTGTGGTGTGGTGGAGGCACATTACAAAATTGGCCATGGGTACCATATAAAAATCTTGGATGTTTTAAAAATGACACAAGTTACCTAAGCTAGTACTAAAGACTGCTGTAGCATTTTATTAGATTTATAAAATAGATTTGTTTGAGAAACTGCATTCTTGGTTTATTTTATTTCTTCATTTGTTTATTTTTATACATAAAATAAATAATATTTATTGCTAATATTTATAAAATAAAATAAATAAATTCTTGGTTGTGATGAATTCTATGATTTTTGACACCTGCCTTGATGATAGCTTGATGATGGCCAGTACCCTTGAGTTGCAATCTCTACCTGAGTTATGATGGCCGGGCTGGCAGAATGAATTCCATAATGATGGGACATTTGAGGAGGCAATAATATTTGTAGTTCATAAGTAATTACACTTTGCCTCTAAGCAGACATTCTCAATTTGTACTCAAAGCTATTACTGTTGAGAGAAGCTGTCCAACAGTATTTGTAGACAAGCTTAATGCTTACATAGCATAACACTGTGCAAGAAAAAACGTGCTGTGATATTGGTGTCTAGATTCACGTTCTGGCTTTATACCTAGGACTTATTAACAACCTCAGGTGGCAAATAATGCTCCACCAAACCTTTGGAGTCGGCTTCAACTTCGGTACTACAGAGTAGCAAAAACTTTTATGTCACCTTGGGGACCTTGAATCCTGGTTCTTATCCAAGTTACACTCTCCATCTGACATCTCAAAAGCAATGGACTACACTTATGGTTGATAAAAGGCTGCTTCACAAAGCTGAAAAGATATTCTTGTACCTCCCTGTTTCGGGTTTGGGAGGGGGGAAGCATTTAGAGCCAGCACTGATGTATGATGCTATTTCAAGTGCACTGAAGGAGCCAAATAACTCTGTAAAGAGTAACCCAGTCACTCTTATCACAGTTCTTGGTCAGGGTTATTATCATCCTTTTTGTACAGAGAGGAAACTAAGCAGCAAGCACCCTGGTCAATGAGCACCCAGTGACCCAATGAAAATATGTGAAACTGGATAAGCTAAGCTACTATCACAGCTTCAAATTCTATGTTCTGCCCTTTTAAAAACTGTTGGGCCTGAAGAACTGTTCTTGTTCTATATTTTAGACTCAGGGATGAATATCTGAGCACATAAACACGGGCCTCTTGTAACGCATACTGATGAGAGGACTTCCCCCTCTTTCATTTCTCAGTGGTTCCAGAAACTCTCCCTGCACCACACTGCACTTCCCCTGAATTGGAGCATGTGTTATTGCTGCAGGTTTCAGTTCCTTGCGTTCACAGGCATCGTCCCTCCACCCTCTACTTTACCAGTGCCCACGTACACATCATTTCCGTTGCAGTGTTTTATGCATCTTGATGTGATTGTAGGTATCATTCTTCCAAGTTTCTTTTTGTGCAATCTCTTACGACATGCACAATGGAACCAATGACCTAGAGAGGTAGTGGGCTCTCCGACACTGGAGGCATTCAAGAGGCAGCTGGACAGCCATCTGTGGGGAATGCTTTGATTTGGATTCCTGCATTAAGCAGGGGGTTGGACTTGATGGCCTTATAGGCCCCTTCCAACTCTACTATTCTATGATTCTTTACATTGGGGAAACCCCACACAAAGAGAAATTTGATATAATCAGACATAAAATCACGTTAAGATTCCCTTTCTTTGCAGAATGTTAGCCATTGAATCAGTGTGGTATAGTGGTAGAGAATCAGACAAGTTTTTATTTTGCCCTATTACTTGTCCCCACCATCGGGCACTCAGAATATTTGAGTGTCAGACTAGGACAGGAGAGACTCAGATTTGAATCCTCACTCAGCTGTGAAGCTCACTGGGTGACCTTGGGCCAGTCATCATCACTCATCCTAACCTATCCCCAAGAATTGTTGGGAGGATGAAATAGAGGGGGGTAGATATCCATGTGGACCATCTTGAGGTCCTTGGAGAAAAGAGGAAGATATGAACAGAATTAAAGTGTAGTTGGTACAATGTCTTAATTCCTATTAAGACAATACACCAACTACCTCCAGGTAGTAACATGTATTTGAGGGAAAGGATCATTGCTCAGTCGTCCCAGGTTCAAGACCCAGCAACTCTAAGTAGGGTTGGGAAAAATTCCTATCTGAAACCCTGGAGAACTACTGCTGCTGCTGCTATTATTGATTGATTTATATACTGCTTATATGCCAAAATGGCTTCTAAGCACTTTACACCATAAAATCAATCATAAAATACATACATAATTGAAATGCCCAATTCAATCAGAACATGAAAACATCCTCAATTGAAATATACAATAAAACAGACCAGTTAAAAGCAAGTAAGCAAACAAAAAACAAACAAACCAGTGAACAAGTTCAGAAGTTCAAGCGCAGGGAAATGCTTGCCTAAATAGGGGCCAACAGAAGGCCAATTCCGGTGGGGTCTCTCATATTTCAGCAGGGAGGGCACTCCACAACACTGGCGCTGCCTCCATGTTACCACAAGCCAATAATCATCAGGCATTGGCAAAAAACTACCTGGGTTCTATCTGCTGAATGTAATGCCCTTACCAGGCAATGGAAGATGGTTTCGGAGGTAACCTGGTCCAGAGTTATTTAGGGCTTTGTATGTTAGTAACAGAACCTTAAAACTGGTGGCTAACAGGCAGCCAGCGCAGATCCCTCAGCAAAAGTGTGACATATGCCTGATAAGGAGCGTCAGACACCACCCAGGCTGCAGCAGGCTGCCATTTAGTGTGGACAATGCTAAGCAAGATAGGCCCATGGCCAGACTTTGTATAAAACAGTTTCCTACATACAGTACCTGCGTTAATCAGTAAGGTAGAAAAGGGAAGATGATCCAAAGGAACTGAAACACGCAGTAAACCATGCATTCATAATGCTCTGCGCAAACTGTGGAAGTTTAAACAGTGGATCGGGAGGGAAGTCTTAATGCATTGGGGTTCTACTTCAGAAACAAGATGAGGCATTTTGAAACTCCAAAATCCAAGGAGAAATTCAGAGGAGGAAAATTTCTGAATCATCCTTAGAAGGATGAAAGGTGTGGGTTTTGTCAGGATCTCTTTACAGTAATTAAAAGCAGGGGGGCAATCTTTTGCTGATTGTGGCTTCTGAGTATTTTAAACAGATGTGCATCGATTCTATTATTTATTTATTTAATTTATACCAGCCCAGCCTTCATGTTGATGAGAGCCCTGTGCATTTTCTATCCATGGATCTGTATCTGACTACAAAATGTAAAGTGAGAATAAGCCCTGAGAGAGTCACACTCTGAGAACTTTTGTCCCTCTGGATTCTGCAAGAAGTAGTTTCAAATTAAGTACATTTTCATTCTCCACTTAGGGAACATTCTATTTTTGTTGGTGAAACATACTGGCCTTCACGCAAGTATGACAGCAAGCACATTGAATAATTTTCTGGAACTGTAAAAAAACACACCCACCGAGATACCAATTCTGATTCTGTCTAATGAAGCACAGCAAAAGCTTTCAATTTGCAAACCATGGGCTGTTTCCAAGCAGACATACAATTTAGAATGACAAAGCAAGAGACCAAGGCTGTAAACACACTAGTCACCAGATCAAAGCGTTTCCATTGGCCACATCCTGGGTTGATCTGCTGATCAGCTGTGAACTCTCTTTGAAGCTGAATTTTAAAAAGGGGCGGGGTTTGACTAGCGCTGTGTGCCCCAGTTTTCTGAAGAGACAGGTGGAGATGCAGTGGAACTGGCACAATAGTGAGTGAGTTTCTACCCCAACTCTAAAATTAAGACTTGCAAAGTAAAAGCAAGATGTGGAGGAAGGAGGAATTGGCTCAGAGCTTTGAAAAGCCACACTAGCTCAGATTAGCAGCCATTAAATTACAGGCCGCTCACTGTTCTTGTCTCTTCAGAATGATTTATATGGGACCTCCAATAATTTTTATTTATTTATTTATTTATTTCTTAAACTTATATACCGCCCGACTAGCAATAGATCTCTGGGCGGTTAACATAAAATACAATAAAATTACAGAATCTGATACAACAAGCATATAAAAACTACACAATCTAAAACCAAGTTACAAACATTTAACTAAGATTAAAATGCCTCAGAGAAGAGAAAGGTTTTAACTTGGCGCCGAAAAGATGACAGTGTCGGCGCCAAGCGTACCTCCTCGGGGAGACTGTTCCACAATTCGGGGGCTGCCACTGAGAAGGCCCTAGATCTCGTCACCACCCTCCGAGCCTCCCTATGCGTCGGGACCCGGAGGAGGGCCTTCGTAGTAGACCGTAGTGTACGAGCCGGTTCGTATCGGGAGAGGCATTCCGACAGATATTGTGGTCCCGCGCCGTATAAGGCTTTATAGGTTAACACCAACACTTTGAATCTGGCCCGGAAGCATACTGGAAGCCAGTGCAGGCGAGCCAGCACAGGTGTTATATGCTCAGACCACTTAGTTCTTGTTAGCAGTCTGGCCACCGCATTTTGCACTAGCTGTAGCTTCCGAACCATCTTCAAAGGTAGCCCTACGTAAAGTGCGTTGCAGTAGTCCAAACGTGAGGTTACCAGAGCATGTACTACTGATGTAAGGTAATAACACAAATCCTTCTTTCTATAATTTAAGAATGATATATCTCAACTAAGGTAGGGAGCCATTGGCTAGTGCTGCTTTGAAAGCATTCTGTCGACCTAACAAGTAGTTTTGATTCAAATTTGTTCTTTGTCTGCTATCTGCTATTACCAGTCAAGTTTTTCCCCTCACAAATATTTATATTACTATCAATATTTTCTTTCAAAATATTGATGTTTTGAAAGGAAGTATCAATATTTTGAAGAAAATATCAATACATGAAGGACAACACCAATAATTGAAAGAAAATATCAATATCTTTGAAAGAAATTATTGATAATTTGAATGAAATTATTGATAAAGGGAAGGAATGAGGCTTTGCTGCCTCCTCCTTTGCTGTGACTGAGGCTGGTCATTTTTCACATTAGCAAGCAGAGGGAGACCGGCTGTTTTCCTTTGGAAAGAAAAGGAGGAAGGCAACCTTCAGTGTCCCCCCTCCACTCCCCCCTCCTCCTCCTCAAGCCTCGAGTCCTTAACATGGGCGAGACTTGGCTTGCTTCCTTATGCTTGGAGCTTGGATTATTCAAGCGCAGGCATGTGGCAGAGTGAGAAAGACAGAAACACACAGAGAGAAAAACCTGTACTGTGAGTAAAATCAATAAAAGAACAATATATTCGAGGGGTTTTTTGAAGGGTAAAAATCAGGTGTTGTGGGAAAGCCACTGAAGTTTGGAGCAAAAAGGTTCACTCCGCAAAGATGGAGAATATGAGGACCACTGAAAAATCAGATGCTCAACCTGAATTCAGTGGAATTCGCACCCATCCTTAATCTCAACACAAAGTTATTCTATATAGATTTTTAAAGCAAAAGTTAAAATAGATGCTGTTAAGAAGATGCAGTTGTGAAAACTAAGGGAAAAGGCAGAAATCTAATTACAGTTCCTGATACTGGTGTAATGTTGATACCATAAAACAAAGAAAAACCAAGTTAATATTCAACACTGGGAACAAATCTTTGTGTTCCATATCTATAACTTAGCTACAAGACTTTGGGAGCCCAACAACATCTGGAGGGCGGCCACAGGTTAGCTAGCCCTGCCACAGAGAGCAAAATCCATAGCCACTGTGGAAACTTTACAGTGGAAATAAGACAAAAGCTTTGTCAACCAAGAGGCAGATGATTATTCCCAGAGGGTTTAATGTCAAATCATTCCACAAACTAAGTAATATTGTTTTTGAAATGAGCTTGATATATTGTTGGCTCTCAACCTTGGATGTTTTGCTTTGAAATGCATCACTTGCTTTGTGATACGTTATGCTTCTCTGTACATTTTCAAAGATTAAATATAATACAAGACAAAAAGAGGGGGAGGAAAAAAATCCCACTGTCTCATCTGCATGGGTGCCAATGCAATGTTGATCAGTCCCCTAATTATGGGTCAGGAGACTAGGAGTGCACTATGGGCTTGTACACCCCTTCCACCTTCCTCATATCATCACATGCACAATGTTTTATTTATTTATTTAACAAAATTTATATACCACTTGATTGTAAAAAACCTCTAACTGGTTTACAAAAATGTTAATAATTGTATAAACCTCTGCCATGTTCCAGGTAAGAGACAGAGTTTTGCATGTTGTAGGTACCACAATTTTTCCAAGAGGTGTAGGAAATGTTGCTTCAGCTATGCCCTGCACTGTGCCATGGCTTATGTACTTGCAGAGATCTCCAGTACGAACAACACCAGCGTGATGCTCTGGAGGACAGATACGGTTCAGCAATCACACACCAGGAGGGGGATTAAATATAACGTTCGTATGCATCACTCCAAAGGGACCCAACAGCTTGAAGCCGTCTCACTACCAGTGGATGGTCTGTATGAAGGAACAATTTCAGGAATTCAACATTTAATCTTAAAAGTACCAGATAATATTATTTATAGAGACCTGCAGGTAGGAAGCAAGAAGCACAATTTACCTGACAGGAGAATAAATGCCCATTTTTAAAGAAATCCAGGACACCATGGCAGAAACAAAGAGGGAGATTGTTCAGAGCTGATGGAGAAGAACATTTCTCTGAGGTACATTTAAAGATTTAAGGTGAGAAAACTCCAAAGTATTTCATTACATCCTATAACAACCTACTCAGGCACATGAGTGATTGGTAGTATATTGTAAAAGGCAATTCATCCTGCACTACCCCCTTGTGGCTTATAATTTAACTCCCCCTGGACATTCTGTTTAGCATAGAATCTCATAAAATAGAATCTAAAATCAGCTATCTCCACCGAGGATGAGGTAAACCCCTGGACTACAAATATGGAGGTATGTCTGCAATTCATGTTGTGGCTTTCTTTCTTCTAAGCATTCACAAATATCTATATAATTTATTTAGAGGAACAGACTGCAACATAGTTTTATTTATTTTTATTATGTAATATCTTAGGAGCCCAACGAAAAATTATTCCATTTATTTCACCACTTTATTGCTTTGCAAAATAAAACAAAATAAAAATCTGAAGAGGCTCAAAACTAAAACAACAGAAGCCATATTTCAACCTTGTTGACTGCTTCATATCCTGGTTTGTTTTTTAAGTCCCCTAATGGGCACATCCTTAAACTATGCATAAACTGGAATGGGTGAGAATTTCAATCCAGTTCTCATTTCAAGCTGAATTTATCAAATTTGTACTTTCAGAAATAACATCTGAATTGAAACACAGCCATCTTTTTAAATTTGTACTTATTTGAATTTTTGATGCAGTTTGCCAACCAACCATTGTTTACAAAAATGCATACATTAGAGAAAAGTGGGCATAAAAATGAATATATGAGTGAAAATAGCAAGCAAAAATGCATTATATTTATTTATTATATGACAAGAAATTGCTTGCAGAAATGTGTACATTAATTGAAAGTCTATACAAAAAGGTGCTTATTTGGAGAAAAGCACACTAAAATGCTGCAGAATTGTTCTGACAATTTTTTTAACAAAAATGCAAATTGCTGCAGAAATATGAACTGAATTTAAGATTGGAAAAAAGAGGAACGGGGAGATCTTTCCATCCCTAGCATACAGACAGATTAAGGGTGATGAATACCCAGGGACTGCATTATGGAGGGAGGGGCACGTGCTATCATTAGGACTGACACCCTTTCTCCTGACAGAAGCTTTAATAGATGTAGGAAAGGCACAAAACTCCCAGGGGTGCAACTTCTCCAGCACTGTGTCTCCAGCTAGAGAAAACTGCACCTATTGAATCCCATCCAATATATTAAAGGGTGCAGAGCTTTAACTGGTGGGAAAGATCTTGGTTTACACTGGAAATCTACAGGGATGGCCTGATTTATTTTCATTTTTGTAGAAAAACTAGCCATTTTTAGCACACAGATAAATAGTAACAATATCCCTTGGTTTGATGCTTAGCCACCTTCTTGCATTAGAGAATTTCTTTCCAAGTCATAAAAATCATATTTTTCTTATTCTTAAAGCCATTTCGCATTCCAGAAACCAATTTAAAACTGGCTGATGAGAGAGACAGTAATAGTAACCAGCCAGAAGTCTTGGGAAGTTCACAAGCAGGACATGATGTGGGGGCCCCTTTAGACTGGTGGGTATTTTTTTGGGGGGGAGGCATGTTCTGCATTGATGCAATAATAGTGCATTCGTGGTGGATTTATTCTGGACTGTCCAGACATCTGTCCGCGTTATTAGTTGTTCTACGATGCTTCTTCATTGTTACCACAATATTGCCATTTGGAGAGGCAGTTTTGTGCTACAGTTCAACAAAAGCAGGAGAAAAACAAAGAAGCAAACCTTGGAGCATTTGAGTAGGGATGGGATATTGACCAGTGCCAATTGGAAAGCACTCTGTCGACCTAACAGGATGATATCTGTTTGAGTTTGTTCTTTGTAGACTAGCTGATGCTTTCACTGATCTGTTTTTTCTCCTCCCCCCAAAAAAATATTGATATTAATACTGATATTTTGAAAGGAAACTTTGATGGTATTAAAGAAAATATCAATATTTTGAAAGGAAATATCAACAAATGAAATATCAATAAAATTATCATTCTTAATATCCATACATTAGAGATGATTTTTTTTAAAAAAATCTGTTTTTGAAAATAGCCATGGAAAATCCCTACATAAAAATCTGATCAGCAACAACAGAGAATAAGCAAATTAAAGGAAAACTGAGTACCAAATCTGAACTGGGCTGAATTCTAGCACATCCCTATTATGAAAAGTGACAAGATTTCAGCAGGAAAATGTGGGCTGTGCAAAGGTTGGAAACAGAGAAATATGCCCCCCCCCAGTTTTGCAAGTGCAAATAGTATTCAAAACTGGATCATGTCTAACTGCTCTGATACCATCATGAGCACAAATCATCGTGAATGCACAGTCAAAAGGACATCTGGAGGGGACCTAATTGCCATGGCCCTATTGTTTGCCATAAAACCAGCAATCAGAGGCACACTGACTTTAAACCATCAATGGTCAATATCACCTGCCTTGGCTAACATCCCTTCATAGACATAAGTTCCAGAAACTTTGTGGGTTTTTTTTTAAAAAAAACCATGCCACAGCCAAATATTCTCAAGGCCAATAAAGCTGAGGCACTGTTTTAGGTTTTTAGATCCCCTACAAGTGAAAATGTATTGATAATTGATGACATAAGCATCAAACCATAACAAAGTGCTAAAGCTGGAAACATTTTAACACAGCCAAGCTGGCACTGTCTATGTGTTTACACGTTTCCCCCTTGCAACTGCAAATTAAAATGCCTTCCACCTAAAAAGCATTGCTCCCTCCCTGCTTTGAAGAAAGCTAACAGCTTATGCACTCTTAATTATCAACTTGGTAGATTTAAAGGCATCAGTAAATGGTCTCACCTTTGCCTCTGTTCTCTGAATAGAACTGAAGACTAGCCTTGTTCTTTGTTTGTATGCAATTTCTGTTCACTCTTAATGGAGAAACATCTATCCATTCTTTAAACAGGCATCCTGTTACCATTTTCCTATGGCAGAAAAGCCAACCTCTTGACTCCCCAGCAAACCATGCATGCATATCCATTAGCTCGCTGGCCAACTATGCTCATTTGGTACATTACTCTAAGCCCTCATTTAGTGACACACACCCAGGAGCTTTCAACATGCTGGTCTTCCACAGCTAAAAACAACTGAAAACAAACAGATTTATTTATTATGGCATAACGTTTGTGGATTTGAGTCCACCTCAGTGTTATCTATGTGGGTGCGGGGGGGGGCATTCAAACAGGGAAGTGAAATGGCAATGAAATGAAACAATCTGCAACAATTCAATTAAAGCTTAATGCAGCCTTTCCCAACCAGTGTGCCTCCAGATGTTGTTGGACCACAACTCCCATCAGCCTCAGCCATTGGCAATGCTGGCTGAGTCTGATGGGAGTTGTGGTTCAACAACATCTGGAGGCACACTGGTTGGGAAAGACTGGCTTAATGTATACAAAATAAGCACAGTGACCATTCACAACCCACCTTTCAATACAAGGATTCTTAAGACAGGGCACAGCACTTAATACAACAAAATGTATCAACACAAATTAGTAAAACTAACAGGAAAGCAGCAAGCAGAAAACTAGACAGCAGTCAATGAAGCTCAGTAAAAATCAGGCACATTAATGACAACTGGCCTGTATAAAAAGACAAGTATTCACAATAACCTAAATGCAAATGTTGCCTAGGAAAATTAAGGAAATTTTTATTTTATTTATGTTAATTTTTTTTTAAAAAACTATACATACCTAAAGGCAGCACCCAAAAATTTTGAGGCATAAGAACATAAGAAGAGCCCAGAAGGCCAAAGGTCTATCTAGTCCAACATCTTGTTCTCACAGTGGCCAACCAGATGCCCCTGACGAGAAACCCACAAGTGGAACCTGAATGCAACCACAACTCTCCACCCTCATAATTCTCAGCAACTGGTATTCCCATTGCTGAGAATATATGAGTGTCAGCTGGTATTCAGAGGCATACCACTGCTGACCGTGGAGGGAGAACACAGCCATCATGGCTAGAAGCCACTGATAGCCTCCTCCTCCTCCATGAATATGTCTAATCCTCTTTTTAAAGCCATCCAGGCTGGCGGCCATCACTATGTCTTGTAAGAGTGAATTCCACAGTTTTAACTATGCACTGTTCTGAATCTTCCAACATTCAACTTCATTGTATGTCCCCAAGTTCTAGTGTTGTGTGAGAGGGAGAAAAACACCTTTCCACTTTCTCCCCGCCATGTGTAATTCTATTCACCTCTTATCATGTCTTTTCTTACTCGCCTTCCCTCTAAACTAAAAAGCCCCAAATGTTGCAATCGTTTCTCATAGGGAAGTTGCTCCAATCCCGTTCCGCGCCTGGGACCTACCGGGCAGAGGGACGAGCTTGCGGCCGCTGTCGATGTCCCGGCTGCCATCTTGGATGGGATGCGTGCACACACGGCGCGCTGGCGCGCCGTCGTGTGACGCGGCAGGGAGGCGGGGCGGCTGAAGGCTATTTAAGGCCGCCCCGCCTGCTTCCCGCCATCCAGTTTGAATTTCGGCGGCAATCGGGGCAGCCGCAGCAGCAGCAGCTTCGGCTCGGCGCGGCTTCCTTCAGCGGCTGCTTCGGCCGGGCTCCTTTGGCGGCAGCTTCGGCGGGGTTCCTTTGGCAGCGATCGCGGCAGCAGCAGCTTCGCAATTTCGGCAGCAGCAGCTTCGGCGGCGGCTTCTCTGCCGGCGCACGTGGGCCTCCGGAGGCTTCCTGTGGCCAGGGTGGCTGGGCGGCATCGAGCGCCCCCCCCCAACCTCATTGAGAGACAGGGAGGCAGTGGCGGCGGGCAACAAGGCCTAGGCGGCGAGGATCCTGGGGCAGTCACGACGAGGCGGCAGCGCAGGATCGGATCCAGCACGGCGAGGACCACAGGCTAGGCGGCCTTTGGCCGGCAACTTTTAAATTTAATTGTTAATTTTAGTTAACGCGGGGGAGGTGGGGCACGACCCCAACCATCAACCCTTGCCACGTGCAGGGCAATTAGGCTACCCTCCAGGATAATTGGGTGCCGGGTGGGGGTATTGAATAAGCAGGCGGGCTCCTTCACAACGCTTTGTAATCACGTCCTTTTTTTTTTTTTTTTTTTTTTTTGCAAGCGGGGCCCCCTATCTCAATCTAGTATGCCCAAGAAAGGACAAGGGGGGCCAAAAGGGAAGGGAAAGGCCCCCAGAGCAGGGGGGAGATGCCCACCCCCAGCGGCAGAGGGGGCAAGGAGTGGGGAGGGGCCACCATGGGCGGCCATATTAGCCAGGTTGGAAGCCCTAGAACATGGCTCAAGCCACCCTAATGCACCCCGGGACCAACCTGTGACAGGGAAGAAGAAGGACCCACCACCCAAACGGTCTCGGGGGAAAACACAGCGGCCAGTGAACAGTGCTGATGCAGGGGCTGTTGCTTCCATCTTAGCGCGACTGGATGTGCTGGAGGCCGGGCTCAGGGCTGAGGCGAGGACGCCCAGCATAGAGCCAGGCGCAAATCCCACCCTGCAAGCAGCCCCAACAATGCAGCCCGCACAAGGACCTTCGGCGGAAAGCACACAGGGTGAGTCCTCTATCATGCCACAACAACAAGGACAGCAGCAGTGGAGCTGGGCCCCCTGGGGGTACCCCTACTGGCCCTTTTCCCCACCAGCGGTAACCGAGGGATATGGGCAGGCAGGGACCTCCGCCTGCGGGGGGGAGGTTACGCCACAGCAGCAGCATCCCCTAAGGGAGGCCTGCGAGCAGGTCTGGCACCTCGCTGCTGGGACGGCAACGGAAGGAGGACAGCAGCCCGCCCTGTCTGCCAACCCCCCTGCAGAGATATCCGACCCCCTGGGATCAGTCAGAGAGGGGGCCATACCTTTTGGGGAAACGTCTGCCCCACTGGGTTTTCATCTTCTGCCTGCTACGAAGGACAGAATATGGAGGGGAGAGTATGTGGACCTATTCTCGCTCCTGTACAGGGAGCCGGTTGGGAAGGATAAGGATAAAGGAGAACATGCAGAGCCCGATAGGCCCAAGCGCCGACGGGTAGAGCGCTCTTGGGCTAACTGGCTGCCTGCATTCCTTACCTACATGGGGGTGGTAATACAGAGGCAGCCTCACAGGGCCTCGGTACTAATCAAATACCTCGATATCATATACCGGGGCTACTCGGAGTTTCAAGGGACGGCATGGCTAGACTACGACCAGGCGTTCCGTATGAGGGCGGCTTTTGATACATCCCTCCCCTGGGACAAGAAGGAGGCTGACCTGTGGCTGCAATTTATGGCGCATTCTAGACCCATGGCAGGCGATAGGGCGGACAGCGGCCATCTCTTGGCGCGCCAGGCATCAGCAACTGCTTCCCGCGGGCCTGCGGGGCAGGGGGTTCAACCCCGCCTGCTTTGCTGGGAGTTCAGCTCGCGTGGCCTTTGCGGTCGGAGCCCGTGCAGGTTCAGACATGAATGTGCCATATGTGGGGGCCCCCACGCCTGCACTAGCTGCCCCAGGGGCCGCCCCTTCAGGGGTGGAAACAGGGATTCGGCTGGTGCAAGGAGGACAGGGGCTGCAGGCGCAGCTCAGGGAAAGGGGCCCCAGCCCAATTAAAATTGCCGTGCTCCGACACTTACTCCACCTTTACCCCCTAGTCCTAGATGCCCAGTTTTTATTAGAAGGCTTCACAGTGGGTTTTCGGATCCCCTATTTAGGTCCCAGGCGACCTTTCATGTCCTGCAACCTTAAGTCAGTGGAAGGCAGGGAATCAGTTCTGAGAGAAAAAATTAAGAAGGAAGTAGTAGCCGGCCGGGTTCTGGGCCCCTTTGCTGCACCACCCATCCCCTCACTCAGAGTTTCCCCGTTGGGCCTCGTTCCCAAGAGGGCACCAGGTGAATTTCGCCTGATACACCACCTGTCCTTTCCACAGGGTGAGTCAGTCAATGACTTTATCCCAGCGGAGCTGTGCTCAGTCCGCTACACATCATTCGACTGTGCTGTGCGAATGGTCAGGGACTGCGGGGTTGGGGCCCTTATGGGAAAGTGTGACATCAAGTCTGCTTTCCGCCTCCTCCCGGTCCACCCACAGGACTTCGAGCTGTTGGGCTTGGCTTTTGATGGGGAATATTACGTGGACAGGGCATTGCCTATGGGCTGCTCTATATCATGCTCTGTTTTCGAGCGCTTCAGCTCCTTCTTGGAGTGGGCGGTCAAGAGGCGCGCAGGCTTGCAATCAGTGGTACACTATTTAGATGACTACCTGTTTGCGGGCCCTGCGGACTCAGGCACCTGCAGGGCGTTCATGGCACATTTCGCGGGGCTGGCTGGGGAGCTGGGCGTCCCCCTCGCGGCCGAAAAAACTGAGGGCCCATCCACTGCTATCACGTTTCTGGGCATCGAGATAGATACGGTGGCCCAATGCTGCAGGCTTCCTCAGGACAAGTTGGGGGCCCTCAGGGAGAAGATCTCAGAGGTGGTCAGTTCTAACAAGGTGACATTAGCCACTCTCCAACGGCTGGCAGGCCAGCTGAACTTTGCCTGCAGGGTTGTAGCGCCCGGCCGCGCCTTCCTGCGGCGCGTATATGATGCCATGGCTGGCCTATCACGATCCTACCACCGCACACGGGTGACAGCCGCTCTTAGGGCTGACCTGACAGTGTGGTCCACCTTCCTGCGGGACTTTAATGGGGTCTCCCTATGGAGAAGGGATCGCCTGTTGGAGGCAGAACTACAGGTGCACTCCGATGCCTCGGGTGCCTTCGGTTTTGGGGTCATTCTGCATGACTCATGGTGCCACGGCAGCTGGCCACAGGGCTGGACACTGGCGGGCCTGACCAGAGACCTGACGTTCTTGGAGTTCTTCCCCATCGTCGTGGCCGTACACCTCTGGCCCGACAAGCTGTGTAATTCCGCAGTCCACTTTTGGTGCGACAACCTCCCCACAGTGCACGTTATTAACACCCTGTCCTCTAGAAACCCCAACGTTATGCTTCTGGTGCGAGCATTCGTGCTCCAATGTCTTCACTATAATATTCAGTTCCTGGCGCGCCACGTTCCGGGTATTGACAATAGTATTGCTGATGCTCTATCACGGAACCAGATGGAGAAGTTTCGCCAGCTGGCACCGTGGGCAAGGGCTCTGCCGGAGGTGTTCCCCCCAGCGCTATGGGAGATTGGAGGATTGAATCAGAAAGGGCCATAAGCCTTTCTGTGGCGCCCAGCACTTTGGCCAGCTACCAGGGGGCAGGTAGGGATCTATCTAACTTCAGAGAGTCCAGGGGTTACGTCCAGGAGTGGCCCATCCCGGTCGAGCAGCTTATGGAGTTCTGCGTGGAGGGGAAACGGAGAGGCCTTTCAGTCAGGACCATCAAAGGTAAGCTCTCAGGCCTCGCTTTCCTAGCGAAGGCACGGGGCTTTCAGGACTACACGGGTGACTTTAGGGTGCGCCGGATGCTGGAGGGTTGGTCCCGCGAGCGCCCTTGCCCCCCGGATGCCCGCCTCCCCTTTTCCCCAGAGCTATTGTTTGGCCTGCAGGGACAGTGGAAGCACTTGTGTTCTTCCCCTTTCGAGGCCCTGCTATATCATGCTGCGGCCCTCACTCTGTTTTTTGGGGCCTTCCGAATCGGGGAGGTGGTGGCAGCTTCCAAGAGGGATAACTCCCTCCGAGCCCTGCTAGTCTCCGACCTCAGCTGGAGGGCAGAGCGGGCCATCCTGCGGCTCAGGCGGTCTAAAACGGACCAGCATGGTAAGGGGCGCCTGGTGGTATTAGCCCCATGCCGGCAGCAAGAACTCTGCCCAGTAACAGCCCTGCGCGGTTTTGTGGCAGCGAGGGGGTCGCAGTCAGGGTACCTATTTATACATAGGAACTCCCAGCCCCTTACCGGATACCAGTTCTGGTCCGTGGCGAAGGCCGCACTGGGGAACTTAGGCGTGGACCCCAGTAAGTTCGGGACACACTCCTTCCGGATAGGCGCGGCCTCCACGGCGGCCCTATTGGGCTTTACTAAAGACAGGCTTCAGGCCGTGGGCGGGTGGTCCTCGGACGCGTACAAGGCCTACGTTAGACCACTTGCTGACACACACGGCGCCAGCGGCTAGATTTTGCCCCCCCCCAGGGGCCCCCCCCATTGTTACCCAATGTCGTTGTTGTTTCAACAGATCGCCGGACAAGATTGGAGCTGCCACGCATCCTCCTATGTGGCCACAGTATGATGTTCTGGGCAGGCCGCAGGGCGGCGAAGTCTCGCTTCGGCACGCAGCTGGGGCTCAGTCAATGGGCCGCAGTGCGGTGGCTGGGACGTCGGGGGATGCGTTGGGATGGGCTCCTGCCAGCCTTGTTTCAACCGGCTGTGGAAGTGGCAGCGCCCCAGGTGCTGGTGATCCACCTCGGGGGCAACGACTTGGGTCTGTTAAAGGGCAAGGCCCTAATTGAACAGGCATGCGGTGACCTCCGGGCCATTGCACGTCGCTGGCCGGGGGTGCACTTAGTGTGGTCAGACATCCTGCCGCGCAGGAGGTGGAATTGTGCTGGTGACCCACGAGGGATGGACAGGGCACGGAAAAAGGTGAACAGGCAAATTCAGAGGGCCCTTAGGGACTTAGGAGGTTCTGTCATCCACCACCCAGAGGTGGGCCACAACAAGCTTGAGCTGTTTCGGCCTGACGGCGTCCATTTGACGGACAAGGGCAACGACATCTTTCTAAGGGACCTGCAGAAGGGTTTACACCAGATTCTTATCGGGTGTGGGGTAAAGGGGGACTAAGCAGAGGCTTGTCCCCCTTCTGTGGCGAAGAAGTGCGGGGAAAGGTTAAAGGGAAAGGGCAGCTAGGTGACACCTTTAGGCACCTTTGGGGGTGACAGGCGGTCCGGAGGCCTGCAGCTCAGGGCTACACGGCCCGGGGACAGGGTACGGGCCGCCTTTGGGGCCAACGTGCCTCATCCGCTCAGAGTTTCAGGGCTCCGAGGGGCGGTGATGCGGGTTGGACCCCCTACACATCTTCAGGGTGTGGCTGGAGCTGGGGGGGCTGGCACAGGGCAGCCCCCAGGCTCAGGCAGGGCATGATCGCCCGATAGCTGCTAACAGGCTTTGCCTGGATCTCCAGAACGCCCCGCCCTTAATCTCCCTTCTGCAGGTTCATTATTCAATTGATTCTGTTTAAATAAAGTGGCCCATCATTTACCCAAGCAATGGTGTCTGTGTTTTATTTCGGCAATAGGCCGCAATCCCGTTCCGCGCCTGGGACCTACCGGGCAGAGGGACGAGCTTGCGGCCGCTGTCGATGTCCCGGCCGCCATCTTGGATGGGATGCGTGCACACACGGCGCGCTGGCGCGCCGTCGTGTGACGCGGCAGGGAGGCGGGGCGGCTGAAGGCTATTTAAGGCCGCCCCGCCTGCTTCCCGCCATCCAGTTTGAATTTCGGCGGCACCCGCCCGACCCTCCCTCTGCTGCAGTGTGATCCATTTGGTCGCTACGGGGCCGACTAGGAATTTTTGGCCTGCCTGCCTCGCTTTGCTGGCAGGTTTCTTTTGCCTACTCCACACTGTGGTTGGGGGGAGGGGTCAAGGGTTAGCACGGGTGCCCCTGGGGGTCAATAGGCTGATTGGGCTGTTTAGTTTGTATTGTTAACGGTCACTTTTGGATGCAAGCGAAGAAGTGCGGGGAAAGGTTAAAGGGAAAGGGCAGCTAGGTGACACCTTTAGGCACCTTTGGGGGTGACAGGCGGTCCGGAGGCCTGCAGCTCAGGGCTACACGGCCCGGGGACAGGGTACGGGCCGCCTTTGGGGCCAACGTGCCTCATCCGCTCAGAGTTTCAGGGCTCCGAGGGGCGGTGATGCGGGTTGGACCCCCTACACATCTTCAGGGTGTGGCTGGAGCTGGGGGGGCTGGCACAGGGCAGCCCCCAGGCTCAGGCAGGGCATGATCGCCCGATAGCTGCTAACAGGCTTTGCCTGGATCTCCAGAACGCCCCGCCCTTAATCTCCCTTCTGCAGGTTCATTATTCAATTGATTCTGTTTAAATAAAGTGGCCCATCATTTACCCAAGCAATGGTGTCTGTGTTTTATTTCGGCAATAGGCCGCAACCCCTTGACAATTTTGGTTGCCCATTTCTGATCCTTTTCTAGCCCTACAACATTCTTTCTCAAGTGAGGTGACCAGAACTGTACACGCTAGTCCAAGTGCGGTTATGCTATAGGTTTGTAGAATGGCATTATGTTATAGGCAATTTTATTTTCAGTTCCTTTCCTAATGATTCCTAGCATGGAGTTTGCCTTTTCCACAGCTGCTGAATACTGGATCCACATCTTTATTGAGCTATCCACAATCTCTATGGTCTTGTTCCTGGTCAGACACAGCAAGTTCAGGTTCCATGAATATATATGTGAAATTAGGATTTTTTTGCCCCAGTGTGCATCACTTTAAACTTGCCAACATTGTATTGCATTTGCTTACTGCCCAGAGATCACTTTAGAGTTCCTTTGCCTTTCAACTTTTTTTTTTGCTGATCCTCTCATTTTGGGGAAGTTTTTCTTTTGAACTCAAATTTAACTGTGTTGGATCATCTTGGCAACTGTTCACATGTTGCAGATATGTTAACAGTTGCATATGGAACTGTTGCGTATAAGATGAACTTTATAGCACTAAGGTCACTGTTCTGAATAGCTTCAACAACACTTACATCTTGCATGAGGTCCTGGGCACCACTTAAGTTTAAGTCCAGGGTCATTGCCTCTTTGGTTGGTTCCATAACTGTTCTAGGACATAGCCATTTAGGGTATCTAGAAACTTTACATCTCTGTCTTGACTGGAACACAAATGTACCCAGTCTATATGAGGGTAAGTGAAGTCACCCATTACTACAGCAGTTCCTCCTTCCCTGATTCAACTCTCCATCTCAAGATCACCCTGAGCATTTTGGTTAGAAAGACAGTGCAACATTCCCAGTACTAAATTACTCTTGATGCACAGAGTGACACCATCTCTAGTATGCCCTTCCCTGTCCTACCTTCATTTATATCCAGACGTAAGTGGATATCTACAACAGAGCATACACAACTTTGGACCTCTCCTTTTAGAGATGAATCACCAACCCCTTGTCAAATTGTCTTTAGGAAAATCTAATGGCCATACCCTAGCATCTTAGAATTAATGCTAATTATACATTTAGTTCATCAGAATCAATTAAAATGGCAATTAAAAAAAACTTTACTTCGCATACCTGCCCCTCTACTATCCATTTGGAGACAGATGTTTTCCCATCATACCCAGGCCGGAACTGAAGTGTGGCAGAGCGAGGGCTGATGTTTGAAATTACCAAATTGGATGGTGCACCAGGAAGCTCTTTACATGCAAATACACCACAGGAAGAGCAACATAGGAGGGGAAAAAGAATACAGAGAGGGTGTAAATAAGCAGGCCAACATTTCAACAACTTGTATAGCTGTATTATATTCTAGTGGCAGATTTGAATGTCAGAAGAACTCAACTGCTGGATCACACCAAGAGCCCATCTGGTTCAACATTCTATTTCCCACAGCAGCCAACCAGCTGCCTCTGGGAAAACCACAAAGAGGATATTCCTCACCCATTGTTGCTTTCCAAGAATTGATAATAAGGGGAATACTGACTCTGAACAAGGAGGCTCTCCAGAGGTTCTGAAGATGCAACATTCTTTGTTAGATGTAGATGTCCTGCCCTCAAGTCAATTCTGACTTATGACAACCCTAGGAATAGGGTTTTCATGAGGCCGAGAGGCAGTGACTGCCCCAAGGTCACCTAGTGAGCTTCATGGTTATGTCGGGATTCAAACCCTAGTCTCCCAGGTCGTAGTCCAACACCCTAACCACTACACCATATCCTAGGAGGCTCTATGTGCATTCAAAAATTGGCTAATACCTCAAAGCAGGTAACTCTTAATGTAGAAACTGGATTGCCAGTGAAATTTAAAAAAAGGAATTTCAATTGCAAAACCCACGAATTAATGCATAATGGTGCAATCCTGTTCCTTGTATGTGGACAGCAAGTCACAGCAAGTTGTGTGAGTGAGTGCCCCCTCACCTGCCACTTAACTCCCCCAACATGGGCTACCATTCCTGAGAAGTAGAAGAGGGGACAAGGGAACAGAGAGAGAGAGAGAGGAGTCTGCTTCTCTTCACCCCCATGTAGCTTGCTGCAGCTCAGATTCTAAGCCTCTGTTCCTCCTCTTGACAGAGACGTTCATAAAGATGTAGGTGTAAAGGCACAGAGTTAACGGCACTGCATTAATATGACTGGATTCCTGTAACTGAATGTATACACATTTTTTCAATAACCTCGAAGGGCCCCACTATCAGATGTTGGGATCACCTCCCATTCAAATCTTTCTTGAATCAGTGCTACACAATATACAAAGATCACACATCAGAACACTGCAAACATGGATGAAATACCAATGTAAACACATCTATTGCATTTTGGTTTTTCACTTTACTTCTCTAAGTAGCTCTCGTGATCCTTTGGCGTTAAGAATTGATTCCAATCATCACACCAATATTTCTGGGGCTATTCAAATCTCTGTTTTACCAACCTGGGGGAACTCCAGATGAAATGGTTGATGACGTGACCGTGCCAGTCCCTTTTGCCGTCACTGCCGCTACCTCGATTGTGTAAGTGGTGAGAGATGACAAGCCTGTAATTTTGTACTCAAGGGTTGCGTTAGCAAGACTGCGAGCAAGACGAGATTCATTCCGGCCGTACACCTCCCAGGAGATTTGGTAGCCTGGGGAAAAAAACAGGAAAAAGAAATCAAGTAGCTGCTATCAGAGACGTCTCCTTGGATGGTCTCTGTGCCCTCTCAAAAGACCATTCACAGAACCGTTCACCGACTTGGGTGAGGAACCTCCAGTGTATTTATATTTTCCTTAAAGAGAATAGCACTTTCCTATGTAGTAATATTTGCTCATTAATCTGATGTCATCTGTGGCAAAGCAAAGTGTCCTGCCCCACTGAGCTAAAGGAGTTTCACCTTTCACTCGGCTGTCCATGAAGCTTCAGGGAGTGGCATGCCTATAGCGCCCTCAACTGTGTTTGCAACCCCGTGGTTACTCTGTTGTGGCCTAGGGTTCGCATCTTCAACAGCCACCTCAAGTATCAGAAAATCCTCCCACTCTGTATTCCTCTTCTTTCCTCACCAGTGACCACACACACACATACACACACACGCACACACACACACACAGAGTCAGAGCTTTGAAAAGTTACTTTTTTGAACTACAACTCCCATCAGCCCCAACCAGCATGGCCGCTGGATTGGGCTGATGGGAGTTGTAGTTCAAAAAAGTAACTTTTCAAAGCTCTGACCATAGTAGTAGTAGTAGTATTTCATTTATCAGATTGCTTTATACACTAGAGAGTCTCAAACCAACTTGACAAAATAAAATACAACACATAAAAGCAATTTAAAACCAGAAAAAAATAAAACAATGACAATACATAAAATACTCATCCAGTCTACTCATCCGTGTGCTTGCCCCCCATGTCCAGAGCTGGGGGTCATCTCCTTTGGCTCATAACCCAAATATAAATATAATGGTGGTACAAATGAATGCGTAACGAAATGTCAGGCATACATACACACAGCGCCCTCGCTATCCCTTGGCTCATGGTTGCCCGGTAACTCCAGCTGCTGGCACAAATGTCACGCAGTGTGTTTTGACGCTCGCCACTCTTTTCTGCTTTGAACAAGCCTTTAGGACTGCATGCAGATTTTGCATGAACCTGCTCAAGCATTGAGATCTGCCTTATAAGCCCTTCTCCAGAACCCACCGCCATCACAGACAAGGTGGGCCATGATGAGAGATAGGACCTCCTTTGTGGTGGCATCCCAGAATTGAAACTGTCTTCCCAGAGAGGTCTGCATGGCACCAACTCTGCTGTTTTTTTAGCTCCCGGTAAAACCTCTCTCCTTCCCCGACCTCTAAGAACTTTGTTTTAATTTGAGTTGCTGTTTGCATTACTGATTTCACCTTGTTCTTGACTTTTTTGTATTGAAGCTGCTCTGAAAATTTGTACTGAAGACTGGGATATAATTATTCACACAAACAAATAAATACAACTCTCTTTTCTGCATTTTTAATTTGTATCTCCTCTTGGTCTCTCCCCCCATTTACTATTCATTATTCTACATTGAGTTGTTATCCCATTTCTTAAAACATTCCCAAATCACACTCACTCAACTTCTGCACACTTCTGTATCAGTGCTTGTTCCTCTCCAATATGTCTTCATTAGAGTTCCGCCCTCTCTCACTCACTGCCATTGTCATAGAACCCCAGGTTGCCACTAATTTTCCCCATGGGACATATTTGGAATTAATCAAGAGCTGGAAGGCCAGCAATGTCAGCTCTACTCACCAACCTACTCCTGAGCAAGTTGCACTACAGCGAAATGCCTGCTTAACCCTCTCCATACCACAGCATATGCATTCCTTAAGCATTCCTATGACCCAGGTGTCTTTGAAACAACATGTTTACAAATGTTGGCTGTATGCTAAAAAAAGATGAGTTTTGTTGTTATGTGCCTTCAAGTCGATTACGGCTTATGGCGACCCTATGAATCAGTGACCTCCAAGAGCATCTGTTGTGAACCACCCTGTTCAGATCTTGTAAGTTCAGGTCTGTGGCTTCCTTTATGGAATCAATCCATCTCTTGTTTGGCTTTCCTCTTTTTCTACTCCCTTCTGTGTTTCCCAGCATTATTGTTTTTTCTAGTGAATTATATCTTCTCATTATGTGTCCAAATTGTGATAACCTCAGTTTCATCATTTTAGCTTCTAGTGACAGTTCTGGTTTAATTTGTTCTGACACCCAATTATTTGTCTTTTTTGCAGTCCATGGTATGTGAAAATCTCTCCTCTAACACCACATTTCAAATCAGTTGATATTTCTCTTATCTGCTTTTTTCACTGTCCAATTTTCACATTCAAGCATAGAGATCAGGAATACCATGGTCTGAATGATCCTGACTTTAGTGTTCAGTGATACATCTTTGCATTTGAGGACCTTTTCTAGTTCTCTCATAGCTGCCCTCCCCAGTCCTAGCCTTCTTCTAATTTCTTGACTATTGTCCCCAGTTTGGTTAATGACTATGCTGAGGTATTGATAATCCTTGATAAGTTCAGTGTCCTCATTGTCAACTTTAAAGTTACATAAATCTTCTGCTGTCATTACTTTAGTCTTTTTGATGTTCAGGTGTAGTCCTGCTTTTGTGCTTTCCTCTTTAACTTTCATCAGCATTCGTTTTAAATCATTACTGGTTTCTGCTAGTAGTATGGTATCGTCTGCATATCTTAAATTATTGATATTTCTCCATCCAATTTTCACACCTCCTTCATCTTGGTCCAATCCTACTTTCCATATGATATGTTCTCCGTATAAATTAAACAAATACTGTGATAAAATACACACCTGTCTCACACCCTTTCCGATTGGGAACCAATTGGTTTCTCCATATTCTGTCCTTACAGTAGCCTCTTGTCCAGAGTATAGGTTGTACATCAGGACAATCAGATGCTGTGGCATCCCCATTTCTTTTAAAGCATTCCATAGTTTTTCATGATCTACACACTCAAAGGCTTTGCTGTAATCTATAAAGCACAGGGTGATTTTCTTCTGAAATTCCTTGGTCCGTTCCATTATCCAATGTATGTTTGTGATATGATCTCTGGTGCCTCTTCCCTTTCTAAATCCAGCTTGGACGTCTGCAATTCTTGCTCCATATATGGTAAGAGCCTTTGTTTTAGAATCTTGAGCATTACTTTACTTGCATAGGATGTTAAGGCAATAGTGTGATAATTACTGCATTCCCTGGGATCCCCTTTCTTTGGAACTGGGATGTATATTGAACGCTTCTAGTCTGTGAGCCATTGTTTAGTTTAAAATGTCTATTGGCCAAGAGAATAGGAAATAATCTACCCTCAAATGATGGGTACAACTTCACAGCATAAAGTAAGTGAAGACACTGGATAAAAAATACAATATAATTTAGTTATAAAATAGTTCAACAAACCAGAGAGGAAAGCCCTGTGTGTGTTTACACAAGAGATGCCCCTGCTAGGCAAAAGGTACTGTCACCAATGAGAGCCAAGGAAGAACTTATGAAAGAGATGCTAATCAGCCCAAAAGAACATGCTGAGAATTTTAAAAGAGCAGGTGGTGGAATCTCTACCGTTGTCCTTGCAGGCAGGTTTAAGCAGGGTGAATCATTATCTTGTCTTTTCAGACGCTAAACAGCAAATCCATTGTCCTAATCTGTTCATCACCTGACCTTCCACTTCACTTTTCTGTTGTGGAATTGCCTGTTCAGCCATTCATTCCTTTGCTCTGTCATTTCTGTCTGCCTTCTGTGAACTTCCCAGGGTTTTTATAACCTCATTTTCTCAATTCTGCTTCTGATTTTGCTTGTTCTCCTCTCTCCCTCCTCTGAACCCCTGGTGACAACTTTATTCATTCTGCAGCACAATTGCAAACCTTTCTTGTGACAGTCTCCAGAGGACTAGTTGGAAAAATTTGCTTGATTGCAACTTCCCTGGTGATTAAGATCAGGGCAAGAAAGTACAGAACAATCTTGAAGTGATGTGAATTGGATGTGATACAAGCACAAGGAAGGATGCCTCTCCAGTGATGTTGGCCCTTCCAGTGATACACTTGGATGGGGTATGTGTATACCGTTTTTGGAGATAAAAATGAAGATTATTTTGACATAATACACCATCACCTACTAATCTGTTATATCAGAGGTGGAGAGATAAAATATGTTGAAAAGATGGTTGCATGTTTACTAACATGTCTATGGAGTAAAACGATGCTTTGTCTTTTGTATCATATAATTTCTGAATTTTGTATAGATGTACTAGGTTTCTCCATGGACATCTACTGCAATGTGACTACAAAAATTGAAAAAAAGCAAGATATTTTGTTTTGTGCACTTATCCTCCCCGAAGGTGTATTCACTTGGCCTTAGAATCATAGAATCATAGAATAGTAGAGTTGGAAGGGGCCTATAAGGCCATCAAGTCCAACCCCCTGCTCAATGCAGGAATCCAAATCAAAGCATTCCCAACAGATGGCTGTCCACCTGCCTCTTGAATGCCTCCAGTGCTGGAGAGCCCACTACCTCTCTAGGTCATTGGTTCCGTCGTATGGCTCTAACAGTTAGCAAGCTTTTGCTGATGTCTGGTCGAAATCTGGCTTCCTGTAACTTGAGCCCATTGTTCCGTGTCTTGCACTCTGGGACAACCGAGAAGAGACCTCAGCCTTCCTTTGTGTGACAACTTTTCATGTACTTGAAGAGTGCTATTATATCTCCCCTCCTCTTCTCCAGGCTAAACATGCCCAGTTCTTTCAATGTCTCCTCATAGGGCTTTGTTTCCAGTCCCCTGATCATCCTTGTTGCCCTCCTCTGTACCTGTTCCAGTTTGTCTGCATCCTTCTTGAAGTGCGGAGACCAGACCTGGACACAGAACTGAAGATGAGGCCTAACCAGTGCTGAATAGAGGGGAACTAATACTTCACGCGATTTGGGAACTATACTTCTGTTAATGCAGCCTAATATAGCATTTGCCTTTTTTGCAGCCACATCACACTGTTGGCTCATATTCAGCTTATTCATATACGGCCTTCTGAGGAGCTCTGAAGTAGTTACGGTACCAAAACATCACTGTGTTGCCATGCCTAAATAATTGTGCTGACCAGCCAAATCCGCACATAGTACAACAAAGGTTCTACTGTTCAAAAGGAGCTCCATCAAACCAGACAGAAACAAAACACGTGGATTCTGCTTTGCTAGAAAGAAACTGAACTTAAGTCCAAAGTAAGAGACAGATGGAAGGAATTTTGGGACATGCAGCAGGTAAAAGAAAATTACAGAAAAATCTAACTTTAAAAGGCACAAACTGTGCAAGGTGAGTATCATCCTAGAAGCATCGCAGAGGAGAGATAAGTGGGTTTTATCTGACTCAGGTTTAAGCAAGGAGAAGTGTTCCTTGCGCTCTGGTATTAGCACCTTTGCCAGAAGCTGCAACCTAACTGAAACTAATGACCAGAAGAGTTTCAGAAATAATTTTCTGTTGATCTGGAGTAAATTCTGTATGAGGGAGCAGTACATCCAATCACAAGCTGTCTGTCTGCATCCAGGTCCTCATAAATCAGAGTTTACCGAGGGAGAGAGGAAGATACTGAAATTCACAATGAGAGGAATGGGCAATTTGCTAAAGCCGGCTTGCTCCCTCCTTCTGCCCTCTGTGCTTTCCTCCCATTCCCTGCACGAGAATTAAAAACCAAGTCATAGTAAATGACATCCATGCACAGAAGTGATGACGCAGGACCCTCCTAAGCACTCTTTGGCTTCTGAGCAGCACTGAATAAGCCACTGGACCATTCAAGGAAAGTGAATGATTTTGCCACCTCCCATCTCCCAGCCTGAAATGTAAGGTTCGCCACAACAGGGGGACTTTTTCTTCTTATAAACCTTTTCTGACATGTCTTTAGACCTGCATTTCCTCATAAATAAAAGGGATGGGATCTTCCACTTTTCTGCCCCTTTCCTAAAATAATATGCTGCAGGCATGGAACAGACTATCACTGCACGGAGCCAGCTTCAAACCTTTCATAGGATCTACTAGCTCCTTCCCATATCCCAGCTGGGCTGGGCCAGCATGTTGTTATCTTGTCCCCCCCCCTTTTTTTTAGAAAACCAGAGCACCCTTAAGACACTCTTTCACTGGCACTAGATCCTTGACCGAATGCACAGAATTAACATGCCCCTCTCCCCCACCCCCGGTGCTGGCGAGGGTGCAGGGAAAAGCAAACTTTTTGCACATGTGGTGGGGATGCCTCAAGGTGAAAGCGTTTTGCAGCCGGGTGATCCCCAAAATCTCTAGTACCACCTGCCAGCCTCTATCCCCTCACTCTGGGCTGGCTTTGCTCACTCTGGAAAATGACCTGAACCCTTCCTTGGTACATAAAGAACTGGTCTCCCTCCTGCTAGCAGCAGCCAGAATAGAGATCGCATGGCACTGGAAATCCCCTGATGGTCCCACCAGAGAGGAATGGTGGTCCAACGTTTGGGACTTGGCCCAGTCAGAACACCTTATGCAGTACAGCCGGGTAATAAATGGGGAAATAAAACACAATCATATTAATATGGCTCCCTTTGCTAAGTGACATGAATGGAAACAAGGAGGCCTCCCAAGCACCATCAACACACACCTCCTTCTGGAGGCTCTCCAAGCTCTGTATAATCTGTGGTGTGCAGAATTACAAATTTGTAAACTCAACACCAAAAAGTCTTGCCACCTGGTAATAGTGAACATCCAGCCTCAGAGGAGTTGCAGAAAAGCAGAAACTACAGTGCATATGTGATGGGGGCTGGGGGGGACATGAGATTGTATTGATTGATTGACTATTACATTTCTATGCCACCTTTCCTCCAAGGAGCTCACGGTGGTGGACATGGATCTCCCCCTCCCAGTCTTATCCTCACAACATCCCTGTGAGGTAGGTCAGGCTGAGAGATAGTGATTGGCCCAAGGCCACCCAGTGATCTTCATAGCTGACTGGGGATTTGAACCCTGGTGTCCCAGATTCCAGTCCAACACTCAAACCACTACACCACACTGTCACTCCAGTATGCAGTTTCAATATATTTTCATAAATTCAGAGAACTAATGGGGAGCTGATTTGTTCCACAGACAACTTTTCTAGAGGCCATGATTGTGAGCTGATTGAAATTTGCCCTGTGACTTCTCTAAACATACCTTTGTTGATTTTTAAGCTTTAAAAAAGCAGTAGTAGGAAGCCTGAATTCTCTGCCAGAGGCTCTTGATAAAAGTGGGCCCTACAGATAGCTGCACCTCCCCTGCATGCACTTCCCCCCTCCCCATCTTTTTTGTATGTTGCTACCTATGGTACTTGCCGGTAATGATGCCATTTTTCTCTACAGGTTCTTGCCAGCTGACCTTGAGTGAAGTGTCCAGAATCTCTGTGAAGCTCAGGTGTCCCACCGGTCCTGGCTCTGGCGATTAGAAAAGAAAAACTGTTAACAGGAGAGGCCCCGTTTACTTTAGATCTGATTCAGGTTGGCACTGGGGTTAGGGCTGAAGAAACAAAACACCCAGTTAGGCCGGACCTAGCAGAAAGTGCTGCAAAAACAATCAAGGTGTTAAGGACCACCATTTTAGTTATCATCTGTAAGGAATTATTTTACCCCATCCTCATTCGCAGAACTAAAGAATGCATAACAGGCCTCGTGTGCCACATATTTTTGGGCAAGGACTTTGCAATTTTCCAAGACTGCATGAAGGTCCAGGACATCCACCCAGCTCTAAGAAAAAACCATTCCCAAATATCTCTTTCAAAATACCACTTGCGCGGTAATGGTCTTCAGCACATTTATGCAACTGGGTGGAACTTCTGAAGGAATCTTTACAGCTTCAGCTCAACAGCTCTTAAAATTGTATTCTCTGGTGGGTAATGAAAATAGTGTAAAATAGAACTAGTGTAAAAAAAATTTGTGCTGTCTTGTTTCAACCCTGATCTTCAGTGAAGGCACCAAGACTGATTTCTGGGACTGCTTGCTTTCATCTCTTCCAGATTGATTGGGAAGAGAATGGTTTCTGCTCCCTTTATGTTCACCATGCTTCTAATACCTGGATCCCTGCCAGACTGGACTGTCTTCCTTTTCTGCTGACATTAGTTGGCAATCCATATTCTGTTTCCTCCTCACTTTTGTCCAGGCTCTAATCCTTCTCCAGCTATGAAGAAGAAAGATAGCTAAGAGGTCAATTCTAGCCAATTTTCAATTCCACATCTGGAATTCAGGGAACACGGTTGAAACTGTATGATTTTGCAACCAGGGATTGAAGTATTAGGCAAAGAAAGCTCCTAGCACAGGACAAAGCTAAGGTTCTCTAATAGGGGATGCACCATTACCCAATGCTGGTCATGGCAGGGTCAACTTTAGGCAGACCACCCATACCCACAAGGAAGCTTATGTGCACCAATAGGCCACAGAGGCTCAGGTAGCACCCCCTTGGCCCTAAGAAGGCTTCTGCTTGCTCGTCAGACCAACTAAGGGATTTTATTCACACTGTGTACTGCTGGCTGCAGTTACTACAGTGGGATGGCATATTAGTTTGTTGACTCTCCCTCAGGAGCTAGGAGATTTCTCCCTGTCTTGAAGAAAGACTGGGGGAGTCCAACCAGACTGATTATCCTGGACCTCTCAGTGGTTTACAATACCATCAACCAAAATATTCTTCTACATAAATGTCTGGGGTGGAAACTGGGGGTGCCTTGTAGTAGTTCCATTCTTGACCATCAGTTCTGGAATATGGTGCTGAAGGACTAGTAGTGGATTCCCTGATATTTACAGCATTTGTTCCTAGAGGGTTATATTTTGTCCCCATGCTATTCAACATTCATAAGAAACTTTTAAGTGAGGGCATCCAAAGATTTGGGGCAAGATGTCCTCAGTGTTTGAATGACACTCAATTCTGTTTTGACTTTTCATCAAATCCCGATGAAGAAGTCAAGCCAGCCAGTCAAATTTATTTCCTAAAAATCATAGATGTTCACAAAAGTACAGACATAATTAAGCCAAGAGAAACATCATAGCACAAGTGATTCCCCCATACACTGGACTCCATTTTGGATGATGATTTTTTGTCTGATCCACTGTGCTGTTAGAGCAAACACAGAAGCCTTATATATAATATTTTTTTCCTATCAACCAATAAGTAACAGATTTTTTCTCCCTAGCAGTGGAAGTGCTAAATTTGTGTGTGGCTCATGGTAACAGACTGGATTACCAACAAACTGAAGTTAGTTTGCCCAAGGGTGTAGCATTCATCTTGTACTAGAGAGGCTTGCCCTGAAGGAAGAGGTTTGGGGGTTTTCTTTGATTTTATCGATTTCAACCATTTATATACCGCTTTACACCACAGTCTGTAAGCAATGTATAATGAGATTACAAAAGAATCCAATAGAGATAAAAATCAGTTAAAATTTTCCATACAATCAGAAGAGCTTACTTACAATGTCTGCTGAAATAAAAAGGTATTCACCAAGTGCTGGAAGTTCAGCAGGCAGGAAACCTGTCTGATCTCAACTGGGAGGGACTTCCACAGAATTATGCCCACAACAGTAAAGCCCTGGCTCTTGGTGGATACAAGTTGTACATCTGGGCCATGACAGCCCACTAACAGTGACTCCCCTGAAGACCTCAGTGGTCATGCAGGAATATAAGGAATCACGTGGACCTTAAGGCATCCTGGACCAAAGCTATTAATGGCCTTGCAAATTAATACACGAAACTTGATTTTGGGCTGGCAGCATTTAGGTAGCCAGTGCAAGCTTTTAAGCCCCAAGTTCTGTGGTGGCAGTAGTCAGCCCATAGGTGTGCAGAGAAATAATGGTGGGGAAGGGGAGGCAAAGTGGTGGGTTTGGTAGAGTACTTGTAAGACTGTTTCTGCATATGCCTACTCATATGTTAAGATCTTTTATTAAGGGCTTTCTGATGTGCTCCTATTGTCTAAGGGTGGCTTCTCAGTGGTGGCACCCCAGTTATGAAATTCTCTCCCAAGAGGTTTGCCTGGTGCCTACTCTGCTGTCCTTTTGGTGCTAGACAAAGATTTGTCTGGCACTAAAAACCCAACCCCCATGTGTGATGGTAAATATATTTTTGCATCTAATGCATAGTGTTTTTTTTGGAAAAGGCAAATTGCTCAGCTTGGAGGAAGCTGATAAATACTGAGATTAGAAGGATGGAGGGGGTATTTAACACTTCCACCCCTGTGCAATCCTGAGGAAAATCACCTTCTGAAACTGGTGCTTGCTTTGGGGAGGGGATGGATGATTTCCCCAAAATGCAAATAGCAACCCCCACCTACACACAATCCAACTCTAGCAACGCGACAAAAAAAACCATTTCTGTAGTTGCACTTTTCACTTCATCACAGAGAGAGCTCGGACAATGTAATAAAACCACCATATATTTACAGCCATCTCAAATGCCAGCGCCCTGAGCCCCGGTGTTTTCCTTGCTTCCAGATGCTCTGCAGCCGAGGACTTGCTTGAGTCCCCTGCAGCTGCTAGGTGGAAACTGCTATTCTCTTCTTCCAGCAGCAAACGTTTTCCTGCAGTGAGTGGCAAGAAGAGCTTTCCTTTCACTGTTGTGCGGGGCTGGCTGTGAGCAAGAGAGCCTTTCCCATTCCAAAGGGACAGGGTGATGACCTCAGGAACTTTGTGCGTCACAGGCTACCTTGCAGGAAGAAGCAGGTTGGCACGGAGAGCTACAGCGGAGCAGAATAAAAACACTCCTGGCCAAGCCAGACTCTCATGTGTGAGAATGATCCTGGGTGTGTGGCTGTGTGTATTTGTGTATGTGAGTGAAAGGGAGAGTGAGGAAACAAAACAAGGAGGAGCTTGTAGCTAGACCAGCCTGTTGCACTTATCTGACTGGCAGCAGGACTTATAGGAACAAGGAAGTGGAATCTCTGTAGCTAGCTCAGCATTCTCTGTTTAGACTGGCCATGGCTGCTGCTGTTGTTGTTGCTGTTGTTGTTGCTGTTGTTGTTGCTGTTGTTGTTGCTGTTGTTGTTGTTGATGATAATCTGCTCTTCACCCGAATGTCACAGGGCGGGTGACAACAATTGAAAATACAACATTAAAAACAGTTTAAAAGAAGTTACCATCACAAGAATAGGGTGGGCCCTAAAACTACACATCTCAGGTGCCAAAGGCCAGGGTAGAGAGGTGCACCTTCAGCATTCACTTCAAACTGTACTGTGAAGATGCCAGATGCGCCTCTGTAGGGAGGGCGTTCCACATCTGAGGGGCTGCCACAGAGCAGGCCTTCTCCCAGGCTGCCATTCCCTGTACTTTTGAGGGCGGTGGTACTACCACCACATTCAGTGGTAGTTTTACCTCACTGGCCACCAGATCTGGTTGTTGGGAGAGTCCAGTGATTGGACTGGGATCTCCTATATGCAAAGCAGGTGATCTACCACTCAGCTGAAGCCCCTGTCCTTGCCAGCATGACAGGCAGAAATCTTTCCCAAGGTTGACAAGGGCCAAACCTAGGGCTTTCTACATGCAAACTGTGAACTCTACTACAAAAAAAACGGTCCTTTCCTATGTCCTGTGGTGGGAAAGGATATTCTGCCCACTCTCTTGAGCAGAATATAAGAACAAGACTCTTGTACAGCAGGGAAAAAAAAACAGGAAAAAATAGAAAAGCAGAGAACCAGCCTAGAGCCATATTAGATGTATGCACTTAGCAAATACTAGATCAATTGTGCTGGCTTAATGTACGTCAATGGAATGTTTGAAGCCTTAAAAATCAGATTATTTCTGAAGTAAATAATCTAACCAACAGTTTGGCTTTCTGCTTTGCAATTCTGGCTTTAAGTAAACACATTTATAGTTAAGAAGCTTTCCAGATATCCAGTGGCAGGACCAGAGTCTTCTGGCATGTAAAAGTTCTGATGGCAGAAAACCTGTCCTTTGAAGCCAGACGTGTTGCCCGTTTCTTTCCCAGCAAGTTTCTCCCAGGGCCAATTTGTCAGCATTTGGAATCAGACATTCTTTAACACTGAAGCAGTCTATAAGATGTGTCTTTGCAGCAAGAGTGACTAACAGATGGTTATTCTTGAGGCATGGGGACAGGAAATAACCACATCAAGAAGCTGTTCATATCTCCTGCATTGTTTGGTTTTCTCTACAGCAGCAGGGGTGAGATTTCAAATGGGAAGTGGGGAATTAAAGTGAAGAGTACTTGTGCTGCACACCAAAGAAAACATTTCCTCTCTCTGCAGGCTTTGACGAATTAGGCCAAGGAAAATGACAATAAATAAATAAAAATAAATTTCTAATATGCAATATTGTAAATTGGACATGCTATGGATGCACTTTGTCTTCCTTATTGTTAAATAAGTGTGGTAGATTGCTGAAACAGTTTGAATAGAGGTTTGTTTGGAACAGAATTGTGCAGCCTCCTGACTTAATTGTGAGTCCACCACCGAATATTGCAATGCTAGCTGTGTTGAACTCGTGCAGCCAAATACATGCAAGATTGTCATGGCTCCAGAAAACCTCAGCTGAGGAATCCTCCTACAAAAGTAGCTTCGAGGTAGAGAAGACAGATTCGTTTCCATGTAGATACGCTGGCATCAAAGCCCACCTCTCATGCCCTGAACCCTAAGGAGACATCTCTGCCCCTAAACTCCAATGACAGACTCCTTGGAAGTTCAGGAAAGACCTGAGGACTCCAATGACAGACTCCTTGGAAGTTTAGGAAAGACCTGAGGACTCCAATGACAGACTCCTTGGAAGTTCAGGAAAGACCTGAGGACTCCAATGACAGACTCCTTGGAAGTTCAGGAAAGACCTGAGGAGCTCTCCCCCAAAGGTCCCTGAATCTTGAAACCCCACTGCCCAGAAGAAGCCAATGGCTGTAGGAAAAGGCGGGGTGGGTGGGTTTTGCACCCTATCTAGCCCAGACTATAAAACTCTGCCATAAGACACTGTTGAGACAACTTGAATTTTCTGCCTCAGCTGTAGGTCTGGTAACCATGGTCCTGAGGCCAGCATTGTTGTCTTTGTCCAAGGTCCTGACCTTGCTTTACCTTACTTCTGGTCTGTTCTAGAATCCAAGGCTTACTGCCTTCATCTTTCTCAGGCCATGGCCCTTTCCCTGATATCGTAAGAGTGGATATCATAAGAGATCAGGACAAAAATGCATGCACATTGGCTTTATGATTAAAGGATGAAGTTAGAGTAGAAAATTCTACCTGTGGTCAAACCATGCTTTTATAAGTTTTATTGGGCACAATTCAGAGGGAGGTTCTCTTGCACAAGCCCCACGGAAATGAACTCAAATCACTCAAGAACAATCCTCCTGCACAGCTTCCACTAACCGATGCCCAATCCCGACATGATGGAGATAGTCCTGACAGGTGGCATATGTGTTTCCACCTGTTCTGGATGGGGTGTACTCTTTCTAAAGGCTTGGAGCCTTGGGTGCCTTTCTTTGCAGCGCCATGTGAAACCTCTCAAGAAGATCTTCCCCAGAGGCCCTCCTTCCCCACCTTTAGAGGTGAGACAGGTGATAATGGGTTGGGTTGCAGTACCCCGACTCTGGAATGCTCTCCCCAGGGAGTCCCACTTGAAGTCAAGCTGAATGTGTTTTCAGCAATAGGTGAAGACCTTTTATTTGCCCTCACTTTAGAGGTCTTCTGACTATTATTTTAAATCTGTTTTCTCATAGTGAATATACTGATGCTTTGTTTTTGTTCTTATTTATTGTTTTATTTGTTTTTAAGAGTCTTAAAAACTCTTCCCGCCCTTCCTCCCAGTAGGAGCCCAGGGCGGCAAACAAAAACTCTAAAAACACTCTAAAACATCATAACAAGAAACTTTAAAATATATTAAAACATCTTTAAAAACGTGTTAAAACAAAACATCTTTAGAAACTTCTTTTTAAAAAAAGCTTTAAAAACATCTTAAAAAGCAATTCCAGCACAGACGCTGCTAAAGGTGTCCCTTTCAAGACTGAAGAGGGAGAACTAAACATACACACACGAACGAATGAATGAATATAAATTCATTGGAGCTTGCACAGAAAGTCTCTGCAAATTAAGCACGCTGTGGTGACAAATCTTCTGTGCAGTGACAGGTGGATAGCATGGTTCTTGCTGCCAATAAATCCTCCAGTATCTCTAAAACAAAACAGATAAAATAATACGCACTCCTAAAAGAGTTGACTATATGTCACCCTCTCAGGAAGCTTCTACTGGCAGGCTGCAAGACGGTTGTGCTACAAATGAAGCAAGCCACATAAAGGTTTTTCAGATACCATATATGGGGTTGTCAAATGGGCACCAATCCGACTAATTTGGCTGAGCTTTGGTAACACTGCTGCATCTTCTCCCTTGACCATGCCCTGGAACTAACTTATGGGGTTTTGATGAAAACAGGGCAATTAAATGCTATTTTTTTCCAGCTGATCACACACTTTGCTTTTCATTGAAGGCTGATTACATGATGCCGGAAAAGATGTATTCTCTTCTGGCTACTGCATGTGTCTGAATTAAGAATCATGACATGTAAAGGGAAAATTCAGATCTGAAAATAAGTGATAAAGACTTATTTTTAGAAGCCTTGGGCAATCATGGTGCCTCAGTGCACGTTAACCACCTGTTTTCTCTCTCCACACATTACGGTGTCTCACCATGGAAACACATGGTGGACAAGCACAATCTCCTCTTTCCCAAAATGTGTGGTGGCTCTGATTTATCAATTAACCTGTGAATATAAGCATTGCATCAATTTAGTAACAGTTTATTATTTAGGGGCAATTTAAGGAAGGCAACCACTTATTATGGTTCAATTATACAAAGAAAATAATTTACCCAAGAGAGAATTAGAAATTATTTATAACTATGCCACTGAATACACTTCCAACATGGTACAGCTCCTATTGAAGACAGACATTTTCAGTCTCCAGTGATTCTTTGCTTTGGTTCATCAATTTGATGAATGGCTCCAGCCTAATTAGGAAGGCCATTTGAGGATAAATAAAGTTTGCTCCTCAGAAGGCCAATGAGCATTTGGAAAAACTGTTTATACACACTGGCCATTCTTTACTTACTGTCTTCATGAGTCTTGAGCAGCTGTGGTGGACTCTGTGGACCATCCCCTGGGGTGGTGAAGCAGAGGACTGATGTGTAGTAAGCAGTAAATTTCTTCAGGTTGGTTATGTACCCACTGTGCACTCCATGAAAGTCTGGAGTGATGGTGACGGTGGTCACAGTTTCTGGTGCATTGATTGGCCAGGCCAGGAGCTAGAAATGGGGACATTGATTTAAAAGAGGTGAAATCACTGCAGGGATGGCTTCCATTCATAATCCAATACCTGCGACTGCCATGACCTTATTAGTTCAATTGTAAGAGCACAACATTGCCATTAACAGAACTGACACCAATATGATTGTATATACAGATTTAACCTTGTTACTGTGCTTGCTGAAAGAGCTCCCATTTCATCTCCAGCTATGGACAGGGCATGTTAAAAGTGTGCCACTAAAATCTCTCTCTCTCTCTCTCTCTCTCTCTGTGTGTGTGTGTGTGTGTGTGTGTTTGAATCAGTGGCAAACACAAAGTGCTTAAAGTTACACTTAGGAATTTACATAACTGTCAGAGAGCTTCTTTTGCTTACAGAGGAATGAATGAGCACAGGGGAGATTGGGAAAATAATCACTGAGGTACTAGAGAACACAAGGGCTGGCAACAAGGGAGGACATGTCACTTGCCCCAGATGCCCCAGATACAAGAGAAAGGTGGGAGGAGTCACCATGTCAGGAAGGTGGGAGCCGGGCCCAGCTGCCTCAGGGAATACCAATGGGCTGGGGTGGAGGTGGGCAGGCAGGAGTCTGTCCCAGGTTTGTGGGAGGGGTGTCACACTCAGACACCGTGCATTCATCTTCCACTATTCCATTAAGGTGAGCTCAGTCCCCAGCCTCTCCTCCCTCTCTTCCATTTGACTTGGAGAAACTGCTCCAGATCAGGGTGAAGAGCCCTGCCAGGGTATATAGCAGCCTTTCCCAACCAGTGTGCCTCCAGATGTTGTTGGACCACAACTCCCATCTTTCCTGACCATTGGCAATGCTGGCTGAGGCTGATGGGAGTTGTGGTCCAACAACATCTGGTGGCCCACTGGTTGGGAAAGGCTGGCATATACTATAATACTCCTCTTATGTTACCAACACCTGAATAGAAATATTCAGCACACAACTTAGGCAGGAGGCACTTAAAACAACACCCCCCCTCCCAGGACAGTCAAAGGCAGCTTGTAGGGCATTTGGGAGAGTGAGTGCTCCACTGGTTCAAGAGCTGGGCTTCCGTCACAACAGGGAGAGCAGCCTGAGCCGAGAATAGATTGCAGCAGTAAGGGGGGGGCAGAAGATGGCAAGGAGGGAGTCACCTGGCCTATTGCTAACTGAGCCCAGAGACAAGGATGTCCCGGCCATTTGGCAGAGTGAGGCAGCCGTCTCAGGTGATGGATGCTGATGGCCCCCACGGCCATTCTGCCCGAGCCCCTGGCTTTTCCTATCCTCCTAAGCCAGCATCTTGCCAGTGGGAACACTTGATTGCTACTAGCCTGGCCTATCGGCTTCATCTGATTATTTGTTCCCAATGCAGCCGAGGGGAAAGGCCCCCAAGTCAACCAACAGGACAGGGGGAGTGCGACCCTGTTATTCTTACTTGATCTCCTGGCGGCTTTTGATACCATTGACCATGGTATCCTTCTGGGCTGACTTGGTGAGATGGGTATTGGAGGCACTGTTTTACAGTGGTTCCAATCCTATCTCCAAGGTCGTTTTCAGAAAATAGCATTGGGTGACTGTTTTTCGGCCCCCTGGCAGTTATGCTATGAGGTACCACAGGGTACCATCTTGTCCCACATGCTGTTTAACATCTATATGAAGCCCTTGGGAGCGGTCATCAGGACATTTGGAGCAAGGCGTCAGAAGTATGCTGACAATACCCAGCTCTATTTCTCTGTAACATCTGAATAGGGAGAGGCCGTGCAAGCTCTGGACTGCTGCCTGGACTCAGTGGTGGGCTGGATGAGGGCCAATAAACTGAGTCAGAATCCTAGCAAGACAGAGATGCTGTAGGTTGGTAGTTCCCAAGTTTGGAAAATTGGTCAGTTGCCTGCTTTGGATGGAGTCCTACTCCCTCTGAAAGAGCAGGTCTGTAGTCTGGGGGTGCTCCTGGATCCATCTTTGTCACTAGAGGCCCGAGTGACCTCAGTGGCTAGGAGTGCCTTTTACCAGCTTTGGCTGGTAAGACAGCTGCGGCTGTTTCTGGACCTGGATAGCCTGGCCACTGTTGTCCATGCACTGGTAACCTCCAGGCTGGATTACTGTAATACACTCTATGTGGGGTTGCCCTTGAGGTTGGTCCAGAAGCTGCAGCTGGTGCAAAATGTGGCAGAGAGACTGCTCACTGGGGCAAGGTATCGCCAACATGTCATCCGGCTGGTGAAAGAATTGCACTGGCTACCTATTAGCTACTGGGCTAAGTTCAAGGTTCTAGTTTTTGTGTACAAAGCCATATACAGCTCAGGTTCAGGATACCTGAAAGACTGTCTTATCCCTTATATGCCCAGTCGATCACTGCACTCTGCAGGCAAGGGCCTCCTGCAGATGCCATCTTATCAGGAGGTCCGTTCTGCACAACTTAGGAAACAGACCTTTAGTGCATTGGCAGCTACCCTTTGGAATTCCCTCCCCTTAAATATTAAATATGTTATCTTTCCAGCGCTGACTGAAGACCTTCCTCTTTCAGCAAGTAGAGCCCTTATCCCAGTCTGCATCTGTATTGGAACTGCTTTTTAATGTTTTTAAACCTTTAAAAAAAAATTTTTTTTTAAGCTTTTAAGAGATGTTTTGTTTTAATATGTTTTTAATGGTGTTTTTGTTTTAACATATTGTAAAGTCTGTTTTTATGAAGTGTTAAAGTGTTTTTAGTGCTTTTGTTTGCAGCCCTGGGCTTCTGCTGCGAGAAGGGCGGGATATAAATCTAATAAATAACAACAACAATTTGGGCCACACGCTTCCGCAGGTATTATGCACGCTCCTGCCCTGCTCATGTGACACAGGCTGTTGCAATGCAGTGGCAGCATTGTTTGAGCGAACAGTGAGCAGGCCCCAGTGGGTCATGGAGGAAGTGGAGGCATGATAACCACAGACATTGCTCTGTGTGTGTCATGCCACCTCCCTTGCACTCCCTAAGCCACCTGCTGCCCTCTGGTGCACAGTGGAAGACACTGTCCTATTGCCACTGTTGAAGTAACAGTCAACAGCCAGTCGGCTCAGCTTCTGCATGTGCCCTTTGCCTTGGATAGCAAAATGTCTCATGCTGACCCTGCCCAGAGAGAAAGCCAGCCCAAACGCTGAATCATATTTCTCTGAGAACAGGACTTGACACACTTGGTAGGATCCTTGCTACTCAAGCTGAAGTCAAACCATTAGAATGATCTAAGCTGCTGAAACTTGCTACCCTGATTACCTTTTACAACACAACACTATTGTTCTGCAGAATGAGCCCTGCTTGGTGTTGTTAATTGCTGTTAATTGGTGCTAATTGATCCTAAGAGCTGGTAAACAGAGCCTAAAGGGGACTGCTTGATGCATGGGCACACCTGTTCTGCTGGCTACTGGCAATCAACAGATAGAAGGAGATTCTCTCCCACTCCCTAAGTAGTTTTGCACATAAATTGATCTGTGATGGAGATGTTAACAGAAATAAAAATGGTTCCAAATCTTATATTCTGCCACTGGGCTACACTAAGTCATTAAAGGTCTGCAGACAAAGATTTGGCTGGAAAAACACAACTACTGCTACTTAGCATTGATGCTGTAGTTTAAAGAGTTCAAAGCATTTCACATTCAGTCACCGTAAACCTTTTGTTTAGTGGACATTACTCCCAGATAAGTGTGCCACAGCCCAAGTATGCAACAACAGCCCAGTCCATATGGGAAAGTAGCGTTGTTTGATAAATTATAAATTATGTGCTGATCAACTGTACTCCATTATGCCAAAGTCTCCCCAAGCCTGCCTTGTGATAGCAGGGTGAAAAAGAAACAAAGATGTGGTGCATGCTAAGCATTGCGCACCTGCTTGTGGAAGTGCATGGATGCAATGCACAGTTGCACCCGTGGTCTCCTGGGCTATGGCCAACATACACAAGAAGCTTTAACAGCACGCTTATGAAAGTCATACTTCAACTCAAATGTGGCCAAGCTCCAGGTAACCAGGACTGGCTTCTGAGCAGCACAAGAGAAAGCAGGCTGTTGCTCCCCCCTCGCCCAAGGATCCGTCACATCACACACTCAGAATTCAAGTGAGTTTCAAAAGAAAAGAAAATTTCATAATGACAAACACAGAGTCTTGCTTCTTCTTTCTAAATTCTGTCTAGGAAACACAATGGAAACGACCAAGTGTCAATGACTGTGTTTTTACTTTTCCTCGCTTCCCAAGAATTTAGCACGGCACGCTTCCATAAATTGAAGCCAAGTGCATTTGCCATGGAAAAGACGCAATGGGTGGAATCAGCTTGGCAAGCAGACAGTCAAAACTGTGACTACTGGCATTTTTAAATCATTACACAAATTATCTATTGTAAATAAATATGGAAGAAATGTCCTCCCCACACTATCCATATTACAGTAAAAAAGAGAGAGAACTTATGAGAGAAATGTAACTGCACAGCTGTTTCAGTCTAAAGGAATTAAAGAAAAGCAAAGGAAAGAGAATGTTGACAGTTAAAAGATTGTCTTTTCTTGACAAGTGCGAATCAGCCTGTGAATCACTTTATATATTTTCTAAGGGAAGTGCGGTTTAAACAACAAATTGGGTATAAAAACAAGTTTGGAAAACAGTCAGATGAAAATGCTGGATCTGAATGCTTTTTGAAACTCACAACTGAAATAACATACTGGTCTCAGTTCTCAGGACTTTATTCAGGTGTACTCCCCTTGAGGTCGACTCTAGAGGATCAATGGTGCAGCTGGGAATTTGGATACTGAGTACCTACATTCTCCAAGACTCTTGGACATACCTGAGATAACTCTGGATTGTGGCAGCACTATAATAGTCAGCCAAGATCATTTCTGTTTTATAAATGAGGAACCAGCACCGAAGGCTCATGGCCCAATTCAGCTGCTTCTCTGAGCACGACAGGCTGTGCATGGTGGAGAAGTTCCATGGTTTTTCCTCTCCCACACACCTAAAGTAGCACATGATAAAACACTCCATACATGTGGCCAAATCTTTCATTCTTCTGGGATGAGGGAGTAATATTATGCAAACTGGGGCAGCTGTTTGTACAGACTTCATGGAGCATACTTAGAGGAATATGTGGGGTGTGTGTATGTGTGTGTGTGAGAGAGAGAGATCTGTGCTATTTCTCCACCTCACAAGTCTTCTCCCCACTGTGGAAAAGTCTGAATCGTGCCAATGACTTGCCAAGATGATATCTTATTAAAAAGCATTTTATCCCACTTTTCAGTCCTTGGACTCTCCCCCAGGCTGAGTACAATAAAACAAAAACCAAGGTTAAAATAACCATAGCAAACTATCCATTAATGGGTGCCAGCTCAAATGCCTGCTGGCATAAAAAGGACTGCGGCTTTTTACAGCTCACTTAAAAGCCATTAGCCAAGGGCCTTGGTGAGCATTTCACAGTCCAGACAGTGCAACTGCCCCTTGTGCCTACCCACCATCCTTCTGATGGCAAGGGAAGGGAGAACATGGCCTCAGTTTTAGCTCTAATGTTGCAGGCAGGGTTTTATGGGTGGAGGTGGTCTTTCAGATCTTTAACAACCCAATGGGTATTTCAATCCAGCCCTGCCAGGTTGATCCATCATCACAAGTGGCTCTCAGTGGAGGATCTCGCAGTGGGAGAGAAGGGAAGCAGGGCTCATTTCATCAGCTCTGCTGAAGGACCAGCTCCATCAGTTATCTCCTGCCCCTGAACTGTTTCCATTCCTGATGGTCTTTATAAGAGCTGCTAGTTATCTTTAGGAATTGGTACCTGAGTGTGCTTTTCCCCTCCTCCCTCCCTGTCCCCTTTTCCTTTTGTGTTGCGCTTTTAGGGTGTAAGCCTGTGGGCTTACTTACTGTCTTGATTTAATTAACTGTATGTAAGCTGCTCTGGAAGCATTTTTTGGCTGAAGAAGCAGCATTTTAGAGTACAAATGCTCTAAAATTCTCTAGATTCTCCTGAAGTATGCATACGTATGTATACACACAGAGAAAAAGAGAGAGAGATGACTTATTTATTCAGTCTCTGGAAACTTGCAGGAGCACATCTCCACCAAGACACTTCAAAAACATGATGCCAAAAATTACCCAAATCTATGTCCTTGGAGACAACAAATCTGCAACAAGCTTGCAGTCATTCAGAAATGTGCGAAGATAACAATTCAGCTTTTCAGATCTGTGGAACCATATCACAGTAAGTGATCCCTGATACACCAAACAATTTAACATGTATTTAAAATGCAAACCTTGTATCCCTGATTGATCCCGTTGATGAACTGCTGTGGAGGAGGGTTCCACAAGAACTGGATGGTGGTAGAGTTCACTGCTTCTGCTTGGACGTTCTGTGGTGGTGCAGTTGGCACTGGGAACAGCACCAGCCAGGAAGATGACAAAGTAAAATTGATTGCAGGCAGGGAGGAGGAATGGAAGAAAGGAGAAGTAAAGAAGAAGAAATCTTTAGCCGCCACTCATGATTCAAAAGAAATAACAGTGGTGTGAAGAGAAACCTGTGATTTATGTTTCTGATACTCAGTGGTGACTTTAAAAGAAAGTTAATTGGGTTATTTCTCATTTTCTGTTGGAGATTCCTTTAACGTGCAAGGGAGGAGATGAAATGGTTTTTGTGGATTATTATTCTACAGATGAGTTTTTCCCAAAGACCTAAGACAGAAGCCCAGATGGTGATGGGTGAATACATCTCTCTCAATTACCCATGGCTGAAATGGGAATCAGCAGTTTCAAAAAGAAACTCTCGCAGACTGCAACAGCAACCCTACAACCTCTGTCAGCAAATAAGCAAATTTAAACACACACACACGCATGCACGCACGCACGCACACAAACATGTGTATATATACCAGAAAACATCCTTTAGGATAAGAACAGAGTTTGCTGTCTAAGGGAACTAATAGCCCAGCCCTATGCAAGTTTATTTGGAAATAAGTCTCATTAAGTTTAATAAGGCTCACCTACAAGAAAGCATGTTTGCATAGGACTGCAGCCTTGCATAGGATTACAGCATAAATTACACAATCTCAAACAAGTAACATATTACATCAATGTTGTTATGTACACTGGACCGTTGGAATCACATCTCATATTGTATTTCATTTATAAACTAAGAAGGACATTAACAAAAGTAAAAAAATGGTAGGTTTTAACACAAGTGATTAGAACCCCCCCCCCAATTAATATTCATCTATCCATAATAAGCCTTGGTGCAATGTATCAAGTACAGCTGCAAATGAATGATGATTCACAAAGCAGTGCTTGGCAGATTGTATCCAAAATGAGAATAATGCACGGGCCTAATTTTATGCATTTACTTGGATTGTTAACTCTCCCAATCACAGAGTCCCTGAGAACAATTCTCCAATATAAAATATTTATATTAAGCTTGCCTATCAGTTTTCCTATTTGTATGATGAGTCATATCTGCTATAACCTGTTTGCATAAGAAGAAAACTGGGGGCAATTTCTATGCCATGATTGGTAAAAACATTCTTGGCTAGATAACATCAACTTCATTGGTCGTCTGCATTGTTAAACTGAGAATAAGCTATGTGTGTACCAGACTACCATAACAGAAGTAATTTATCACTTTAATTCCGCAACTGGAAACTGATTCCTGATTCCTGAAGTCACTGTATGTATGATTGATCACAAGCCTTTCTGGAATCACAAGGCATTCTGTGCTATTCACATGCCCAATGGGATATATCTTGCTTAGGATGACCGTAGAGAGGGACTCGAATTTTTCCTCAGTGATCTGCTGACATAAAAAAAAGAGTTCTGATTCTGCATAAAGCAGAGTCTTCTGCATATTTGGTATCCTCCATAAAACCCACTCCCAGCTTTCAGTCTCTTTGTCATTGAAGAATTGTGAAAATTACATCATGGCAGAGGACTCAGACTCCCTCCTAGTGGGTGACATGGAGGCTGAGGATCATGTTTAGGAAACACCAAAGGAGAAAGCTTGTACTCTAACCACCTGATTGGAGGCTCCCACAGAGGAGGAAGAGAAGCTTCAGGACAGCATGCGCCTGTCCTCTGCACATGAGGAGGAAATAGGTTTGTCCCCATCCTTTGACTCCAAGCGCTTGTTTCCAGAAACACCTGCAAGTGCCCCAACAGCTTCTCTGCCAGGCTGGAACATGTAACCATAGGACTAGAACTAGGTGGAGGCCCTTTAAGTTTAAGCAATTCCTCTTAGAAGGCTGTGCTTGAGACACCCACCTTGCTACAGGGCTACATAAGCTTTGGCTGGAGCCGTTCTCCAGGCTCCTCCCTTCTCCATTTGCCTTGCATGCAGTGCAACGTCACTTTTTATCTAACCCAAAGTGAAGTGGAGTGACCATGGTCCTAACCACCTGCAAGCTACCCTCTTCCTATGCTTTGCCTTATGCCCTTGGAAGGAGAGGGGGAGAGGACGATACTATCATCAGAAGAAAAAGTTGCTGTGATAATTAGGGATGGAAGAGAAATTCGATTCAGTTCACATTTAAAGCCGAATCTATCAAATTTGCACTTTTTGAAACAATATAAGAACTGAAACAGAGCCATCCTTCAAAATTCAGTCTTAACCAGGTTTTGCAATGCAGTTCTATGGCTAATCAATGTTTACAACAAAAATGCATATATTAGCGGAAAGTGTGCATCAAAATGAATATATTTGTGAAAATAAAATAAAAAGGCATTTTATTATGAGAAATTGCTTGCAAAAATGTGAACCTTAGACAAAACTATCTGTGTTTATTAGGAGGAATCTTGACTAAAATGCTGAAGTTTTTTTCCCAATTGCAAATTGCTGTAGAAATGTGAAGAACTGGATTTAAGAGGCATGGGTGGCCATGTAGTTACTGGGAGTTTACTGTCTGATGGAAATATACTGCTTTCTCTAGTCATCTATGGTTTGTGTTAGATGTTTTGGACCACTGATTCCATAGTTTTATTATCGATATTGATATATTAAGGTTTTATATTTTATAACTGATATTTGTTGATATTTCAGTATGTTAACTGTAATTTGATTTGTATTTTGTAATGATGTAACTTATTTTGTAATGATGCAGCCAATTTGTAATGATGCGATTTATTTGTATGTAAACCACTTTGAGGTCACTGGGGACAAAAGCAGTATATAAGTTCAGATAATAACAATAATAATGAGAAACTGAGGGAATCAAAACTGACAGATCCTATCATTCCTAGTGATAATCTAGAAGAAAGGATAGAGAGCATAAAAAGAAAAGAAAAAGATTGAAGCCTGTCATTTAATGCGTGCTTCAGGTTTACAGAAAAGAGATCTCAGGAGAACCAACACATTTATTTTCAATAAAATCAATGCATGCGTATATGCATGTTGAATAAGCCATACAGTGACTTCTAGGGCTGGCCCAAGACATTTTAATGTCCATGATCCTATGTATGTCTACTCATAAGCAAGTTTGTCTGCGTTCAATAGTACTTACTCTCAGGTAAGTGCGTACAGGATTGCAACCTTAGATAACATGGAGCACAATCTATTGGTTTAGGCTTACTGAACTTGTATATTGCTTCCCACTAATTTGCAAGCACGTAAAAAAATACAATATTAAAATTACAAAAACAGATTAAAAACAGATTTAACGATATTGGGAAGTTTCACTGTGTCTTCTGGAATGAGTGGGACCTGAGGAAGAACAGTCGTTTCATTTCAAATGGTGTTTACACAGGAGAACTTCCCTGTGGTTCAGATTTGTTTTCTATTATGCCACCATTAATGGGTCCCCAACATCCATCAAGTGAGGTGGCCAATTCACCTTGCCTTTATGGTAGGGCTACTAGCCATTTCGGTTTCATTGCATGGGTTTGTGAAGTGGTAAATATGCCCATTCTAAGGGTGGGAAGATCTGTTAAGAGGAGACAATGAAGAGTTTTACCTCCTTGGGGAGGCCTGCCTCACACTTTGAAAAAAACAGTGACTTTCCAGCAGATGCTAGTCTGAGAGTACTAAGAGTGTTTCACACAGAGTTTGTCCACAGAAGTCATTCTTAAGCATTTCCCTGCTGCCTGTGCACAGCACACTTTTTTCTTTGAGAAATCCAAAGGACTTTGAGAAAAAGGTAGGTCTGTCTTTAGGGACTGACTCTGGTAATGGAACTCAGAGTATCTTAAAAGAGTGCAACTTGCAAGCAAGGTTTCTGTTCATTACCCTTACTTCTGGAAGCTTTAAAAAAGCCCAGGCAAAGATACCAACATATTTATTTACATCTACAATAATGTGGCAAACTTTGTGCTGTTTTTTCTTTATTTATTACATACCCTGTCCTGGACGGGGTTACACTCCCCCTAAAGGAGCAGGTTCGTAGTCTGGGAGTCATTTTAGACTCTTCCCTATCACTCGAGGCTCATGTAGCCTCAGTGGCACGGAATGCGTTCTACCAACTTTGGTTGGTAGCCCAGCTACGTCCCTATCTGAGTAAGGAGGACCTTACATCAGTGGTACATGCTCTGGTAACCTCACGTTTGGACTACTGCAACGCGCTCTACGTAGGGCTACCTCTGAAGACGGTTCGGAAGCTACAGCTAGTGCAAAATGTGGCGGCCAGACTGCTAACAAGAACCAAGCGGTTTGAGCATATAACACCTGTTCTGGCTCGCCTGCACTGGCTTCCAATATGCTTCCGGGCCAGATTCAAAGTGTTGGTACTAACCTATAAAGCCTTATAGGGCGCGAGACCACGATATCTGCTGGAACGCCTCTCCCGATACGAACCAGCTCATACGCTATGGTCTACTACGAAGGCCCTCCTCCGGGTCCCGACCCATAGGGAGGCCCGGAGGGTAGTAACAAGATCTAGGGCCTTCTCAGTGGTGGCCCCCAAATTGTGGAATAGTCTCCCCGAGGAGGTACGCCTGGCGCCGACACTATTATCCTTTCGGCGCCAGGTTAAAATCTTTCTCTTCTCTGAGGCATTTTAATCTAAGTTAATTTGAGTAAATGTTGTAATTTTATTTTAGATGGTGTACTTTTATATACTTGTTGTATTAGATCCTGTAATTTTATTATTGTATATGTTTTTATGTTCACTGCCCAGAGAGCTGTTTGCTAGTCGGGCGGTATATAAGCTTAATAAAATAAATAATAAATAAATAAATATTTCAAAATGGAAACCATTCTGGTTTTGTGAGAGAGTGATGTTCTTGAACTCAGAACAAAGCACTGCAACTTAAAGGATGCCTGTTGCGAGAAGGATGAAATCATGACTGGCAAAAATGCAGCTCTAGAAATCATAATTTATGGCATGATTAATTTATTTTCTCTGAGAGAAAATCAGATGCTGAATCTCAATGAAGTCGTTTAATACATGGATAGTTGCAGAGTTACATTTAATGCAGCATTCTGTGTACATGCCTCGGAGATAAGAATATATCAGTGCTCACCCTTGCGTTGCTCAGAAGGGTAGCCACTCTTTCCCACCACACTGTAGATTTTACAGGTTGCAACCAAACCAAATCAGAACTAGTTTCGTGAGCATGTGTGGGTTCTTCTGGCAGGTTTGAGGAACTCCCCAAATTTCACAGCAGAGCTGGTGTGACAGAACCAACCTTTACATTCCTCCTGATAAAGTTCACTTAGCTGGAAATGCATTAGAACTCAGAGGCTTGAACTACAAGCTAATAAGTAGCATTCTAAAACTGCTCTTAGCAGAAAAGGTCAGGGAGGCAGTGTGAATAAGTGCCATTAAATGGACTCAGGTAGCAGGTAATGGGAGACCGGGAAGAGATTTCAGCTAAACATGTTAATACAGTGAGTAGCTGCTTGTGAATATGCAAAGAGGCAAAACAGTAATTTTAAAGAAAAGTGTTTAGCATAAGGGCTTCAGAAGACATTTTGATATATTAGGCTGTCAGTTTCCACTGCTAAATATGGCAGACTCTTCGGATTTCAGGTCTGTCACTTTCTGAGGATCCAGTTTTCTCTAAAGGCACAGGCATAAAGTACACCACTGCGGTGCTTACATCACAATTCTAAGCACATATATTTCAAGGATTCCACAGATTTCAACAGAAATTATTTTGCAAATCAGCAAGATTATTTGGACTGTGAGGTTAGAAATGCACCCTTAGTCATAACAGAAGTGTGCATCTCAGCACATCTCTTTAAGGGAGTAGCAGACTTCCGCATGTGTGCCACCTAAGCTAGTGCCTTCTTTTCTGCATTTCTAAAAAAGAATGAGAGCACTTGCTATTCAGAAAACAATCTCTGAGCATTTCTACCCTTTTCTGTACCAGAAATGCAAACAATTTTAACTTGCATGGCTCACCCCCCCCCCAATAGAATTTAGGAACTGGAATTTGTTAACTAGTATTGGAATCTACAATGAAAGGTTCAGCACCCTCAACAAAGCAACACATTTCCAACAGTCCTTCAGCGAAGCCAAACTTAAAAGATAATTTAAGCTTAGAATGCATGGATGTCTTTTATAGGCGGATATAAAGAGAACATTCACTTCTCAATGAAAAACCCATGAGCCATATGGCAACCAAGATCAGCTGGTCTACTCCAAGCAGCCTCCACTAGGATACTATGAAAATCCATCTCCCTACTGGAGGCCAAATCTGACAGAGAGAGGAAAATTTGGTCATTTGAACCAACACCGAGAGCTTCCAGATTTCTGGAGTTGTAGCAGGCAATCCTCTTAGCACGTTCTTTTAGGAGAAACTGACATTGCTGTAAAGTGCGCAGATCTTCTTGATCTGTGAGCCACACCACAAACCTTGCTCAATCAATTTCTGGAATTTCCTTTACATGAACAGCTTTCTAAGCAACAATTTACATTGGGGAAGGGAATTCGAAGGGTGAGCCTCCAGACGTTATTGGATACCAGCTTCCATCAGCTCCAGCCTGCACGGCCAAAAATCGGGCATAATGGGAATTGCAGTCCAGCAACATCTGGCAGGCCACAGGTTCCTCACCCCTGATTTACATGACCATTGTTTATTTGGTGTGCTGGTGTAAGTGTTCCATTTCTTATCAGGCTCCCCAGAGCAGGCAAACGCTCCAGGAAGGAAGTCGTCAAGATTGATATGAAAACCCTGATACGCCTCCTTACCATATAAACTAGACTTGAAGCAATAATGGATGCACAAATGCATTTTGATTATGGATGAAAATCTAAATTTGCTCTGACAGCAGAAGATGCTTCTGAATTCTGAAGTGAGGAAAAAGTCATCCAAACACCATAGACAGAAAAGGCTCATTGGACCCACCCATGTCAATTTTCAAATGCCCTGTTGAATAACCCTCACATACAAGTGTGATCTGAAATCCTAACTTTGCATATGCACAAACCAATAAAAGCATTATGTGGGTCACACCCTTCTACGTATGCCAAAAACATGCACAAACACCAGTCTGACGAAACATCAGAGGAGAAAAGAGCAGTTGTAAAAGGCCTTAATGAATGATGGCAAACACATGTAGAGTCAAAGAGCTGTGCTGAACACCACTCGGAAAGGACTTTTCAGGTTCAGAGAGTCAGCTCCTCTGAACTTAGCACCAGACTGCTTTAATGCTATGCCAATAAGCCTCTTGAGTGAACCTAATTGATATTATAGTGTTGGCACTAAAAAAAACTGTTAAAGGAGAGCAGCAGTAGTTGACTTTTTTTGTGGCAGGCTTCCTCAACTCTGTATGACTTGGCTATCTTTTTTAAAATGGTAGACACCTGTATTTCTACAGTAGTCTTCAGGAATGAGCCACAGCTGAGTGACAGAGCACAAGCGTCCCAGGATCAGTTCTTGGCATCTCCAAGAAAAAGTAGTATGTGACAGTACTTTGAGAGGCTTCAGGGAGACCCAAGACAGGCTCTTGGGCTGACTGGTAAAGGGCAACCTAGTAGAAAAATTCCCTTTGCTCTGATCCAGCTGCAAGGGCTAACACAGAGAAGACACCATCACTGCACCTTTACTGAAGAGCAACCAGGAAGGAGACTGTTTCCTTTGATGGGCCTTAAGTCTTCCTGCCTTGCTGGGAATCTTCTCAGCTTCTAACTCAAACGTTAGCACGCACAGAAAAGAAAGGAAAGGAGGAAAAGCCAAAACCTTCTATTTCACCACCTATTTATAGTACAAAGTGGCTTCCTTGACTCCTGCCTCTGCTTGCCAAATTTTGTTTCTTAAACTCTTACCCCGGATTTAAGAGCTGTTTGTTTTATCTAGGAGTGAAAAATTGTCACAAGCAGCAATTGCCTGGACATTCTCCAACTGCAGAGCAAAAAAGGAAAAGCCATCATTTTGCTGTGAGGCTCTGACATTAATAATCTCTCAAATGAGATTGGGATAAAGCAGCCGGGTCTTCTTTTGGCCCTGTTCCACACCAAACAGAGAAGCCTTCAAAGAGGAAAGTCTAATGAAAGACAGTTTAATAAAGCCCACATTAGCACATGCAATGCCCACGTCAGAGTAATCTGTCTGCATTATGAAGTGCTAACATTAAAATAGACTACAAATGTCCAGCTTTTAATCTACACCCAACCATAATCTATCAAATAGTTAAAGATCTTAGCCCAAGAATGTGAGGAGCCTTTTATGCTCTCTTGCATTCTAAATACCATCCTCCGTCAATCCCTAATGCAGAATGGAATGCTGTCAACTTAGAACCACAGGATTTATATATTTACAAATGACTACAGACAGCTGGTCAATAAATGATGATACTAACATCACACAATATCAAGCAAGCTACACTGCTGGGTTTAAGGAATGGAACTGGGGCCCTGAAAATTCAAGTATTTGGCAAAGGAAATGCTTAAGGTCTTGGGACAACCTGAAATTTCAAAAGAAAGGGAATGTCAAGCTTTACAGGTAATAGAAGGAATATGATTAAAATGAACTCAAGAAATAAACATCAGAGTGGGAACAAATTGATATACTATAGAGATCTTGCTGGTAGTGAAGAATACAACATGTGTCATTATTTTAGTAAGTTAGTCTTTCCTATGCAAACAAAAGAAAGCAGGCAAAGCCAATTATGTGCATTAATACTTCAATGAATATTTGAATCGGGAAATTGTCCAATGGTTAAATGGAATCAGCATAAATGAAATGCTAGGAGGAGATGCAGCCTTGTATCTGTTTAACTATTGAACCATTTCTCCTGACAAAGATATCTGAAATGAGCTGAGAATTTGTTAAATAATGATTGCTCTTAATTGGCTTTGCCAGTTGCATTTAATCTTCTCTATGGACAGATTTGGGGAAGTCGGAAAATATCTGGAGAGCTTTGATTTTCAAGAAATTTCAAATGTATTCATTAATAGGCAAAAAACCTTGCGGTTTAAGAACGTACCTATAGCCAACAGATAATTCTATCAAACTCTAAAATGCAGGGAAATTGGGCAGCTATAGAGCAGGAGACCTGACCTCCTCTCTGAGATATTGTACTGCCCTACAAATTTGTCAAAATGCAAACACAATTTGGGTTTGGTCTTTCACAGTCCAATTCACTTTCTGTGTAGCTTGGAAGAATTTTGTAACATGTGCCTATGCAAGTTTGCTGAGAATGCATTGATCATTTGCATGCTTATTGAGTTCAGTGGGATTTACTCCCCTGCAATCATGCTTAGGATAGGTAAGACTAACCATGGGGAGGGAAGCCTGGAGTGGGCAGGGGAGGAGGAATAAGGAAGAGGGGAGGAGAGGAAGAGGGAAGGAGAAAGGGAGAAGAAAGGGGAAGGAGGCGAAAAGCGGGTCTGATCATTTGCATGCTTATTGAGTTCAAAGGGATTTATTCCTGTGCAATCATGCTTAGTATAGGTAAAACTGACCATGGAGGAGGAGGAGGGGAGAGCAGAAGGAAGGAAGAAGGGGGGAGAGGGGAGCAGAAGGAGTGGGAGGGGTAAGGAGGGGACTGGAAGGGGAGGGGGGAGGGGTGAAGGAGGGGGGAGGGAAGGGACAAAAGGGAGGTCATGGGAGGGAGGGGGGAGGGCAGGTTTGATCATTTGCATGCTTATTGAGTTCAGTGGGATTTACTCCCGTGCAATCATGCTTGAAAATGAAATGGAATGCCTTCAAGTCAATTCCGACTTATGGCAACCCTATGAATAGGGTTTTCATGGTAAGTGGTATTCAGAGGGGGTTTACCATTGCCTTCCTCTGAGGCTAAAAGGCAGTGACTGGCCCAAGGTCACCCAGTGAGCTTCATGGCTGTGTGGGGATTCGAACCCTGGATGCCCAGGTTACAGTCCTAGGATAGGTAAAACTGACCATGGGGGAAGAGGGGGGAGGGGAGGGGAAGGAGGAGGTGGTGGAAGGAGGGGATTGGAAGGGGATGGGGGAGGGAAGTGAGGGGGAGGGAAGTGAGGGTGAAGGAAGGGGGAGGGAAGGGGCAAAAGGGAGGGGATAGGAGGAGGGGGCAGGTTTGATCATTTGCATGCTTTTTGACTTCAGTGGGATTTACTCCTGTGCAATTGTGCGTAGGATGGGTGAAACTGACCTGGGGGAGGGGCATGGAGGAGAGCAGGAGGGAGGAAGGGGGAGGGGAGGAGATTGGGAGGTGGACACTGGGCAGAGGGGAAGCCCCTTTCCTTTCCAAAAGGAAAAGATTGTGAACAGTAGCATTCTTTTTCAGCGTTTCCCCCACCTTTGTATCCTACAACAGGCACATGTAGCCTGTCACTCAATTTTTTAAAAAAACTGTCCCTGGCCACATCACACCAGACCTTTATTTCACTTTAGGCAGTCATAGCTTCTCCCAAAGAATCCTGGGAAGTGTAGTTAGTGAAGGAATGTCCCACTTACAACACACACACTAAAGACTACACATCACCCTTCAACCTGATGCCCTCCAGATTTTTTGGACTACAGCAAGCCATGAAGCTCACTGGGAGATGATGGGCCAGTCACTGTCTCTCAGCCTCAGAGGAAGGCAATGGTAAACCCCCTCTGAATAACGCTTACCATGAAAACCTTATTCATAGGGTCGCCTCAAGTCAGAATCGACTTGAAGGCAGTACACACACACACACACAAGGCTGTATGATGCTGGGGCTGATGGAAGTTCCAGTTCAAAACATCTGGAGGGCACCAGGTTGGCAAAGATTGCTCTATACAAAGAAGTCAATTATCAGTGATGCCATTTCTAAGGCACTGATGAGAAGAGATTCAGGACAGAGCTTACCTCCTTGCAAAGTATATTCGGTGACTGCCCTGCTGAAGGCTCCCAGGCCTGCTCCATTGTAAGATGCAACCTGGATTTCATACTGAGTCCAGATGATCAGGTCCTTTATCAAGCAGTAATTGATCTCTGCACTGGTGATGTTTTTGTACTGATGTTCTCCAGGGAGGCCTGCCAGGCGATACCTACACATAGACAGAGGATCATTGTAATTCCCTCAATGTAATCAAACGTTAACTAACTGCAGTTAAAGCAAAGACTAGCAAAACAACTTCCTTTCTAAACAGGCATTATGCTACGTCACATCATCTTCCTGGGACCAGGCAAGAACTGGCTGAGACCTTGCTGGAGAAGGAAGAAGACTGGTGCCAGCACTTATGGGGATCAAGGAAAGTTAGGGGAGACCAAAAATGCTCCACTTCGGGAAGCTGCTGATTTGGGGGGACCCAACATATTCTTGCTGGTCCCACCTCCAGCCTCCAAACTCACAGAGTGGAATGATCATCTGGTAGAATAAGGTTTCTCTTTCCTGAGTTCTACTCAGAGGAGGGAGCCAGAACGAGAGCAAGCCCTGGGAAAGGGTGGGGCAACAGGGACAGTTATAAAGCTGCTCAGTTGGTGCCTAGCAGTTGCTGATGCCACATGTGACCCATTTCACAGTTCTATGTGACGCTTGGAAACCCACTCTTTCCCCTGCTGGACAGCTGCCTCCTGGAAAGCAAAGGAAGAACTAAAACATGTAGCAGAAGTGGCAGAAATGGAACATAATCTCCAAACTTGTTATGCAATAGTATCAATTTTCATTCCAATAATATGAATATCAATAATAATAATACTGATAGCAAATTATTGATAATACCATTTAGTGGTTTTTTTAACAGAGTTAGCAGCAGCAGAGAAGGACTCACTTCCTGCTTGACTGCTAGAATATTTATATTCTGATCTCATGGAGAATGCATGCCCAGGGCTAAGCAAAACTTGTGTTTTAGCCTGCTTTATGGCTGTCGAAAAAATACAGGTTGTCTATTAAAAATGATGATTTAGTGTCCAACTTCTTTTTGCATGCCTGCTCCTTACACTCTTAGACGTTATTTGTGTGCAGCTGTAAATCTATTTAAGCAACATTTATCACTTAGACTTTTACCCCCCAAATGGAGTTCAGGAGCAAATCAGGCTGCTACTGAGGACTCGCCTTCACGGCCCTAAGAATGACAATTGTGGGAGTAATGGGGTTGTTGGAGATTTCCAGAGAGGCTAGAAATGAGTAAAAGAGTTGAGCAAGAAAGTGTAGGAACATCAAGGGGTGAGCACTGGCTGTGTGTAGTATACCCTGAATAACAAGGTGATTTGGGGTAATTCAGGTCATGATCTCATGTTGCCAAGGCAAACTGTCCCATTCACAAGGTGTCTTGAGACTGACCAGGGCCCCCCTAGGATTCTGAGTTTCTCTGTGGCAACACCCAGAGCTTCAAAGAGGAGGGAGATGGAAAGGTGGGGGTAATATTTCATTTTGATGGACAGGCCTAACTTTCCACCAGTGTTTTCTGAGGCTGCTCCAATCACAGGGATTAGGAGGGAGAGATCGTGAGATAAATAAATTGTTGTCTATTTCCACCATCTCCTCCAAGTTTGGTTGGTGAGAGCTGGGACGGCCTGCTTCTTTCCCAATCATTCTTTTTCTTAACAAAAAAATTAAAACAATAGCTTGCTCACTTTTTTCTTCATGGACATACATCCAGGATGGGGTAGTGGTGGTGAGGAAAACTGTCACTTTCCTTGTTTTTTTTTTAACAACAAAGGTAAAATCACCCATCTTTGTCTAAACCTAGGTCTCCCTGGTCCTAATCTGACACTCTGTTTACTTCATGACACTGCATTTATTCATTTATTCAATTCATAAGCCACATTTCTACCCATATGTGCTTAAGGTGGCTTAGAAACCAATGATTACAATATGTGCAATGTTATCAATCTAATCTAAAGCTGGCTTATGCTGAATCTGACCATTTGTCCCTCTGGCTCAGACGACCGTCCGTGGTTCTCTATCATTGCAGACAGTGGTCTTTCCCAGTCCTGCCTCCTCAGATACTTGGAATGGAGGAGCCTGGGAAAGAACGTGGGATCTTCTGCAATGCAAAGCATGAGCTGTGGCCCCTCCGCACCAAAGGAGAAGTTACCAAGGCGTGAATGCAGTCCAGTCCCAGTCCCAGTCCTCCAGAAAGGGATGCAGCTGGTGGAAACACAACTGCTCTACAACAACTCTTCACCGTAGGTACAAGGAGCACAAGGACATAGGGTTGTATTCATCTAAGTCCTAGTATTCAGAGTAGACCTGCTGAAATTAATGGACTTAAATTAGTCATGTCCATTAACAGGTCTAGGACTAGCAGCCAACCTGGTGCCCTCCAGATGCCTTGGACTATTTTATTTAACAAGATGTATATACTGCTTAATAAAACAACAACAGCACCTCTAAGTGGTTTTCATGAGATGGTTGGCGCTGATAGGAATTGTAGTTCAAAACATCTGGAAGGCACCAGGTTTCCAAAGCCTGGTCTATAGATATAAAATCTCAAGATCTGATTATATGATGCAACAAACACAGCAACACTTATATGCATAAACATATACACAGCAATGGTCTTTTTTTAAAAAAAACACCAAAGTGATATCTGATGCCTCCGAAAAGAAATCAAATGCAATGTCTCTTTGTAGGAGTTGATGCCCTAGAAAGCCAAGGCCATCTGGTGAATCCCTCAAAGCCTTGTGTTTGCACTCAGCAAAGGGGGGAAAACACATAGAAGGGAAATAATTATCAAAACCAAACAATCCTCGGAAGCTGGAGACCTTGCGGTTGCCTCTCCCCCTTCAGGAAACAAGCCGTACAATAGCTGCTCAGAATATGTTAATCCACATATCAGAAATAAATAGACTAAACCGCAGTCTGACTTGCAAATGAGACATTATGACTCTGGGAGAAGAAAAACATGGAAATAGTTATATTGCCTGCACTTTTATTTATCCCTAAATTAACAAGGCACAATTGTGGAAAGGGGATAGAGCAACGAGTCATAACGTTTTCTTAACTAAAGGCTTTGATAGCTACACAGGGGCAAAAACACAAGATTGCATCCATCTAAATCATACTCAGATCAGACCCATTGAAAACCAATGGACTTGACTAATGTAATTCCATTGATTTCCATGGATTTCCAGTCTATGGTCTGAAGGCACCTGAGGCCAGCTCCCTGCTGAAGCTAAGCAGGGTCAGGTCTGGTCAGTGCCTGGATGGGAGACCACCTGGGAACCATTTGTAAGCCACCTTGGGTTTCAGTCATGGAAAGGAGGGGTAGAAATGTAAGAAAGAAAGAAAGAAAGAAATGGGTCTACTCTGAGCATGACTGAGCAGTTAGATATACCCCTCTGCCAAATCCACCTCACTCCCTCTGTAAGGTTCAGCTCCATTTACCACATGTTACTTGAAATCATTAAAAAGGTAAAGGTGTCCCCGCACTTGTAGTGTGAGTCGTTTCCGACTCTTAGGGTGACGTCTTGCAATGTTTACTAGGCAGACCGTATATATGGGGTGGGATTGCCAGTTCCGTCCCTGGCCTTTCTTTATCCCCCAGCATATGCCGGGTACTCATTTTACCGACCACGGATGGATGAAAGGCTGAGTAGACCTCGACCCCTTTTACTGGAGATTCGACTTCTTCCTTCCGTTGGAATCAAATGCCGGCCGTGAGCAGAGCTTCGGCTGCGTTACTGCCGCTTACCTCTCTGCGCCATGGAGGGTCTTGAAATCATTACAAGCTGAATTTTCCCACCGCTGCTCAATGCCACTGGCTGCCACTGGCAGGGGCAGAGAAACCTACATTATAAGGAATCCACATCACAGGTGTAGTTGGAGACGTGATCCGGGGGTTGCCATTGGAACAGCAGCTCTGTGTTCGGCATAACTCCCCACTCAAAACAGAGCAAGAAGGCAGCCGCTCTTGCTTGTTACAAAGTCATAAGTGACAATATTAATCCAAAGTCCAGACCCAAATTTATGGCCCTCTCTGCGTTGCCCCACACACATCTAGATGGAAACCTGCCTGTCTACTTCCTGGCCAACGGGAAAAATATGGAGGAGCCACAGCTCAGCAGTGGAGCCGCATGTTTTGCGCATAGAAGGTCCCAGGCGGGATCCCTGGGAGTTCCAGTTTTTTTAAAAAAGGAGCAAAAAGCAGATGATGTGGAAGACACCCACCCCCAATACCCTACAGAGCTGCTGCCAGCCAGAGTAGACAATACCGGGTTAGATGGACCCACCATCTAATTTGATATAAGGCATTTTCCTATGTTGTGCGCATCCTCCTGTTCTCTTTGCTTGCCTTATTATTTATTTATTTGTTACATTTATACCCCGCCTTTCTTCCACCATGGAACCCAAGGCGGCATACATGTGGTTCCCAGGCGGTCTCCCATCCAGGCACTGACCAGACCCAGTCCTGCTTAGCTTCAGCAGGGTGCTGGCCTCATGTGCCTTCAGACCATAGCCTGGACCCTTGCCCAAAGCAGTCCAAGTATGTGATGCTCCTGTGACTGTGCTGTTTACGTAATGCAGCATCTCTCTGCTGGGGAGAAGGGGACCAGGAGATGGCCAGTCTGGAAATGCCACATCCTTTTGTGTTTTCCCGTCACCATGACAAATATTATAACTGAACGTACGCCTTCAGGGGTCAGAGAAGCTGGACAATGGAAATGTGGGCTACTTCTGGGCCTGACAGGCACATGCTAGTCTCTAGCTTTAAATTTATAGCTATTGTGTGCAAATGCCCAGCTACATGCTTCACTGAAGACTATGGCTGCACAGAGAAAAAAAAGCTGCTGACAGGTAGTGCTGCCAGAAACCAACGAGACGCTTACACCCTGCCCTGGAGCCAAAATCAAAGCAAATGGAATAGACTTTGGGGGTGGGCTCTTTTGTCAACAAAGGGTGGTTCAGTAACAAACAGGGCTTGCTGGAAGCGTGTCTCTCAAAAGCAGAATGTGAAAGAGCAAAGCTTTAATTTTAGAAGCAAGTAAGCAAGGTTTATTAATCAGTTGCCAGAGAGAAATATATGGGGACCAGGACAGATTAGAGCTATCCAGTTCTGAAACAAGGTGTGCAGCCCACTTTCTGTTTCAACAACTCTTGTTTCTTCAATCCCGTATCCAGGCTCTGGTAGCAAATTGCCTAACGGGCTGATTGCATTTCCTTGTTTTGCTGTGGTGGCCAAGGCTACTCTGCCTTAAGCATATGCCAGACAAAGGAGACTTGCTCACACTACGATCACTGAAAGTGAATGTGTTATCAGGGATCATTTTAATAATGGGGTTCAGGTAATAAGGTACATTCCTTGGGTGCCATTGTGGCAGAGCATACAATTTGCAGGTTTCTAAAATAACAATGAACACCTTCATTCTCTACTATACTTGATACAAAATGGCTAATTACAGCCTGGCACTTTCAACATTTTAAAACTATTTTAATAATGTTTCTGTTCAATCAACAACATATTTCTCAGAGCAAAAACTGGTCCCATCCAATGACAATAATAATGATGTTATACTCTGGGTGGTGTCCCCACCTTTTATCCATATTACAGCCCTAAGAGAGAGTGATTGGCTCAAGGTCACCCAATAAGCTTTGTGTCTAGAGTGGTGAGTTGAACCAGGGCTTCCTCATCTATATCTAGCACCCTAGCTGCTACCTCATACTAGCTCTATAGTAGGGTGTCATTTTCATTGGCGATCACTCATGGCTGAGTAAGATTGTCTTTCAGGGTAAGGTCTTTAACGGTGGGTCTGTAAGTCACTGTGGAGGCCAATTCTGGATCCACACAGCCTCCCACAGTGAGGACATAGTTTTCAAGATGGAAGATGGTCACGATGAGGATTTGCTTGACGTGCCTTCCACTTAGCTTGTTTGTCCCTTTTGCCCTGTACTCATGCTTCTTCAAAGTCCATAGCACCTTTGATAATGGCCAACCTCCAATTGGGATGCTCATGGGCCAAGGCTTCCCAGTTCTCGATGCTCATGTTACATTTTTTAGATTAGCTTTGAGAACATCATTAAACTTCTTTTGCTGTCCACCGATATTCCATTTTCCATCCTTAAGTTGGGAGTAAAGTAGTTGCTTTGGAAGACGGTGATCAGGCATTCGAACAACATGGCCGGTCCAGCAAAGTTGATGTTGGAGGATAATTGTTTCAACCTTGGCCAACCTAGTAGCCTCCAGATGTTTTGGACTACAACTGTCATCATTTCTGACCACTGGCAATGTGGGCTGGGGCCACTGGCAGTTGTAGGCCAAAACTGTAGAGGACACTAGGTTGGGGAAGGCTGATATAGAGCATATGCACTGAAATTATTCAGTGATCATTAGAGATGGGTGAACTCCCCTGGGCTCTCCTTAGATTGAAGCAGAAATGAATGGATCTGTTTCCAAAACACCAAGATTCAGGCTGAAATGTCAGTGGTGCTTTAAACCTGGGTTTTTTTCCAAAGACTTCTGCCTTCTTTCTCCCTAGGCTCCTCCAGCAATATCAGGGAGGGTGATTTAGGGGCTCCCAAGGATGTGATAAAAGGAAACCAGGAACCTTTCTTCAGTCCATTGATCCAAGCTGGGAACTTAAAAGGTCACCAGTCCTTGAGGGAGACCTTTTATGATCCCCGGAATCTCATTTCCAAGCCAGGCTCAGGTAAACATCCACAACACCTCTAATGATAATCACTGAAGTGAAATTAGGGTTGGCCCACCAATATTCTTTCTTTAAATATTTTTTTGCCAGATGTCCCAATGTGGCATAGTTCATCTTCACTTCTACTCATAGGCTTGGACAGACTTCACTTACCGAAGGATGTACCCATGGAGAACTCCATTATGTTCACTTTCAGGAGGCGGTTGCCATTGAACCATAATAGACTGATTGGTCCGCCCACTAGCCACAATATTTTTAGGTGATGCGCTCGGCGGCTCTTCAGGTAACATCAATCTAGATGCAGTCAAAGAAGAAAGGAAATGGTAAGCAGACCCTTTGCTAATGTCTTCATTACATCAGTATCAATTACATCTTATACAGAGGCTGCGACCCTACCTTCCTGTCCATCTCCTCCCACGGGTGGTACATGCCCTTGGTCTCCTCTCGCTTAGACTACTGAAATGCGCTCTATGTTGGGTTACCCTTGAAAACGGTCCAAAAATTACAGCTGGTACAGAATGCGGCGGCACGTTTGATTAAGAACTGCCATCGCCGGGATCACATCACTCCGGTGTTAGAAGATCTACACTGGTTACCAGTTGTTTACCGGGCCCAATTCAAGGTGTTGGTACTTATCTTTAAAGCCCTAAATGGTTTTAGCCCAGTTTATCTGAAGGAGCGCCTCCAGCATCACCAAATATGCCGCCTGACGAGATCAGCCTCACAAGACCTTCTCTCGGTCCCACCAGTTAAAACAGCTAGGCTGGTGCGGACCAGAGAGAGGGCATTTTCGATTGTGGCCCCTACCCTTTGGAATTCCCTGCCCTATGACCTTCGCCATGCCCCCTCACTGCCAAGTTTTCGCCGAGCCTTAAAAACCTGGCTATTCAGGCAGGCATACAAGATTCCTGGGCTGGACTAGTTTTATTGTGATACAGTTGTGGATGGTTTTGATTAATTATAGTCTGAGGTTTATGACCTATGTTGTATTTTATATGTTGTATTTTATCTTATTCTGTACGTCGCCTAGAGTGGCCGTTAATTCGGCCAGATAGGTGACTCAAAAATAAAATTTTATTTTTTTAATTTTATTTATTGAGGGCAACCTAGCTTTGTTTTCAGAAGTCTAGCCAGAAAACAAGCAACATAGCTCAGTTGCTGTAGGCATGCTTGGAATATTTGCAACAAATCAACATAACAGAAAATCAGTTAAGCAAGCAACAAGACAGACAGCTGTTGGGGTAACCTAATTCTGTCTGAATCATCCAGCTTGCCATTATCTTTTAAAGCCTGAACAAATTTACACACCAGCCAAGAATCCACGATTCTCTTCAAATTTGTTCCCTTCAGCTTTTTCCACCCCAGCGTAAGATACCCACCCACCCCACTCCAACTATATATATTTCAAAACCTCTGCATTTCAAAGTCCTAGAAGTATCTGGCTCAAATAGAAGTAGTGATGCATTTGAAACAAAAAGCAGCAGTGCCACCCTTTTATGTACTATGTAGATGGATTCCAGAAAGGACAGATCAGTGTCAAAGGGAAATGTTATAACCATTGCACAGCTGACCAAAATATGGGGAAAAATATTTTAGATCCCTCATCTTGACATATAAATCCTTAAATGGCCGGGCCCAGCATTCCTGAGAGTCTACCAGTACTCAGGCAACCTTTGAAGAATTTATGAGAACATTAACATCTGCCCAGAGGTTTAGGTTAAGGGAGATATTGGGATGAAGCTTCTAGTGGCAAAAGAATGGATTTGGGCACTCTGCAACATACTTACTATCCCTTTAAACTCCCTGTCATGTTTATAACTGCCCCCGCCCACCAATGTGCAACGGGATAATCTTTTGTGCTTAAACTATTCTGATAATAGAATATGGATTTTCTGATCACAGCTTTCAGTGGCTTGACAGAAGGAATTACTCAAAAGGTCAAAATATGCTGATCATATCCATCACAGTGGCCCTTGTTTTCACAAACATACCAGATAATAAATTTGTACCTAGATAAAGGTAATCAGCCTGAATTTCACAAAGGGAGTTCCTTGTACCATACCTGCTGGTTTCTGTGCTGTACTGGCCTTTGCCCACTTGGTTAACAGCACACACTCTAAATTGGTAGGTACGGGCTGGTGTTAACCCGCTCACAGTAATGCTGGTCATCTTTGGATCAATGTCTGAGAGGTGCACTTTCCAGGGAGAGTCTGGTGGAGAGAAACAGAATTTTAGTCATGGTAATAGCATCACCATGTGACTAGTCTAGCACCCTTTCTCTGCAAATGATCAGATCTGGATGACCCACCAGAAGTCAACAACAGAGAAGTCCATTCCCTTTACCCACTTGCCATTGCTATGTCCATGTTTCATTGATTTGTCTAGCCATATATTTCAACCTCTCCATTATGCTGCGTAACATAAAGTTAGCCCCACAAAGGAAAGCACACCGCATAAAAGTACTCAGAGTGAAAGTGTTTACCTATTCACAGTTTCCAACGTAGAGCTGTCAAAGGTTTCTTACAACTCAGCCCATAAAACCATTAAGGCCAGGTGCTTGGCCTCAAACTGATTTAGCGCCACTGGCTCTCGTTTAATTACTATGAAGACAGAGCTGTTACACCCCAATACTAAGCAGATTTGCTGAGAATAAGCAAGCTTAATTCAAATCAATGGTCCTTGCTTGCAAGTAACTACTCTTAGGATTGGACACAATGAATAGTCTTGCTTTCAACTAATTAATCAACTGATTAGCTTATTAAAATAAATAAGGAAGTAGCTTAATAAAGGGGATGTTTAATGAAGGTAACAGGTTGTCTTGAATTAACCCCACAACGTAATTTATTCTTCAGAAAAAATAACATCCTCCCATTCTTTCCTTGGGCAGCTATGTTTACAACAATGCCATCATCGGCAATGAACACATTTAAGGAACAGATTAAAATCCAATTAAAATTCACCTTTTAATCCACCTTGTAATTATTTTATATACCCCTATCACATTCTTCCTTTAGCTGTTCTCTTTTCTAAGTTGAAGGACTATAATCTTCTTAAGACTGCTTTCTGACATTCACTCTTAGAGGTATGAGTGTTCTCTTCCATGCTACATCTATGTCTGAACATATTTGAAAATGTAATATAAGAACCAGAATTCATGTGTATATCTCTGTGTCAGCCTCCACATAAAACATTCTGAAAGGAGTCCAGTTTTTCCTCTGATGATGCATATCTATATTATAAACACATGATGGTTTTATAAACCATTAGTCTGTAATTGCTTCCCCCAAATAATCCTTTGAATAGCAGGTTGGTGCAGAAAATTTTATGTCAGAGATCTCTCTCAAACAACTATACATCTCCCAAATTAAGCCAGGGATATTGGTCCAGCAGCCCACATGACACAATCCTGACCAGGCCAAAATTCTGCACATTCTGCACTGCAGAAAGATACCTGAAGCAAACGGCTCAAGATGATCACACTATCAACCAACACTTATTTAGTTTTTGCTGTGAATGTGATGAAGAGCACTTGCATTTTTCAAAACACAATGTGAAAAGCTGCTCCACAATCTCCCTATGCAGAAAGCATCTGGTTCTACTAATTCTTCTGTTATCTTTTTCCACAACCTCACTCCCAGAATTGTTCGTAATTTCATTCTCAGAAGACACAGATAATGCCACCTCTTTCTCTCTTACTTCTGATCTCTCAACTCAAAAATCTATTTTTTCTTCAAAGCCTTGGGCGTAAGTCCATAGCCCTCATATCAAACTGTAACTGCATTTTCTTTATTCATTCTTTGAAAAAAAAGAAGTGCTTTGATTCAACGGAATATGACTGAAGAGTGGTGTGTGTCTTGTGTGTGAGAGAGTTACACGGCAAAGGCCTGTTCTTATGTCACACAGTTAGGCACTAAATATAGTGATAAACAGTTTAGTTATGCCTTTTCGAATTATCAAGAATTATACATTGGACTCACAGTGTGGATGTACCATTGATTTATATAAACTTGTTAAAATATCCTCTGTATTATTTCCTATCCCACTTTTGAACTGGTTGCTTTTAAATTTACGCTAGGTGTGAAAGTCATTTTGTTTTTAACTTGGCAGCCATTCTCTAAACTTTCTGAGAGGAACTTCTGTACTAAGTTTTTGTTTGAGAACGGAAGAAACCTCCCCTGTCAGTCCATGCGGTTAAACAGACTGAACGTTTCTCTACTGAAAAGGGATGCTGCACATGTCACTGCATAATAAATAAAAACTATATTCATTAACATTTTAATAAAGGAGGAAATGAGCATGATAAGGACAGATGGGCTGTGTATTTCTCAACCCATCTGTTTGGCAGTCCATCTACAACACCATACCTCGAGTGGTTCTGGCTGAAGGACTCTTAACGAAATTCACTGTTCGCCTAGAATAGCTTCCTTCTTCAGCTTTATGCAGGTATGGAACTGTGACTTTCTGAGTCAAATCAGCTTGTTGCTGCAAGTCTTGAGAAAGTGTCTCCTGGGGATTCTGCGTACCTCAAACTCTGTATGAGAGTATTTATGTACATTATTTGACCTAAACATTTCTGAGGACATATTCTCTAAAGCACTATTCTTCAACCTTGGGACTACTACTCTCATCATCCTTAGCCTTTGGTGAAGCTGGCTCAGGCTGATTGGGAATTGTAGTCTGGCAACATCTGGGTAGAACAGTGCTCTAAAGGAAGACAGGGCGATGCAGGTGGTGTAAGGCAGAGGTGGGTAGACTTCAAGTTTTTTCAATTTACTTTGTTCTAGTAAAAAAAACAAAGTAAATTTAACAAACCTGAAGTCTGCCCACCTCTGACTGAAACCACCACCACTACTACTACCAATGCTATCTACTCTCTAAAGGTGTGTTTTAACTAGCACCCCAAGATTTACCAACGACAGCCAGGTGCAAAAGACAAGGCATACAGGGTGCTTCTGAGCACATTCAGAGCCTAGAAATTTGTGTTCAGTACCTGAACAGTGCTCACAGTATCTTTGCACAAAAATACACTCCTGATTAACCTTCTTCATTCCAGCAGCCTAATTCAGATGGGGGAAAGTTGATTTGTTGTTGCCATTGTTAAATAATTGGGAACAAGAAACCCTTGTCGTTCTGCTGCAGGTCACCCAGAAATCTACCAGTAGATACTGATCTACCAGCTTCTGCCCACCACTGATGAAAGCTAACCCGTCATCAGTTTCAGTGTTTCAGCTGAGTTTCTTTACCACCCGCACTGCATTAGCAAGTTTGCTGCAGAGGAATGAAAACATGAAACATGTGAGAGCATTCTTTCCATCCTAGGACGGTGTTATTAGGAGACAGCCAATCCCTGGAAGGTGGGAGGAGGAGACAACTTCTTTCATCAGTTTCAGAAGGTGCTCTTTGCTTCCAGTGACAATGCAGAGTTTACCGCGAAAGGAATAAAACTATTTGCCTATTCAGAAAGCATTGATTAAAGTAGCCTTCATTCACTTTTGCATTCCTAGGACTAGCTAGGAGCACAACGAGACCAGCCTAAGAAGTGATGCTTTCCTGATTCTAACTTAACTTTGTTTGCTCTCTGTGAAGTCATCACGTAGTCAAAGCTGATTTGCCACGTACCATTGTTGTGACATCCTCCTGTCCACCACGTGCTCCCTGAGTGGCTGAAATTACATTCTGAAGGAGAAAGAAGCTATGAGCAAAGGAGGGAGAAATGACAGGACAGTACCAGCACACTAGAAGAATGTCTGGTGTGAAAAAAAGTGAGAAAAAAAATTCTCAGCAGTAGTGTGTTTTCACAATTTCACACAAAAGGTCCAGGAGTGGCTATATTTGCAGCCCCAAACTGATTTTAAAATGTAAAATAGCATTTTTTAAAAAAATGATACCAGCTCATTTCATGTTCTACTCTCTCATGATCCAGCAGCTTCAGAGATCCTGTCTAAAGAGAACCGCATCACGCCCAGGCTTCTCAGGCTTGTATTTCTGTCCTTTCTTGTCACTATGATGAACTCACTAACTGTGCAATAATGAAGAGAAAGGCCAAGTTCTGGCACAGCAGGAACCAGGAATATTAGGGGAGGCAACCACTTGAAAAAGAGATCGAGGGAGCCCGAAAACTTGTAGGGAAAGCTGGCCTGACAAAAGATCTCACCATATCTGTGATAGCTGTGATTTAATGACGCGAGCTCATCAAAGCTATCTGAATGTATTCGACTAAGTTAGTTTCTAGTAAATCACAGCACTAAACCAAAAAGCTGCTTTCTAAACACCCATAGTGGAAGAGAAACAATCCAACAACCACAGACACTTGCACATGCATGCAAGCCAGAGTCATCACCTTATCAATGTCTGAAAAACCCCTATTGGTGCCAATGGAGAACTGCATGCATAATTATCAACAGGCCCTACAAATTAGGGATGCTGTATACAGATAACTCAATTCCATGAAGTATTTCTCCCTTTCCTTGCTTGGCTTTCCAAAATCTCTCCTGATTAGCGTTCCTTGCAGGACAAAGGACACACACTGGATGTTCTCCTGTTCCCCCGCCTTTGTACCAAATCTTGGGGGCCATTCACACATGCAGGAACTTCACTGATATATCTGATTTTGTACACTTGGTGGCTGGCAGTTGAATGCTGGAACAGATTCTACTGAAAAGTGTCACATGAGGTGAAATGAAAGTTCTGTCTGTGGTGCTCTCTCTGTGACGGCCTGTTCATACATGCACATCATCACTTGATGCTGCAGTCATCCAATGATGAACATGTGAATCAGGCTGGAGAAAACATAACACACAGGTTAGCAAGGGTGAACATTTCTCAGCTCCAAATTTGGTTACTAAGACAATGCATGTGACCTGAAACACTTGAAAATCTCTAAAGAGCTATGTAAACGACAGGCTTTATAATAACTTAAACGAATTGCAATCCTAAGCACATCTACTTTTCATTGAAAGCAATGGCTGTGTGCTTGACTTACAAGTACTAATGTTGAACAGCAAAGTGTGGAAGAGCTACTGACTGACTACAAGAGCTGGGTGAGACCCAGTGCTATGTAATTCATGGATAGAATATAGCCAAGGCAATCTGACTAAAAAGGAAGGTTTTTGCCTGGTCCCTAAAAATGGATAACAATGGCATCAGGTGTGCCTCCCTGGGGAGAGTATTCCACATGTAAGAAGCCACCACTGAGAAGGTCCGTTCTAGTGTTGCCACCCTCCACAACCTCCTTTGGAGAGGCACGTGGAGAAGGACGTTGCTCGCTGGCCGGCCTTGCCTGGTGCCGCTGCTCACCACCATGACATATATATACATAAATACAGATAGATAGATAGATGACAGACAGACAGATAGATGGGTCCAGACTCTAACTAGAATGCTGAATGTCTGTAAATGAGCTAATTGCCGCCAGTCTGTTGCATGGAGCAATTTCATTCTTTTACGGCAACTGTAAATACCACTCGAGAGAGTGCTTAACCTGAGCCATTCGATCTAGTGAGCAGTTTCATTCAACAGTGGAGCCTATTAATCTCTCCACTAGCTTAGGGTTGTGCTCTGTTTATATGCTGCTTCTGTAGAATACTTTATTTATTCTTTTTTCCCTTCTCCTGGTAGAAGATAGAAGATCTGGCAGGAAGAAAGATTAAACAGAAAAGTAATATAAACGAACCCTATTCATCTCCCGGGCACTCTGCTTTGCACAGAAAAAGTGGTCTAAGTGGGAAGATTTACTTTCCCATGGAGCCAAGGATCCAGCAAGTTCACAGAGTCCCTTTAAAATTTAAATAGCAATCCTTCTCTTGACAATCAAACTAAACCTTTACAAAGGCTGCTCCTCCCTTCAGCATATAGCAAAAAAGCTGAATGGCAAAGCGGCTTGTTGCACAGCATAAAAAAGGACAGGAGAGTTCTATATGCCGGATCATTTTGGTTGCCCTTCACTAGCCTTCTTCCAGAATAGGAAACATTGCATAAAAATGTCAACACCCTCTTCCCCTTCCTCTGGGGATTACTGTCAGTTACCTGACACAGAGCCTGGAGAAGGTCTACATCAGTGACAACAGCCACAACAGGTCAAGCTATTAAATAAGCTCCCATTATACTGAACAGAGAGTGCTAACCTTTCGTTTTGCATACACTACCCTAGAATACATCCTCAGGTTGTGCTTTTCTGCTGAAACTAACGCTATTTGAAATAACTTCCATTTTTAGGTGTCGTTTTTCAAAAAAGAAAAAATATGCCACTGCTATTTGAAAGGAAGTTCAAGTCCCTGGAAATAACTATTTCCCAATGACATTTGTGGATCACATAAGGATGTGAAGTGTGGCCCTCACTGCAGACTGAAAACAGGCGCCCATGCGATCAGGTGTAGCCACTGGGAATCTCCCAGGCCCCCTGCCCCCCCATTAGATTATGGGCTGTTTCTGCTTCTTCCTTTTGAAGCTGTAGGCCATTTTTCCTCAGGGTGTCACAAGAATTTGTCCAAAGCTGGACTGGATACAAACTCCCAGGGCTCTTAAAGACCACCTGAAAAGAGAAACAGGCCTTTAAGACCTCTCCCTGGAAAGCCTAAACTCAATATCTTGGCCAGAGAAGGACCCCCACCAAATCCCCAAAATACTATGCCCATCCTTTTACTCTTTAAGATCAGTATAAGGGGAAGGCGATGGCTCTGGCAATGGCTTCCACTCTGAAGGGGCACTGCTCTGAAACCCTGGATGTGCTCCACAGCATGAGAGGGCAAGGGAGAGGGAGGGAAAGGGAGAGAGGCATTCCACCTTCTTCACCGGTTCCTCCTTGGTGCTGCTGCCATCATTCAAAATGGAGAAAACAGGGAGGGTGCTATGGGGAGCAGATGCCTTTCAAAGAGTTGCCCACCCCACTCCAAGTCCTTCCAGGCCAGAGGGCACACTTTTGCATGACTCTTCAGATCTGGAAGGCACTCCCAGAGCAGCCCCCTTCACCCCCACATCACAGGAGCCAACGGCTGCAGAATAATGGCACAGGCAGAGGGATGTGGCCAACAACAGGACTAACCTTGCCAGTCTCAGAATCATGGTCAGATGAAGGTGGTTGGGGGCTCTGGTGCAATTCTCCAAAAGGGGCCCCTCTCCCCCAGAAAGGAATGCACGATTTAAAAAAAAATCCTAATTGAATTAATTTTTCTTTATTTTATTAGGTGTGTTTGTATACTGCAACATACACATACACATATCTGAATGCTGTACAAATCTGAAAAACTACTAACTAATAAAACAGCAATATTAAAATAGTGGCAGATTCTACACTAGAAAGGCCAGAATAAAAAGGAATATTGTATGCAGGTGTCTAAAAATATACTACTGACAGGAGTAAACAAAGCATTTTTCACCCCACTCTTCAGCCAAAAAAAGGCTTCCAGAGTGGTTCACAAAGTTCAGTAATATGACAAATCATAATCAATAATAAAACCAAAACTGTTTTTCAAATCAGCCACCTCTTTCCCACATGCTTCTCACCATTGTCACACTTTGTGCAGAAGTCAGACACAAACCTCAGCATGTAAAGTCTAACCCTGTTCAGACTAAACTTAGCCAAACAGTTCACTTTGTTCACACAGTACAATATCAATAGCACCCTATCCCTAAACCTCAAAACTTTCTCCTCATATATTAGGTTGCTTTTTGGGGGGGATAACCAAAACATTTAGAATAAATAAGGCTGTACTGTGACAGCTGGTCTAGCACAGTGGGGAGGAGAGCCGGGCTGGAGAGTCTGTGAGTTCAAATCCCTGCTCATGTCTCCTGGGTGTCAAGGGCCAGCTAAAGTTCACCCCCACAGGGAGTGGCTCAGGGTTACATGCCCTGCCACCTGTGCAGCCGTGGGCAAGCTGCAGGGTCCCAAGGAGCCCAGTTGCCCCCCAGCTGGCAGTTGCGGACAAGGAAGGGGCTGGCTTGTGCAGCTGTGGCAAGCTGAGCAGGCCCTAGCCAGCTGGGGAGGACTAGCCTCAAAGGGAGGCAGTGATAAACCCCCTCTGGATACCGCTTACCATGAAAACCCTATTCATAGGGTCGCCATAAGTTGGGGTTGACTTGAAGGCAGTCCAGCCTCAGCAAGGCTGTACTGTATTAATTACAACTACACATCATGTTCTCTGACCTGACTGAGTGCTGCTTTTAGGCCTGGGCAAATGACGGAGATAAACTAGGAAGCGGAAATGAAAGGGAAGGTGGGACTGGCTGCTCTTTAGGACCCAGGGATTTCTGTATCCTGCAGTTGAAACAATAGACTTGTCAATCACAGCTCTGACTTCATGCATTGCTAAAAACACTGAAAGATGGGGAAAGCAAGGCTGGCTCATCTATCTGCACATTTTGCTTTCTAACTTCCTTAATATAAGGCTGATTTACTTACGTTTTTTAAAACGAAAGCTCAGAGTCTGGGTCTTCTTGCAGGTAGGGCCCTGGGGCAATTGCTCTAATTGCATCATGGATAATCCAGCCATGCCCAGGAGGTGTTTACACCTTGCTGAATCAACAGCAATCCTTCAGTGAAGAAGAGGACTTCAGCCAGTTTTCTCAAAGTGCTCTTTTCAAGGTCCTGTTAAATTTTGTTTTGCCTAAGCCAGATCGTGCCATAGCTGCTCTGACTTGACCTTACTGGACATGACTTTGCCCTGCCTGCCATGAACTGACTTTAACTGGTTGTCACTCTTATCTGCTGTTACCCCACCCTCTCAGCCGGTGCAGCAGTAGCAGTCTGCTTCTTTGGGGAGCTTAAAGCCTAGCCGCAACAGATCAGCAGGGACGGCAAGGAGGAATGCTTCATTTTGGAAGCCTCATGGATAAGTTCAAGAAATGAGCTGATTTCCCTTCATTTTTTCAGAGATGAATCTTCTCATTTCTGGATAAATTGGGGAAGGAAGAATAGATTGCAGGAGTTTGTCCATCCCTATTCTTTTCCTGCTGCCCAGCTAGAAAGTGAGCATTAACAAAAAAGGATGGCAATAAAGAAGAGGCAAACATTCCAACGAGTGATCGACAAGTTCCTCCTGAATGGTGTTGAAAAGAGAACCAAGCTCTTTGCATATGATGTTTATGGAAGGAATTTCTGGTCTTGCTGTTCAATCCTGCCTCCTGATCTGAAGGTTCACGTCTGACTCTGGGTTCCTGGCTCCAAATAGCCACCCATGGCCCAGCCCTGACACTCTCTTCAAGGCTCTGTTTTCCTTTTTCTTAGGTGAAAGTTTCTGAAGGATGTCGGTTAGTCCCCTGGAATTTAGACTTGATAAATGATCTTCTTCAGCAGCAGATAACATATTTTATGAATTCTCAGAGTGCATGCACTCCAACAAGTGCAAAGGGTGCTAAAGTTATTATGAAAGCATTCAATCCTCAACAATCAAAAGAGAGGAAACAATGAACATATGCAGGACCCAGTTAGGCAACAGACATATTATAAAATCAAACTCCAGTTAGGCTTCTTGATGAAAAACCCACACTGTATTAAAACTCCACAGCATCCTCTCTGCAACACACCCTTAGCAACTGAAATATAGACACTCCCATCAGCCTTTATTTGCATAACAGCAAGCAGGGATTAGGATGCGTATCACATATTGTACCGCTGCTGACAGTTTAAAAGCTACAAACATAAGCAAATGAACTCGTGGAAAGCGTATGTAAAAACTAGTGACAGTTTAAATATAGAAAAGGCACCATGCCACCAAAAGGAACAAGCAAAGACACTGAAAGCAATTTTCTACTGAAAGAACAAAGAATATCTGAAGGCAACGAGTGTGATATCAAGGGCAGCCCAACCCAAGGACACTGGTATGAAACTGACAAAACCTACCCTGGAGCTTAGAGTAGGAGACAGGAAATCTACATTAGCAAAATAAAGATAAAAACATTAATCCCAGTCTCAGACTGCAGGCTGCCAAGCACTCTCTTCTTTTGCAAATATGTGTTGTACCACTTCAGCGATGAGTGAAGATGCAAAAGAAAGGGCTCACATGTTCCTACAGTCAGTAGCAGGAAAGAATTAATATTTATAAGCAATGAGAAAAATCCAGTACGGCAGCTAGATACTTGGGGTTTGTATATCAGGAACGCAAATACCAAACAATATAAGGCCTTGATTTATCTTTTGAATGGCTATACATGCAACACTGTAGTTGATTTTTTCTACTTCCATTGAGTAGTACTTCCATCTTGCAAAGGCTAATATGCAGCAGGAAGGGACAGGCTTCAAAATGATTGGCAGGATAAGGTCTTTAGGTAAAACACTGCCACTGAGTCAGGACCGGCTGATGCCCAGTTTGGGGATGATAAAGCTCCCATCTGCCCCAGAATGGCATTCATGATGCCTGGAAGTTGGGTGAAGTTGCCCACACTGCTGTCTATATTGTTACTCATCCATCCCAACGTTTGGAAGATTGGGACATGGCACCTGAATACAGCCTGTGTGCTCTTTCTGCTTGTACTATCAAGAGCATCAGCCAACATGCTGCTTTCCATTCATAGCTAGTCAATTGCCATTTATGCGGTGCAAAATCTTTTACAGTCATCGACTCACTGTTCTTTACAATAACTCTATGAAATATAACATGGTGAATCATACATTCCTTATTTTATGTATGATGAACACAAACCAAGATACAATGACTTGCCCATGGCCACCAAAGGAGTCCGTGGCTGTTCAGAATTGAAAGCCAGATTTCAGCTGGCATGCTTTTTCGTCATCCCAAAAAAGCATCCTAACTCAAGGAAAGGTGCTCTCCTTCTCTGGGCTGCCTCTCATTTTCGTTTGTCTGCAGACACAAAGCTTTGTGAAGTACGTGTGCAGAGACTTTGCTCTGTGGTAGATTACAATGCCATCAGCTAAAATCAACAGATTTGTCTGACAGCATGTGAGAGTTCAGAAAATCCCTTCATACTCTGCAGGATTATCAAAACTATTTCTGTAGGATGTTACCAGATCTTGACAGAGCTTCTTACAGATTTTTAGAGGTGAATTACTATATTTTCCAGTTGACAGTATCATCCCTATTTTTGGGACAGACTCTTGCAAAGCCTGATATGCTGGATTACATCCGAGGGCCACTCAAAACTGCATGCACAGTCCCATATTTCTAGCTACTGAAAATCTCAGTTGCATCCATATTCTGGAGTATGTGTGCTGAGCGCAGTCAGATAAACAACAGAGCAACTGAAGTACACGCCAGGGCCTTTGGCTAAAAGAGATACTCTGCAGCAGACCAGGCATAGCTTTTCCAAAATTTAGCATTCAAGTAGATGCACACTAGGTCTTTCCATTTGCTTTGAAGCCCTGCAGATGTGAACGAGGGAAGCCTCCACTGGCGCATGTGTGTTGGCAGTGTGGGTGGATGCACACACAACCCACTCTTCCTTGACTGGATCTGCCTCCTTCCCTCCCGCCTATCAGCCACTTTGATTCAGCAAGAAGAAACAGAAACAAAATGGGTGGTATGGTGTGTGTGTATAGAAAGGACCAAATGGACAGAGGAGAGGGAGGCTCAAAGGTATGAATAAAGACTGCTTCCTTCAGACCTGAAGATCCAAGCCTTTTATCTCTCAGTCTGTCGCTAAATCAGCAGATCAGGCAGCTGCACCTTCTCCAGTCCATTTCCCCCCCCCTCCCCTGTCTGCTGCAGGGAGCAGGACTCTGGGAGCAGGAAGTTAGAGGGAGAAACCATCGCTGCCTCATCTACTGGTTGTCAGCAGCAGATTTAAAGTTCAACAGAGTACCTCCAAGGTGCAAGCCGGCATTAAACCAAGGAAACGCTTTACCTGTCGCGGTGAGAGAGTGTGCCACTAATGTTTAGAGTTCAGAGAAGGGTCAGGGATAGGAAAGAAAAGGCTTTGAATGGAAGATGCACGGACAGAGAAGAAAGGCCAATTGGGTCACTGCTTGGGCCTTTTGCTTGGCTGCCCTGGTGCCAAGGGAACCCTGATAATAAAATGCTGCTGCACTTATATTTTGTAAGGGTGACCACCGTGATGACAGTCCAGTCCTAAGCCAAGCGTCGGAATTACACCAGGGCTACATAAATTTCGTTCCTGAGCAATGAGCATCCAGTCAGCCTTGGCCGCTTAAGCCAAACATAATGCCATGTGCAGCACCTGAAGCGCAGCAGCCTGAAGGTAGCATTCGCGTCCCCAGAGGGGCAGAACAAGGAGCCAGTATTCAACAGGGGGGAAAAGCCACATGGACGTTTGCAAGAGAAAGGACAGGTCCTCAGGCTTCATGTATTGCATGTGACTAGGCAAAGGATATTTGGAAGAAGAAGAAGGAGGGAGAAAAACAGCAACTTGAAATAAAGTAGTTGAAGAACATAAATGGGTAAAAATGAGTTTTGCCACACTTACTGTTTTCAGACAGTTCAACAATGTAGTAAAGGACAGGACTGTTTCCGTCAAAGGGACGCACCCAGGAGAGGATCACGCTGCGGCCGAAGGACGAGTTCAAGGTGACCAGGAGGTTCTGAGGAGGGTGAGGCAGCTCTCTAGGAGAAGAAGGGGGTCGGGAGACAAGAAGAGACCACTGGAAGTTAAAACAAAAGCAAGGCCTGCCTCTGTGGGCTCTCAGCAGACCAACGTGTCACTCCGCAGCATTTCAGACATCAGATGGGTACAAATCAATCTGCTTAATATAAAAGTGAAATAATAATAATAATAATAATAAACCTTCAGAGTAATGCTGAGTTTTGTCTGGTTTCTAAATGACGATTAATGTGGAAATTTCTAAGGCTGACATTTAAACAGTGAACGGCTTTGCTACTTAATGTAGGAAAAAAGCCAATTTTCAAATTTGTTTTTTTTTAATTGAGACAACGTGGTCCATAAATTCTTTTTACAGCAAATTCTTAGTAACGGAACACCTGTAAAACATATGAATAGGAGACCAAAGATGGGGGAGGAGAAGGGGAGGAAGAGAGATGATTTAAAGTGGGATTTTTCATACTTGGGCGGGCAGAAGACTTTGCCGCCATCCATCCCAATCAAAATTACTGTACATACTCTTTGGCTACTACCATACGCCATACCATTTGGCTGTTGGGGCCTGAAGCGTGTTTATGCCAGACTCTTAAGGATTATCGTCATCCCCCATGTGCCAAGCTGCTGGGTGCATACAACGTGGGTGAGAGAGTGGGGTCTGGCAGGGAAACAAGCAAATTGTGCTGATCTCCCAGGTGGGACAGGCAGCTGGATGCTAGCCTTATTTTCCCCGTAAGCTGAGAAAGGAAGCACAGGCTGCGCTGACTCGGAGCCCCTTTAGGAGTAATTGCCTTGACCTCCCAGAAAGCACTCCTATCTGGGGGCAGAAGGGGAGGGTGGTGATAGCATAGCAGACAGTTTTGGGAGATGACTGGCCTATCTCAAGCTGAGTCAGTTGAGCAAGCAAGAGCATAAGCAAGCTCTCCTAGCCTTCCCCTTTCATTGGTGGGGGAGGAATTTGGGACTTTTGAATGTCTTGAGTTAGACTTGCTTATAGCTAACAAGACTTGGGTCTTTTGCTTCTTGGCATTTCCAATCAAAGTGGAGCCCAACTCTCTCACCCAGGAATGGAGAAACACAACCAGCCTAACAATATATCACTGTCTGCTCAGTGGAAGTTCTCTCTCAATATCAATTATTGCTGACCCTGGCTGGTCAGACCAAAAAGCAATAATTGTACTTGGCATCCTTTAATTAAAAAATGTACTCATTTCTTTTCATAATTTATTAAGCAGTGGCACTCTTAGCGCTGTCTAAAACCACAACGAATCCACATTCATAAACAAGCGCAATTCCAGCTCAGGGATGTGGTTTTAAATCAGAGCTGTAAAAGCATGCCCTGAATTTCAGATTCCTTCCTACGGTTGAAGTGAAGAGAGGAGAAATGAATTTAATTTTGCATTAACTTTGAACTACGCCCCATAGTTTATTATAACCCAGGCTGAAGGACCTGAACTGAAAAACAGAATTATGTTTTGAATTAACGTAAGAACATAAGAAGAGCCTGATGAATCAAGCCAGTGGCCCATCTAATCCAGCAGTCTGTTCTTGCAGTGGCCAACCAGATGCCCACGGGGAGCCTGCAGGCACTCTCCCCACCAGCGATGCTCAGCAATTGATATTCAGAAGCATACTGTCTCCAACTGTGGAGGCAGAACGCAGCCATTGTGGCTAGTAGCCTGATAGCCTTATCATCCATTAAAAATGGGTGAAGGCAATTCCAGAAAGGGGAAAAGGCTGTTTCTTAACTTCACACCCAAAAAGCGGCTTTTTTGCAGAATCAAGCAACATGCAGATATTCTCTGCACATGGTTATAGGTCAAATGTCTGGAGCAGGAGGCTTGCTCTGCTCTCAGAAGCTCCCCATGTGATTTTGAACTCTGATCCTGCAGGGGTCTAAATTGTGGGGGGAGGCTCCATGAGTCCAGCAAGCTCCCTGCTCCAGATGGTGCCCCCCCAACACTTGGAGTGCAGTGGGGCCAGCAACAGGGAGGACCAAGCCAGCTTAGGACATACCTGCTCTCCCCTCAGGGCATTCTAATCTTCACAATATCAATCTGGAAAGGCCCAGGTACACAGAAATGTCTTCAACTGACATCTAAATGCCAGCAGCACAGAGGAGAAATGTAACTCCAGGGGGAGGGTCATTCCAGAGCTGGGAATGCTCTCCTACATGCACCCCACACCATGAACCACGAGCAGAGCCCTCACAATGTCCAAAAGGCACCACATTGGCTACCCTGTCCTTGACAATCAGGGAACATGCAGTGAATTTATGCCTCCACTGATGGCACACTGGACCAGTTCAGGGCAATGCATCTTGAATGTGATGCATTCCATTATCCTGCGGCTGTTTCAGGTGGGAAAAAACTGAAAGGAAAGGCAGTGAAAATGTTTACAAAAATCCAGGCACTTTGGGCTCAGTCCCTCACCTACATCCCTAGGAGTGCAGGGAACAGAAGTGCTCTTTGTAAGCACAGTCCCGCTGTATCCTGGAATGACAGGAAGGAGACCTTTTCTACCTGCTATAGAGGAGACCTGCACCAGTACCCACATATGGGTCAGAACTTATCATCTTACTGAGATCTGTCACTCCCCAGTTAAAGGCAGACGTTCTGTAGTATTCGCAAGATTCTGCAGAAAAGCTGTAAAAATGGTCAAAACAAGTGCTTGTGGGTGGGGTTCTTTATATTTTCATTTATTTATTTATTTAAAATACTTCTATCCCGCCCTTCTACCCTATAATAGGGCACTCAGGGCAGCTTACAAAAATAAAATCAGACATGTACATAATAAAATTGTAAGCAGTAAAATCACAAAAACATTAAATTAAAATACATAAAATACAATTAAAATAATAAAATACTACACACACACACACATATATATATAGGGATTGGTACTAAAGGGACTACAAAGGTAAAATTTAACGTAGAAGACATAAAATCAGTGTCAGGCTCTACCTTCAGTCCCTCCGGAACAAGATCATTTTCAGAAGTCTCTGGAAAACCAACAGGGAGGGAGCAGAGCGGACTTCTTGGGGTAGAGTATTCCAGAGCTTGGGGGCCACAGCTGAAAAATCTCTCTCTTATATCTGTGATATTGTACTGTATTTTTCCCCCTATATGAAACCCACCTTGGGACCTTACAGTAAAGGGCAGGAAACAAATATAATATATCAAATAATATCAAGAGCTGCCCAATTATGCAAAAGAAAATATGCAATTGCAGATTTGAAGACTCTTTGGCTATAGTATTTACAGATGCACAAAGTACGCACACACCTATCAACGTACTACAGACAAGCCAGATGGGCGATAAATAAATCGCAGAAATAAATAAAGCCAGTTCATGTGTTTACTGCTTAAGTCTGTTTTTCTGTAGCTTTAAAGGTATTCGCATTTGAAGTTACTTTAGAGATAACAGAAACTGCGCTAATAAGCAAGGGCAAGTGCCTGGCTGCTGTCATTTTTCTTTAAGTAAAAATCCGATATGGAAGGGTCCACACCAGCAACAGGTCTTTTGGGTTAAACAACCTTCTGCGCTAACTTAAGATAATAAAATATAAGAATAATGAACTGTTGCCTTTTGTACTCTGTAACTGCCAGCAATAGATGATGCTTACATACAGAGGTTTCTACAGGCAAAGGGAATGAGCATGCAAGAAACATCTCTCACCAGAAAGGATTATTTAAAACAGAAGAGCAATTTTTGAGTGAGAAAATGTATTGGTCTCTCAATTGTACACAATTTCCATGTCACATTTAGGAGAATACTACTATTAAGAGTGAGGAGAATCAGAAATGAGTTGCCACCATCATTGTGAACAGTAATGTCCATCTTTCCCCTGCAAGAAATTAAAATATTCTTGCAGTTAACATCCATGAAATGATTGTATATTAACTGGATCTCTGAGTGTGGAGAAACTATATTGGGCCATTTCTGTGTCAAAACAAGAAGGAAAGCTGGTCAAGGCTCTGGCCTTAAGCTCAGAGGAGGAGGAGCTGGCCAAGTTAAGGGCTGCTGAACGACCAATTGGGAAATTGGACCGGCTCCTGAAGCTGGTGGTCTGAAGCCTGCAGAGTCTGGGACCCTCATCGCTGTGAGGAACTGCTTCCCATACCACCATACATGACCAACAGCGCAGGAAGTGCATCACGCAGGAGGCCATAGAAACGCAGAGAAATGCCACTGATCTTCCAACCAGGAGGCTGGCCTTCTAAGAATCACAGGCTTCAGGGATAAGGGGGCAGAGCTTGGGAATGCTGGCCTGGAGGAAGAAACTCATAAAGCCTCAGTTCCCCTCCAGCTTTTGTTGGAGTGACTGGCAAGAGATTCGGGATAAACAACGCATAATTCATTTATGGGATCTGCTGCCACAAAACTGTGGTGAGTTTTAGAAGGGGATTAGACAAATCCATGGGGCAATGTTTACCAATGGCTGCTAGGCAACTTCCAGGTGGGGAGGCACATGTCACTGAAGTCCAGTTGTTGGGAGGGCAACAACAGGAGAAGGCTACTGCCTTTGGGTCTTGCTTGTGGGCTTTCTGAAGCCATCTGGTGTGCAGCTATGGGAAAGAGAATGACAAACTATATAGATCTTTCTGTTTGGACTCTTCTGAATGTTCTTAAACATTTCCCACCCTTTTGCACCACGGTGTGGAAAATCACCCAAACACACATTTTTAGTGTGTACTAAAACTGTTTGCAAAATGTATACACACATATAAAAATTTTTGGTTCAGCACTTATCTAGACCATCTTAAAACAACAGCAGGCGGTGTTTGATCCTAAGGACATAGTCTATTGGTGGTACCTCCTGGGACTCTGGTAAAGCCCCGATTTTCCTTGCTGTACAAAGACAAAGCAACAATGCAGTGGCAAGGCTGGAGAAAAATGTAAGATATTCAAAAGATGATACACTGTAGACACAAATACCCTAATGTTTGAGAAACAGTTCATAACTGCCAGCGGATGGCTGAAAAATTTACACAGCAAACACCCACAGAGTATCTTACAAAATTAGCTAAAAGCAAGCTATTTACTAAGGGAAATAAACTAGACATGTTTTCGGAAAGATTTCTCAGGGGAAAATGAGCCCAACAGCAGGTAATTAGAGAGACTGTGACTGCAGAGAGGATTACCAAGAAGGCGAGGGAGATTAAGCAAGCCTCCTTGTCAATTTAAAGCTTTCCTTCTTGGTCACAAAGGACTCCCTAAGCCAAGCCTGCCCTGAAGTTTGACTTCGGGGAAGTGGCTCAGCTGGAGGATGCCTTAAAAGGGCAGGCCTTCCTCTGTGACTCAGGCCTCCTTCGTACAGTGGAACTATAGGAAGCTGCCCTATACAGAGTCATATCCCTGGCCCCTCCAGCTTACTCGGGTCTGCACGGATTGGCAGTGGCTCTCATGTGTTTCAGGCAGTGGCCTATCTGGAGGTACTGGGAATTGAACCTGGGGCCTTCTGCCGATGCAAAGTAAGAGCCCTTCCCCTAAAACACTGGAAGCTGGCTTGCATGGAATCATACTGACCCATCCATCGCAGTCTTGTCTTTTGCACTGAGACCTTCTGCATGGGAAGTACATTCTCTGAGCTTTAGTCACTCTTTTCATTCTTTATGTAAAGATTTTTTACTCTTTATGAACAGTTATGATGTCTCAGTAGGATCAGACCTTTCATAGTTTTGTCTCCTTACAGGTTTTTATCACCACTGATTTAAGAGAAACTTGACCATTCTCTGGGCGAGACATTTCCAGTTTCACTTACATGACACTAAATTTGCCTCTGGAAATGACCCAAGGAAAAATTGGGGATCTGACCATTTTAAACCTGGGCATTTGATGAGAAGAGAGATTTCTGTATGTGTTTGTGTTTGCATGTTTTCCCTCATTGTAGGTAAATTTGGAAGCAGTAGTAATTTTGTTTTCTTGGATAACAGCCCACCAGGGAACCTGGAAATTACTAAAAACCCACCCTTCTCTATTGTGTGGAAAAGATAATCTGCTTTCTGCCTGATTTCTTTCTGACTGTTCTCACTTAGATGAAGCATGCAAAATAGAAAGTACAAACTATAAGAGGCACTCAATGCAATTTAAGGAATATATGGAGATGGAATCCACAACAAAACTGTTTTTCTAACAGGGTGTCATTGGGAGTTTTGTTACTGAACATCTGTCAGAATCACTATTATTGTCACAATAATGGGCATATTCAAACTGGCTTTAGTTTACATTGCCAGCCTGATGCTTGTATCTGGTCTCTTCTTTCTGATGCTCCTATAGATGGCCCATGATGACTATTCAGAGCCAACACTTGGAGAGATGTATGGCCATGCAATGATTCCTCTCACCTGATGTGTTTCACATTTGAGAAGTTAAGGAAGAACTGTGGAAAAGGAAGGAGGGTGTGAGAGACAAAGGAAGACCACCAGGGGCCCTGCAAGGCATGGGCCTTGAATGTCTGACATCATTGGCAGGGCCACGGCTCAGGGACAGTACACATGCTTTGTTTGCAGAAGGTCCCAGGTTCCATTTCTGGCATCTCTAGTTGAAATAAGCTCAGGTAGCAGGCCAGCCCTGCTGGGGACCCCTGAATAGTCAGAATAGACCCATTGGAATTAATGGACTCAAATTTGTCATGTCCATTAATTTCAGTGGGTTTACTCTGAGTAGGAATAGCATCAGATACAACCCAATGATTACGAAGGATGATAAGAGTTCAAGGAGTTCAAGAAGAGCCCTTTCGCATGTAAGCTTTCTCAACAGACATTGGCTGTTTGGCTTCAGTGTCAAGATTATAAAATTAGACCCAGTCTATCATCAGAGTCCCCAAAGAGGCACAACAAATTAAGTCAAGGAGGCATCAATCTGTATGGAATTCTCTTCTCAGCCTCGGATTTCTGCTAGCAAAATGAAATGCACTCCAGGAGAAGAACTAAAGGAGTGCATGTAAAAATGGATGGCTTCAGTACAGAATTCAATCTAGGCTTGACACTGAAGAGGTGATGCTGCAATAAAAGCAAGATGAATGCAAGAAAACCTCAGAAATGAACATGTTAGACGGGGCGTTGAAGAAGCAGCCTCAGGCATCTTCTCCAAGAAATTAGATGTAACCATCCAGCAGAAATGGATGGCTTCCAAAAAACATTAGTATATGGGTTTACTCTAAAATACTGTCCTATTAGAACATAATCTTATTTATTTATCTATTTATTACATTTATACCCCACCTTTCTTTTCATGATAGAAACCCAAGGCGGCTTACAAATGGTTCCCAGGCGGTCTCCCATCCAGGCACTGACCAGACCTGACCCTGCTTAGCTTCAGCAGGGAGCTGGCCTTATGTGACTTTAAACTGCCTGCTGCTCCCATACTCCACTTACACCACAGCTTAGGGATCAGTTCAGCCAAGGAAGAACAATCAATGTGGGTCCCTTTCAGTTTCATAGGTCTCACCAGAGCTATATGTGCTGCCTTTACGAGAAACAGCTTTCTCAAGATGGCATCCGTCCTAATATAGAATGCAAAACAATAACAAATCAAAAATATTGATAAGCCAGCAAATAATAAAACAGGCAAACATCCAGGCCAGAATAAAAAACCCCAACCCAGCAAGAAAGCACAGCATTTAAAAAAAATCCTGTTGGGGTCTGATTGCACCCAGTTAGTAAAGCGTCCCAGAGCCACGGGGCTACTATGGCCTCTCCAAGATAAACCCGGTCACACTCAGACCATGGTCAAAGACTCATGGCTGGTGCCTGGAACCCAGCCTAATGGGCTGCCTGGGACTGTGTGCCTTGGCCCTGGAGCTGTCCGTTGCTAGAGCAGGCTCATACCAGGGAATCTGGCAGCAGGGCCCAGACGGCGTCCTCTCTGTTTCAACAACAGAGCTTTCAGGGAGGAGAACTGGCTGACCAAAATGTTGCTGCTCCATAAACTGCAGCCAGACAGCCCAGGACGATTTAGATCAGGTGACACAGGCAGCCAATAAGAATCCTGCTGATCTCTCCCAGTCTGGGCAGCTCACCCATGAGAGAAGGTGATGAACTTTGCTTCACTTTATCCATTCCAACACTGACTACCTGCTTCTCTGGCTTGTGGCATCCTCATTTGCCTGCCTCAGCACCCAAGCACCAGCTTCTTTGGACCATCCCTTTCGCCTCTAAAGAGCCTTCTCCAGCATGGAAAATAGTATGTGCAACTTTAGCCCTGCAATTGGGAGACAGCATGGCCCTTCTGGACTGGTATAGAGAGGAGGAGCCCAGCTTTCTGTCTTTGGCTGGGCAAGAGAACAGTTATCTTCTGCCTGCTGCCTCTAATTTCCCTACACTTCCAGCTTCCCATTCCTCCCTTTTCCTGGTGCTTCCTATTGCTTGACAGTCTCAAGGCCACCCACAGCCCCACTTTGTCACAAGTTCCAGGGTTATTTTTCCAGATTTGTGCCTTTAAGGTGTAAGCAGGGGAAAACAGGTAAAGATGCAAATAATGTTTAAGCCTAACCCATGGACCAGCGTGGGGAAACTTTCCTGCTTCTGTAGGTCAGCCTCACATAATTGTTCTGACTTGCATCTTTGGGCAAGGAGGGAATGGCAACATCACAAACGGCCCTGACTTTATCTGATTTGCTTTACAGCTGAAAGCAGGATTTGAGGTTTACCATGTGAGTGGAAATGGAATTTACTAAATACAAGTCTTTCTATATAACACAATTGATGTGAGGCAGTCAAGAGAAATCCCACAGTGCTGAGGGTTTTTTTTAAGGGAACATTAGACAACCATAATTACAAATTCCAGAAAGTCAAAAGAATTTTTTTTTCTTCATGAGGTTCAAATGTATGCAAAACAAGAAACTAAGCAACATCTGAGGAGAGACCAATGTTTAGATATGTAGGCGGATAACAGATGTTTTTAAAAAATTAATTCTTTATTCCAAGTCAGAATGATCTAATCCCACTCCCCCTCCAGCCAGCTTGTGAATTGGAATTTTGTGGCCCACAAACCTTTTGCAGTTCTCTCAATGCAGTGACACAGTTTGTCGCTCTTTACATATATAAACAATAAGTTTCGGCGATGAAAATGTAAACATCTACAATGCTTCAGTCTTGAAAACATAAAACTTTTTGTACACATTAACTTATACACAGAGAAGCACATGTGTGATGCATGCAAAACTTGCAATATTATTCATGCTGAACTCCTGATGAAACACATATTTTGAAATAAGCTTATTTTTAATACTGTGATGATTAACCTCAGAAGACAACAGGGCAGCATCACAGGTAAACAAATGTGAAAATGAACTGGTGCGATGGGAAACTGATCCCTAAGGCTGGTGTATCAGTTCATGTGGTGGAGGAGCAGGCATGCATCCAGAGCAGCCTTTCCCAACCATTGGGTCCCCAGATGTTGCTGGACTACAATTCCCATCATTCCAAATCACTGGCCATACTGGCTGGGGTTGATGGGAGTTGTAGGCCAGCAACGTCTGCGGGCCCAAAGGCTAATTTATTTATTTATTTATGAAATTTGTGAGTCGCCCATCTGGCTGGTAAACCAGCCACTCTGGGCAACGTACAAGATAAAACATTGTATTAAACATTAAAATTTTAAAAACATAACAGTAAAAGCCTAACCCATCCCAAAAGCCTGCCTGAAGAGCCAGGTCTTTAAGGCCCGACGGAAGCTCAACATAGAAGGGGCATGGCGGAGATCATTTGGGAGAGAATTCCATAATGTGGGGGCCATTATTGAAAAGGCCCTCTCTCTGGTCCTCACCAGCCTAGCTGTTTTGACCGGTGGGATCGAGAGAAGGTCTTCTGAGGCTGATCTTGTTGAGCGGCATCCCTGACGATGTTGGAGGCGCTCCTTCAGATAAATTGGGCCCAAACCGTATAGGGTTTTAAAGGTTAACACCAACACCTTGAATTGGGTTCTGCAAGCAACTGGTAACCAGTGCAACTCCTTCAGCACTGGAGTGATGTGATCTCGCCGGCGGCTGCCTTTGATTAGGCGAGCCGCCGCATTCTGTACCAGTTGCAATTTCCAGACCGTTTTCAAGGGTAACCCCACGTAGAGCGCATTACAGTAATCTAGGCGAGAGGTGACCAGGGCATGTACTACCGGTGGGAGCAGATGATTGGGAAGGTAGGGGCGCAGTCTCCGTAATCTAGAGCAGTGGTTCTTAACCTGGGGTGCACGCACCCACAGGGATGCGAGACACTTTTTCTAGGGGTGCGAGGCCCAACCAAACATTTTGGAAAACTGTCATTTATCTTAGCTAAGTTAGGCTAAAACACACATTAAAATTAAATTAAAATTAAAAATGAACGGTATTTTTTCAGGGGGTGAGAGAGCATATTTTGGAAATCCAAGAGATGCTGGCAGTGGAAAAGGTTAAGAACCACTGATCTAGAGCATCATCTCCGGTGGGCACTTTCAGGGCTCCTGTATTACTCAAACAGTGGAGAGGAAGAAGAACATGTAAACTTGGCAAATGCAGGGACAGGTCTCTAGCACTCACGTAACACACTACTTTGTGTGTGTGATGGCGAGGAGGGGTGTATCATTTGGACACACAAATCAGAGTGCCATCTGGGTTAAGTGTCTGCAATGTGTGTGAATGTCTTGCGGGAAAAGCTATGGAGATGTGGACTGGGATGAAGAGAAAAGCCGGTTCTTTGTGAAATGACAGTGAGGACACAATGATAGCTATTTATACTAAGCAGACTAGTGCTTGCTGTGGAAATTTATAGTAAAATATCCTATTTGGGCTAGTGAGTTTCATTGATCTGGAAACTCCTTATGTGTGGTGAATCTGATCCAAGCTTAAATGCCATTGGAGACAATTGTACTAAAACAAGGAACTGCCTGTGTTTCCTAAATCAAGTAAAAACTCAAAGTAAAAAAAAAAGTGGAATAAAAAGAGAGGAAGTTGCCAGTTTGTTTCCGAGCCCAGTTCAAGGTGTTCACGTTAGTGTTTAAAGCCCTATAACGACCTAGGTCCCAAATATTTGAAAGACCGCCTCCCCTACAAACCCTCTCAGGTGTTGAGATCAGCAGAGGGGGCCCTTTGGGTGGTTCTGCCACTCTCAGAAGTTCAGGGTGGTGGTGGCCTGAGACAAAGCATTCTCTGTGGCCACCCCTAAGCTGTAAAACTCCTCTCCACTGAGGTGCATCTAGCAACTTCATTGAACAACTTTTGGCGAATGCTGAAGACACACCCCTTTACCCTGGCCATCGACACCTGAGATGCACTGGAGATGTACTGAGATGTACTGGAGGCATTCAAGAGGCAGCTGGACAGCCATCTGTCAGGAATGCTTTGATTTGGATTCCTGCATTGAGCAGGGGGTTGGACTTGATGGCCTTATAGGCCCCTTCCAACTCTACTATTCTATGATTCTACATTTTTAGGACCCACTCTTTTTCTGTGATGTTGTTTGGGTTGTTTTTAACTGTTTTTAACTATATGTTTTTACATTGTTGTAACCCGCCCTGGAACAGCCAGTGTGACGCAGTGGTTAGAGTGTTGGACTGCGACCTGGGAGACCAGGGTTTGAATCCCCCCACAGCCATGAAGCTCATTGGGTGACCTTGGGCCAGTCACTGCCTATCAGCCTCAGAGGAAGGCAATGGCAAACCCCCTCTAAATACTGCTTACCATGAAAACCCTATTCGTAGGGTCGCCATAAGTCGGAATCGACTTGAAGGCAGTCCAACCCGCCCTGGGACCTTTGGGTGAAGGGTGGGTAATACATTCTGATTATGATAATAATAATAAAATTATAACAGCAGCATATTTGAAAGTTGCCTGCCACTGGGATACTCACATCACTTCCATTCGAGCCACCCTGGAATCGTTCCCTCCAAGTGACATGACTTCACATGTGTAGTCTCCAATGTCACCGGACCATGTCTGGCTAATGCTGAGGGCGCCATCTTTCTCAATGGTGATTCGGGAGCTGCTAGATGGATTTATGACAACGTTGTCCTTCTTCCAAACATACCTGATTGTCACAGTATTTCAGACCGTTAAAGTCAGCTGTCTATTTCGTTAAAAATGATGAAATATCAAGTGCTGAAATTATATGGTAAAAACAGAGCTAAATGATTATGTAGAATAGTGACGCTTGCTAGCAATCTTCACCAAGGGCTCATTTGGATGCAGAGAACGTCTGACAGGCCTGCAAGACTAATAAAATGTACTATAGTTCAAGGTGAAAGGTGCAGTCCTACTCCTTAGAAATCAATGGTAAATTTCCCATTGATTTTTAACAAAGCAGGTTTGAAGCTATGGTTGTCAACCAGAACCAGACTGAATTAGGTTTGTTTTCGGATCACAGAAAAGCAAAGGGGGCCAAGGACATAACTGGAGGTTGTTTTGTTACCTGGATGCTTTAGACAAATAGTCAGCTTTTGCGCTTGGCTCCACAATTATGGGACCATTCCAGACTCACCAAGTCCTGGACCTACTCTGGACTCTGCAGCCAGAACTTGTCAGAGATCAGATATTTTATTTATATTTCAACAGTTGGGTACCTATTTGCAGCCAAGGTTTTATTTTGTTTTTAAAAATGAACTTTACCATAGAATGTAATACTAGATTTACACAATGCAAATAGATAAAAGTACCGCTAATGGCAAGGATGTCCCCGCCCACCTGCCATTGCTCTCTCCCTCCACTCTACATCTAGTCTAGAGTCAAGTGTCACAACAAAAGGCATTTCCTGTCCCCTTCACATGCACCCCTCTTGCACAATTTTCTGTGGATTAGGGCCAAAGCTTAAAGGTGCCACATAGGGGATGGGTAGACTAGATTTATAGGAAGGGACAACAGCCTGCTCTTGGACACATCTGACTTTACACTGCAGAAATAAAGAACAGAGGGCTGTATTCAACTAGGTCCTACTCAGAGGAGACCCATTGAAACTAAGGAACCTAAATTAGTCATGTCTATTAATTTGAATGGGTCTGCTCTGAGAAGGACAAGCTTTGAACATCACTCAGTGAATTTAAACAATATTTGTTGTACGAGTCACAAAACATACCCTGGTCCACCTTACAGGGGAGTTGCAAGGATTACTGAGGTACTGTATATGAAAATCTTAGAACACCTGAAATGCCCTATTTTAAATGCCAATTATACTTAGCATATTAAATACTTTATACTTTTTATTCATTATCTATTCCATGCTTTTCTCCTATAAGTGTTTTCAATGTTGTGATTTATGGAATAGAGCTATTTTAAACCATCTATAGCAGAGCTCACAGTCATAATCCTAACAGCCTTTACAGTAAAAAAGAAAAAAAAGCTTCTAAAATATTGTTCTCTTAATAAAAGTCTAGACTTCTTTCCTTATTCTTTCACACAAATGACATTGTTCAACATTTTCTAAAGGGAATTGCAGCATCCTTCATGGGCCCATTCCCCTTTTCCTCTGCATTATTTTCATTTATGTGCGTGTCAAAGAAACAGAGAGGGGATTCCTCTGATTCCTTCTTGTAGAATCTGGCAATTTAAAGATGTATTGTACTTTCCATTCTGCAAAGCTGAATTTGAGAGCAGAAGTGATGCTTTTAGGACTTTTCAAGACCCTCTCTGTAAATGTTCCTACAATCCCCTCAAATCACTTTGGGTTTTATTCTCATTAAGTATCAGCTTTTGACAAGTCAGTTTTATTGATATGGTATTAACCTTGACAGTAAATCATGTGAAGTTGTATTGAAGCCGTGAAGTGGAATGTAGTTCATTGTAAATAATATATAAGGTTGAAGTGGAAAAATAAAAAGGACTTGACATGATTAATGGTGCAACCTACAACCTGAGTGGATGCCTTCATTGGGAATACCCGTGCAAAACCAGATGCTTGGAAAGAGCTCACCTAACACAATGCTGACGGTTTGTAAAATTAAGTTCAAATAAACAGCACAAGCTACTGCAGACATCACCAACCTGATTGAAATTCTTGGGTCGTGAGCAGCCTCGCAGTGCAGTGTTGCGGTGGTCCCCTTAATAACAGTGCTGTCCTCAGGAGGGCGAACGATAAAAGTGCGATCTGAAAAGAACACGACCCACCGTTCAGGTAAAATGGCCAACTTCCATCTTGGCTTGGGCGTCTGGCCTCAGAAGGCAGTGAGCTAGGTCATTTGTCATGCTAGACAAGAAAATTTCTGTTCCTCCAGCCCCCACATCTAGCAAACACGTGAAAGTGCAAAGTTCTCTACAGCTAGTGCATACTGGAAAAGTTTAATGAAGAATCACATCCTCTTCCCATCTTTAATTTCCCCTGGGATTCCAGCTGTAGGGCCCAGCAATATTAGAAAAGGAGGTCTAGAGCAAATTTTACTACTGCAAAGTGTGTTAGGGCACGTAGCTACCTCTTAATGATTATTAAGGGTACCTCTTAACCTACCCTGCTCCAGAGTGAATATGCCACTCACAACATACCCACAGTTTAGGGAAATGATAACGGCAATTTTGAATCATCGTCAATGCAAATGAGGGTTCCCATGTAACCAGGTTCTGAAACAAGTGGGTTTTGAGATCCTGCATTAAGAAGAACACTAGTTAACATTAAGTAGCTGCATTAATAATGTTAATGATGAAAATGTTCCCCTTAATTGCAGTTAAGGAGGTAGGGAGAATTCAGTCCAGAGAAAGGAGAGAGTGGGTAGAGAAAGCAGATGTTTTCAAGGCAGGCTCCTGATTTCTTAGCCATGGCTAGGAGAGAACAACTTTGAACAGGAAAATGGACCAGAAAATGACTATCTTTTAATGTTACAGAGTTTCATTTTTGCAAGATAAATACAGGTCTGCAATACTGAGGGTGGGAGGCAGTGGGGGAATGACTCACAGGGAAAGGATGACAGCGTTCCCTCCCCCAACATCTATGCAAATTGCTGCTCTTGAGGGTGCTTTGCAAGGGAGAAGTGACCATCAGGCCTTCAATGGCTACAGGGTAACATGCACTTTGCCTGAATTCTCAGAATCCAGAGAAGGCAGGTCATTACTTTTCTCACTTCAAAGGTGTGGAACTGCAGCTGAGCCAAAAGCTGAAAAGCTACCTGGACTAACCTATCAGAAGTCTAGGTAGCAGCAGCAGATTCTGAAGCAGAAAGAGCAATAACTATGTGTGCCATGATACCAGAGTCCAGCAGTGGCCAGGACACAGAATAAGACACTGGATAAGAGGTTACAGGGAGACTGGCTGAAGAGCTGGACCAGGTCTGAGCGAAATGATCAGAGGCCCAAGGTTGGCAGGGAGAAGGCTGCCGAAGCAGATCCCACAGCACTGGGGCCCATGTCAAAATGGAGCCAAGATCTTCACAGGTGCCATCCCCTGGGCCTGAGGAACTGAGCGACTCCCACACTGCCTCTCCCCTCTGAAAGGCACAGGGAGCACATCAGGTAAGAGGCCACGGATCAAAGAGGTGCCCAACTCAGAAAGTGATGGCCCTTCAAGAGTTGTCCAAAAGAGGGAATAGAGCCCAGGGGAGATGGACCAGAGGCAGAAGCTCAAAAGCCCTCAGCTCCCCTCTAGTCCTCGTAGGAGTAAGTTGCCCACTCTGGGCTCTTTGTGATGCTGCAACAACTGACCTGCCTTGCTGTGCCCAGGCCTTCCTCCTAGGAAGCAGAAGAGGAAAGCATGTTTAAATTAAGTTGCAGATAAAGAGGGAGTTGATCAACCAATCAGTTCAGAAGCTGGGATTAATTTAGTAAAAGATTGTATTCTTTGGCAGAAGCTTATTCTGCACAACCAACCTTTGCTTCTTTGACAACAACCTCTCTTTCACAATCTTGGGAGTGCAGCAGTGACCAGGGCACTGAATCAGAGGCTATAAAGTTACCACCTACGGAGCTGGTCCAGGTTTCCCAATCTGAATCTGCCTCTGGCAATCAGTGGTTTGCTGAATGAGAAGCTGGCAGGCAGGAGCTCACAGAACTTGACGCCACAGTACCAGAGCCAGGATCCTCACAGGTGCTTTCACTCGGCTCAAAGAACTGAGTTTCCCCCACACTACCTTGCCAGTCCAATGGTGCAGAGACCATACCAGGTGGGAGGCCATGGAATGCAGGAGAACTGCGAGCCAGAGGCTTTGTTCTTCAAGAAACTCTAGTTCTCCAAAATGAGGCACAACATAGAAGAGTGGACTGGAGGCAGAGGCTCAAACGGCTTCAAACTCACAAGGAGCTCTCCAAGGTGCTGCAATCACCAACCTGCCTTGCTCTGTGGGCCCCTCTGTAGGACCAGAACAGGACATCTTCTCCCCATGTTGTATGGCAAGGAGCTTTTAAAATAGAGGGGAGTTGGAAAAAGCAGTTTGATATGGCAAGGCATGGAGGACCTGCTGTTCCAAGATCAAAATTCCACTAAGCATACCTATATTGGAATCCATCTTTTTGAATAGAAGCCATATAGGCACAAAATGTTACACTGTTGATCCTGTATGTGTTTCATGTGAAAGTGTGGGGTGATGTGTGTGTCAGCTCATCTGTGCAACCCACTCAAGAGTTCTTAGAAGTCTTCATAAAGAGGAAGGCTGGACAGCACCCAAACAACATGTCCATACAAAATTGATTGCTGCCATCAGGAGGGAGAAAGGAAAGATCAGATCAAGTTACTCCAAAAATATGAACTTTTCCATAATATTCTATGCATATAAGATATGACATTTACCCAAATGTTATTAAATCCCTGTCATTTCAATATACCCGGAGGTCACTGTAGCAAGTCGTTAAGACAAGAAAGATCTATATAATGCCTGCACATGAAGGGAATGTCTGTAGATCACATCAGCTGAAACATGGCACAAGAGAGGAAGACAAATGGAAAATGGGAACAAAGTCCCATTTTTCAGAAGCAATAATAAGCCATAATGCCTGAAGAGGTTTCTATACAAGGAACAAGAGTCAAGGGCTCAGTGTGAACATCAGACACCATTAAGCACCATGTCTGAGAGTGCTGGCTATTTCTGTTCTGCCTTTCAGGTTATATAAAAGAGTCACTTTCGTTGCTATGCATATAGTGTATGATGAAATTAAATCCAATTAAAAAGGTTCAGCAGGACATTAAAATGACCTGGCAACTATATAACATAACCTATTCAAAAATGAACTTCCAGAGGAGATGATCAGCCTCTCCTACACACACATGCCACATCCTGATATGTGCGCTAGTTGTACATCATCATGATGATACTAACAGAACACTATAGATCTCTTAAAATCAACTCTAAACCCCACACACATTATTCCTAATAAATTATTCACACACACATATCATGAAATGGCAATTTTGCAATTAGTTTCCTGAGTGCACAATGAGAACTGATTAAGCCTTGATTGATATTAAACTTTAAAACAAACACGGTCCTTACTCCATACGGTGAGAGCAGCCGAAGCATTTAGGAATCCTTCAGAGTTGACTGCGCAACAGGTATAGTTGCCGGCATCTTGAGCGAAGACTGGAGTTATCTGGAGCCCTCCAGACTCAAGCAGAAGGAACCTGGGAATCTGAATGGAGCCACTGGCCAACATCTGGTTCCCTGAAATAGCATGTGGGAATAGCTTCAATTCTCTGATTTGCAGTGCGTGAAGAAGCTAATGCTATGCTAATTCCTCCAGGTGAACAGCAGTAATTAAGAGTGATTTCCCAACAGAATAATAAAGCTCTACCTCTTTTCCATGCAATGGCAGGCTTTGGTGCTCCTGAAACCTCACATCGTAAAACTGCAGTCATTCCTTCAGTAACGGTGGTATCCACTGGCAGCCGGGAAAAGGTTGGTGCAATATCTGAAATCAAAAACTTATTTTAAAAAACAAAAAGGTCACTGGATCAGTTCCTTGAAAGTTCTCTAAACTCCTTGCGGAATTTTGTATCCATATTTATCAGACCAGTAATGGACCAGAGAATGACAACAATAACGTGAAAACCTTTCAAAAGAGACCGTAACCTTTCACTATTCACCTCCTAGGAATTCTTCAACTTGGATTATTGGCTGAGTGAAAAATAAACTCCAAGCAGTATCCATACAAGTGAAAGCAAGCGGGCTTTGAGGTAAAGCAAAAAGAGGCTTTAGAGCAAAGTAGATGCATTGAAATAAACAAAACTATTTGCTTTCATTCTCATTAAATGCTTCTATAAGACAAGCAAAGACCTTCTTATTCCAACAAGCCTTTGGAATTGAAGGCTAAGGATAGGGCGTGAAGGGTGCTGCATTGCGAATGTCTATTCTATTATTTTTAAACTAGTTTGAACTCTTTTAGCTATATGTGTGTATAGTTTTAATATTGGGAACATTAATCTTATTTTAATGTAGACTTTGTATGTTTTTAATTATATGTATTTTTTATCTGGAAGCCGCCACGAGTTCCAGTTTTGGAAAAATGGCGGGGTATAAAGACAACAACAATAATAACAACAACAAGATGGAAAGCTTTTGAGCCTGCTAAGCGATGTAATGTTGTTATAAGCATAGTGTTGAAAAGGTTTTTGTGTTTGCTGTGATATTTGTTGTTATGTTACCATTTTATTACTGCTGTTTTATTATTTTTGTTATTCAGTTTCAGTTTATTATTATTACTGCTTGGGTCAAAGGCCATTGCAGATACAAACAAAAAGAGTAATAGAATTAAAACACAGAGCTATTTACAACATAACACATAGAACAAGAAACCTAAATACTTAAATAAAATTAACAGGGAATTTGAACACTTATTAAAATAAAATAGGTTGTAATCTAAAATCAGAGCATTTAGCAAACATCAAGGCATCCCCCGAACAGGAAACTGCATATTCAGCAATAAATTTTTCATGGAGTTTTGATGCCTCCAAAGCAAAAAGTGAGACCCTATAAAAGTTATAGCGATGCCTGTATCAGACAAGAGGATAAAAATCTTCTCTTGGACAGAGTTAAAAAGCAGGCAAGACAAAATAAAACCCAGAAATCTAGATCGAAGTTCCGAATACATTGGACAAAACTAGAAGGAGTGAGGCAGGTCTTTGGTCTCCAGGGCTCCACATATCCAGAGGCAGAGGGCCAAAGAGTCCGGGAGTATCTACTGTCAATTAATGCTGTTGGCATTGCTTGGAAACAAAGAGCCATAAAAGCTTGCCTAAGTTTTGAAAAGGTAAGCATTGACAAATAGGCAGCTCTTTGATGATCACATTTATAGTCCGTACCACTTTGAAATGTTTGAATTAATAGTAGCTTGTCTGTCTAAAAATACACTATGCCTAAAAATAACTTCATAAACCCTGTCTTTTGACTTTGTGTCAGAGAATGTCTCAAACAGGGTAAAGTAAGCCTGAAGCAAATTGTGATACCTTGCTGTCCAAGACTTGCACGTCAGCCACTGAATGTAACACAGCTTGGGAAAGACCCTGGCTGAAGATTCTAATAAAGTTTTCCAATAATTAATCAAGCAGCAGTGGGCACGGGCTTTGATAGAGGGAAGACCTAACTCTGCCTGAATCAGAACTGCAGGTGTGCCAGGGGGCAACATTAAAAGTTTCTGAAGGAAATTGTTTTGAAGAGCCTCTAATTTACCTAGCAAAAGATCATCCTACGTATCTTTGTTATTATGAAATTGTTTTCGTAATTGTTTACTTTGTTATATGCAGCTTTGCGCACAAAAGGAGGTATACAAATAAAAAGGATGATGACGATGTGTTTGCAAAGCTAAATGTCAGTCAGAGAAATCTCTGTTTGATTCTAACCTAAGGTATTTCTATGCCCACCCCTATTTCCTCATTACATCTTATCCCACTACATTGTTTCAGTCTCCAGTGCAAGGTCAACAGGGCTGTTCTATTATCTTTTGCCCAGAAAAGATATCAGACCTTATAAGAGTACCATATGTGTTCAGAGGTAAACCTAGCAAAGATCTAAGAACATAGCCTATCAGATGAAGGAGATGGTGTAGCCGGGTATCCATCCATCATGTCTAAACACAGCTGAGAATCCCTCTCCCCCAGCTGTAAGCTGTTATTTCTGAAGATAAGCTCACTAGAGGAGGCAACAGCCAGGTATTCACCCTTTATGTCATGACCGAGTCCACATTTTCTATGCAGAAAAGAATAATTGTTCTAGATGCTGCCACTTCTCAGTCAAGGTATGGAACTGGCCTCCTGTTCCTCGTTTCTTCGTTACCCTCAAAATGTTCTAGAGCAGCCTTCTTCAACCTGGTGCCCTTCACATGTTTTGGGCTGTGACACCCAAGAGCTCCAGCCAGGACAACCAAAAACTGTGAGGGTTGACAAGAGCACAGCCATGTTGGCTGAACTGATGGGAGCTGTAGTCCGAAGCAAGTCGCAAGACCAGACTGGGGAAGACTGTTCTAGGTAAGGATGCTTTGATTGTCACATGGGTGGGGTGAGTATGAAAGTGTTCATTTGCGTGGGACAAAAAGGACTTAGCATGTGGACACCTAGAAATTTATTTTTATTGTTGTTGTTTGTAAATGACAGCAACCACCTGGCATGGACCTGGGAGGGACAAGGGTAAGGAGGGGAAGGCAAGGGAGGGTGAGATAACAAGGGGGAAAGAATATTAAAACATTGTAAGCCATCCCTATCCTTTGGGAAAGGGGAGGTTGTATATGGGAACAAACAATGAAAAATAACTTCTCTCTGGCATCATTTCAAGATGACAGTGCTGGCATATGGTCTTCTAAATCCGTTTATAAAAAGTTGCAATTCACCGTATCCACAAGGGTAGGCCAATTATAACACCACTGCATCTTAACAGAGTGGGAAGAAAATAACACCATTCATACAATAATATGATAGGAGTGTGAATAACTTGTATGTTGTGGACTTGTTGCTGTATTTCAGGGGTTGTCCTGGTTCCCACTGACTCCAGACTCTCGGCTCGGCTATTGCAAATGGCTTTAATCCACAGGTTAGCACAGGACTGGAATATACATCAACTACAACTAAATAGAGCATTATTTGCTCTATTTACTTCCTAAGCATAAGAACTGTGCTGAACCAAACCAAAAGCCCTTCTAGTCCAGCATCCAGTTCTGACAGTGGCCAACCAGATGCCCCTACAGGAAGCCCACAAACAGGACCCGAGTGCAACAGGCCTCTCCTTGGTTGTGATTCCTCCCAACAACTGGTATTCAGAGGCGTCCTGCCTCTGACAGTGGAGGCAGAACATAGCCATTGTGGCTAGTAGCCATGGATAGCCATGTCCTCCAAGAACCTACCTAATCCTCCTTTAAAGCCACCTAACCTCCAGACATTTGGATTACAACTCCCATCATTTCTGGCACATTGGTTATACTGGCTAGGGCTGATGGGAGTTGGAGTCCAAAAACATCTGGAGGGCAGCACCTTGGGGAAGGCTGTCCTAGGAAATGTAGTTCTATGAGGAGGCTGGTGATTGTAAGGCTTCGAGAAAGCATTAACAATTAAACAAGTTTGTGTTTTATTAATTTTTAATTATCATATCCCACCTTTTCTCCACGGAGCTCATCATTCTGTCCTTACAACAACCAGGACTGGCCCAAGGCCACCCAAGTGAGCTTTATGACTGAGTGGGGATTTGACCCCTATTCTTCCAGGTTCTAGTCTATCTCTTTAACCACTATACCACACTGGTTCTCTGCTGTGCAGAAGACCTTCATGGAATCACTCCCTCCCACCCTCTTACTTCTTCCCAAGACCCTTTGAAAAAAGTCTTGCGTGGCTTGGGTTTTTTTTGGGGGGGTTGGGTACTGTGCAGCAGTCAAGAGGAAGAAATTGCACTGCACATCCTACTGTTGTGTAATTTTCATGAAGAAAAAAGCCTTTTGTCCCTTGATTTCTCCCTTCCCAGGAAGGGCTTCAGAGGGATAATATGGTCTTCCTTGTCAAGGATCCATAATCTCATGGGACTGAAACAGTTGCCAAATTTGTATTCCAAGCTATAAAGATTTGTAAACAAATTGTTAAGGAGTACTGGTTTTAATTTCGTCTTAATGTTGTTTATATTTTGTTTATTATATTTAATGTTAATAATGTACTGTTAGTTGGCCCTTTTGTATTTCTGAGGTTCTTTGTACGGAATCAAGCATTTGTTTTCTGAATCTGAAGGTTTGTGGACTGTTACTAAACTTGATGATGCCTTGACTTCTTTCCTTTTTTTACACAATACCACTGGGCAGCCGTAGTGAGATGGGCGTAACTGTGTCCCAGAAACCTTATCTGTCCTCCCTGCCTGCTCTCAGGCTGCGTCTAGGTCCAGACTTACTCGTGACACCCAGGAAGGTACGGCTCTGCATCTCCCCAGCGTCATTCCTTGCAAAGCACTGAAAGATTCCAGAATCGTCAGGCTGCAATCCCTGGATCTGAAGACTCCCATTGAGCAAAACTTTGTAACGAGGATTCTGCAGTTTGTGGATAGGCACAGCATCCTTGTACCAGAGCAGAGTGGGAAGTGGGACCCCTAAAATGCAGCAGAAAGAGAGGAAACTCTTCAGGAATGCATATGCACAACACGTTGCTGTATGTGAATCTCCTATTTCCTATTAGAGGGCTTTGTACAAATATACCATTCAGAAAACAACCGCTATAAAGCATACATTACGCTGTCAAAGGGGTGAAATGCCACTGAAAAGCACAATGACAAACCCTTAACCACAAATAATGCTTTATATAGGGAAAGTGTGTGCCTTTAGTTGCTGTTGTCTTTCAAATTGCATGCTACCATTTTTTAAAGTCTCATATTAAACAACTCAGGTTAATTGTGTCAAGTGAGTCTTGAAAAAGTCAAATGACAGACAGGGCAGTGAATTTTTAAGACTTAAGCTGCAATCTTAAGCATCCTGTCTAGGAAGTATATTCCGTTGCACTCAGTGAGTAGAAGCCTTTAGGAGTGGACTGATTTGGAGCATTCCCATATGGAATTTCTATGGGCTTCCCACAATGGGCATCTGGTTGGCCACTGTGAGAACAGGATGCTGGACTAGGTGGGCCCTCAATGTGATCCAGCAGGCTGTTCATATGTTCTGATGTTCACTTGCAGTCTTTGTTCATAAGGAGTAACCTTTACATTGCTATGAGAATGTTGATCTTGGTACATTAAAATCTGAATTCACACCAATTTCTGGATGAGACCAAATATATTTTATTGGATTACCAATAGTAGCAAGCCTTCAGATTGTATGGAAAAATAAAGATCAACATGTTATTTATGTTTAGTAAGTCAACAGAGCAATTTTTAAAAAAATCAAAGCAAATTCAACTACAAATACAGCAAAATATAATAATCTTTCTTTTTTTCAGTATACCCATACTTTAGATACATTATTTCCTAAGAACATATCATTACACATCTACAAATGAGAAAAACAGCTTTTAAAAAAAGAAAAGAGGGATATTTGACTGGTCATGAAATTATATTTCTATACAAGGATGTAATCAGTTCCTGAAACCTCATTTGAAGCTTATGTTGTGCTTGAATAATAAAACTATTTATAGCCTAGTAGAATCATCTTTTTTGTGCAGTGTGTGTGGCTTTGACACAAAGTAGATGCAGTGTACCACTGTGAAACAAACACAATTTAAATTTCATACCAAAGGCCCATTTACAGAATTTGTATACAGTTCTGATTGTCAGAATTCTCAGTGCAAATGTAATTCCTCTTATGAAACCCCCCTGGGCAAATACAAATTATCACTGAGTAATGGGGAAACAGATGATGCAAAAGTAGAACACCCTTTTACACAGAAGACACTGGAAATAGTTTGAAGTTTAACCAATTCCAGTAAATTTGATAGGAAACACAACAGACTGAAAACTGGCATTTCGCATTATTCCCCAAATCCCCTCTGACCATTTAACAAATTTTAAATCATATTATCACTGAGAGAGCTATCTTTCCAACTGCAGTGGAGCCAACACAACTTAATATTGTCTCTTTAAATTTGCTTACATTTTATCCTACCCAAAATGATGCATTTGAAAAATGGCATCATTGTCTAAACATTTTGAATCCTGATAGGAATATAAAAGTTCTCTGCTCACTGAGGCTTTAATTGTCTTCTCAAATTAAGCCATGGATCAGCCCTTAAATGCTACTGTGAGGCAAGGCCCACAATAGGAGTCAATCTATACACCATGCTTTCCCTCTTAAAAGATTCGAGTGATTTTGCTGGGTAAGTCTCCCCATCATAATCGGAGGGAAGGTACTTTTCAAACATCTTTCCCACAACAAACACCAGGGAAGGAGTCTTGTAGTTAGGCCAGAGGAGTGGAGTCTGAAATGACGAGAGGCACGTAAGAGTGCTGTAGGAACTTGCAAATGGACCAACCAGAGGGAGCTGTCGCAGTTGTCAAGAACCACAGTGAGTTTGGATTTCCAAAATAACTATGATGGCTTTTTTGTACTTAATATGGCTTAATATGTACTTAAAAGGTGGCTTTAAAATGCTACTCGTTTTATAAAAAAGAAATGTGTCCCATACTATCAGGTTATTGCTGGACCCTATATATTTACATATGGCAGTCAGGTGAGAAGTGGATGCACAGAACAGAGCAGCCAGAGTGTAGCCATGATGAATTAAGATGGAGGACAATTTCATGCTGTGTGGAACATTTCTGGCTGAAGACTGCTGTTTGTGCAATGTTGGGAACATCACACTTATCTACTGCCAGAGAGCTTCTGATAAGTTTGATATGAAGCTGTTGGATAGCCAAAACAACGTTGAAGTCTTCTTGTTGTTATGTGCCCAAGTCGATTTTGAATTATGGCGACCCGATGAATCGGCAACCTTCAATAGTATCTGTCGTGAACCACCCTGCTCAGATCTTGTGAGTTCAGGTCTGTGGTTTCCTTTATGGAGTCAATCCATCTCTTGTTTGGCCTTCCTCTTTTTCTACTCCCTTCTGTTTTTCCCAGCAGTATTGTCTTTTCTAGTAATCAGGTCTTCTCATGATGTGCCCAAAGTATGATAACCTCAGTTTCATCATTTTAGCTTCTAGTGACAGTTCTGGTTTAATTTGTCCTGACACCCAATTATTTGTCTTTTTTGCAGTCCATGGTACGCGCAGAGTGAAATAATAATAAAAATGTTTTTTGAGCCAACACTATGCAAAAGGACACTGCTTGAAAACTCACTCAAGCAAGGACCTCAGGGACTTATATTTCCCTCTCAGAAAGATTATGGTAATTCATGGTCTACATATTGTGGAGTTCAATTATTAATATATTATTAATTCCAACCTCCTGATCCAAGTTTGCTGGTGATATAAAAGGATGTATTTAAGTTTTAGAAAAAACCTTTTATTTGGGGGGGGGATTGCCTTTGGATTACTTTTTCATCTTTTCTTGCTGCTATCTGCTCTGTCCTGCTTTTCCATGCTTTGCCAAGCTGAAGGCTTCAGGCCTATCCTCCTGGAAATTATATGATTTATTCTGTTAGTTCATATTTTCATTGTTTTAATTAATTAGCTTATGCAAATATGTGTGTGTGTGTGAACATAATTGTGATTAACCAAACAGAGGTTTTTATTGTATTAACAAAACGTTTCAGCTTCCGCCTTCATCAGCTGCTAACATACAAATGCTGTTACCAAGGTGGCAGTTATAGACCATTGAGGATGGAATGCTCAGAGGGGCTTCACTTGCAGAAGCTAAGTAGTGGCGGTACTGTCCTCCAGGTTCAGGCCATGGGGTGCCAATGTGTCCAGAGAGTAGATCCAAAAGTTCTCCCTTTTAGTCAATGCTGCTGGATCTGTTGGCATCTCTATCGCTGTTACAGAAAAGTCCAACAGGCTGTGACCCTCAATGTTGAAATGCTTTGCAACTGGTTGCTCCACTTTTTTTGTCAAGATTGCCGACTTGTGGTTCCTGAAGCGCGTGCGTAGGTCAGTTGTGGTCTTTCCTACGTATTGGATATGACATCCTGGTCTTTTGCATTCGATGACGTAAATTATATTGCAGGACCTGCAGGTGATGTTCTGTTTGATGTAATAGGTCCTGCATGTCCTAGTGCTTGTAAAAGTGGCTGTCTCCCTGAGGTACACACAGGTGATACAGCGTTTGGAGTGACAAGGATGAGACCCTGGATTGGTGACAGGTGGCTTATATATATTTCACTTCAAGTTATTTTCTAAGTTACTTATAGCTATTAGCTATGGGCGGTTTATAAATGAAATGAAATAAATAAATAAATAAAATGGCTCTAATGTTAAAGTATTATCTTCGTTTTGTTTTCTATCAATCCCATAACACCATTAAGTTAATGCAAACATTACCAATGTGACTTTTGGTTGTTATTTCATTTTGTTCCATCATTTATGATGGTATCATGATTTTTCATTACAAAATCTGTACCTTTAATAAACTGGTGTATTCATTTCAGGTACAATTTGGAGTTTGTGGATTTTAATAATAGATTGCAACCTATTTCCTCCTTGTTTCACCAGGTTACTGCTGAGCAAATAAAACCAGGGAAAGTTGATGTATAGGCCAGAACTGGCATGCTATCCATGGGCCCTGACTGGATCCACTACTTTAGAATTTAGAACCTTGTTATCATCCAGGGTAGAAGGAAAAGATATAAATGGAGAATAAGGAGAAACAGTAAGGGGGAGCTTTGGGACAGTCTTAAGCCATGTGCTTTTAAATGTATATATGAGGACGACAAGTTAATTTATTGTCCACATAAAAATATTTGATCAACTAAAAATTTGGCCCAATTAATTAGTCAGCAGATTTATTTATTTATTTATTTAAAGAAAAACCTTTAATTATGCTGGGCAGAGACGTAGCTCCTTTGCATGCAGAAGGTCCCAGGTTAAATCCTTGGCATCTCCTGGTAAAGGCTAGGGAAAAGTCCTGCCCTTTTGTGAGACAACGTAGGCAAGACTAAGCTAGATGAACCAATGGCCTGATAGGCAGCTTCCTGTGCCAGCCTTTTCCAACGTCTGGGTCCTCATATAGTGTTGGACTACAACTTCCATCAGCCCCAGCCAGCATGGCCAGTGGTCAGAAGTGATGGGAATTGTAGGTTGTTGTTTTCTTCAGAACTGGTTTTTCCTTCTCCAAGGGTCCCAATCCTCCACAAAAGGAACTGCCATGTTGACAAACAGCGCAAACTGTTCCCTGGCTCCTCACCAAACTGCACTTCCCGCCAAACAGCAACAAAAGCAGCAGCCAGGTAGAGAGCTGCAAATTTATGCAGATTTAATATGAACTCCACCCACTGCTGATAGTATATACCCCTTGTAATAATACTTGTTTCAAAACTAAAGAAAATATGCTTTAAAGAGCTGTAACATGAGTTGCCTCTGAGGGATACAAAACAGAACTCTGTTCCTAAGGAAACTCCATTTACAGTGAAGTAAAAAAGCTGTCTTTTACAGGCTGTAATTTTATTTATAGTTAATCTAGTTGTATAAAGTAAATTTAATCTGTGTCTCCCACACTCACAATGCACAAATATGAAATAAATGGGTTTTGTGCCAAATGACCCCAGAGGAGTTGTGACAAACTGAAACTTGCTGCCTGTTTGTGGTTGGGGCACTGATCAGCTCTGTGATGCTCCCAGGGCTATGATACAAGCACCTGGGCTGGCACTGCTAGCCCTCATTTCATTTTATGTCCTCTCTGAGACACTGGGCTCCACCAAGCTCTGTTTATAACAAACAGTGGCAAAATGTTAGTAGCCAGACAGCTGCTAAATTTAGCACTGAGAAACCTGGAAATGGAGCACTAATTTGGATAGGAGACAGACTAGGTGAGGACTGAATAGACCACACTATTGGTTGAGCATGTTTGTGCTAGCTTAAAGAGAAGAGCAGGGGCACCCAAGGTGGAATGGTCAAAGCTGAGACACCAGACTAAGATGCATCCAAACTCAGAGGAAGGCAATGGTAAACCACCTCTGAATACCTCTTACCACTAAAACCCCATGAACAGAGCGGAAGGCCAAACAGGAGATGGATTGATTCCATAAAGGAAACCACAAACCTGAACTTACAAGATCTGAACAGTGTGGTTCATGACAGATTCATAGGGTCGCCACAAGTTGTAATCAACTTGAAGGCACATAACAACAAAGAGACTGGCACGTGTCCCACCTGCAAGCTCTCCTCCTGCTCTTACGAGGCCAAAAAGAGCTCCACTCCACAAGGCATTCTTCAAATGAACCCAGGCTGCACCAGCTACTGACCAGTTGCAAAGACACACCCCCCCTTGCCTTTTTATGGAAGACTTCAGTAATTCAGCTGCAAGAACTGGTTTCCTTAAGAGCTTATTGTCAGTGTGCCTGCTTATTTATATAAAAACATTTATATGCTGCCTTTAATCAATTATTTCAAGGCAGTTTACACGACATGAAGTAAACCAGCACAAAACAATGACCAGTTAAAAGCATAATTAAAAATCAGAAAGTTTAAAATTTGTAAGATTTTTTTTAAAAAAAACACACAATGTTTGGGTAAACAAAAAATATTTTGAATAGTGGCTAAAATAAGCAAAATTGGCACCAGGCATATGTGCTTGGGGACGGCATGCCATAGACCAGGTCCCACAGCCCCCCACAAAGCCCACTCCCTTGCTAATGATGTGTGCAGATGTTCTCACACAGCACAATGCAGACTTGCCAGCAATTTGGGTTACTGCAGCCAGTTCAGGCACTAATACATCAAGAACATATTTAAACTGGACAGACAAAAAAACTGATAGCAGCTTTTTTAAGGTTACTTTTACAGTTGCCTGCACTGATGCTAAGAGTGCTGAGGTTCAACAAATCAACTCTGTGGATTTACTCTAGAATTAATAGTTTAAATAGTTTAAATGCCTAAGGTTTAAGTTTATTTCATTCATTGCACAGACATACTCAGCAGGAAACAGCAGCAAAGTCAAGTTCCATGATGTACGTACATGTATGTATTCACAATATTTTTTTGTGCACATTATAAAAGAATCCTAGCTGTACACCCTACTGTGTAATGACTTGAGAGATGATAGATAGACAGACAGACAGACAGACAGACAGACAGACAGACAGACAGACAGACAGACAGACAGACAGACAGACAGACAGACAGACATGTTTTAAATAAATGTGAACAAAATAAAATGTAATGCATGAAGAGAGTCAAAGGTCTCCAAGGGCAGATGACCACTTAGGAGCAGAGTCAATTCTTGCTGGGTTTGTCCTCTGGTCTAATAAAATTACATTTAACTGTTTTTTTTAATTAGCAAGCTTCTGTGGAATTACTCCTGCAAAACGCATTTCATTTTAAGTGGAATTACAAATATTTTGAAGGTTTTGGTGGTGGTGGAACACCTTCCAGTTACAATGTGAATGAAAGAGTGCTACCGCAGAAGTGTGACTACACTTGAATGTTCCTGCAGCTGACATTTTCCTCCCATTGTAAAACCCCCATAATTTTAGGAAACAAGGAGCTTTTAACTATTGCAATTATTGATTGTTTCTCTGCCATCCAGGTTATAGATCCCAGAGCCACTGTTTTACTTCCATTAATTCACTCAGCTCAAGTCACTAATTCTTTTTACCTGGCCACGTTTGTTGAATGCATCCTTTCAGGCAGCGAAGCACAAACAAAAGGCAGACGGGGCAATTTCCCAGTAGATGAGCATGATTCATCTTTTCAAATCATGTTCCTCATATACAGCTACTTCTTAGCATGGAAAATGGTCAGTTTAATAAAGAGGCTCATCAACAGGAAACAAGTAAAAACGTGACCGCTCCCTACTTACCTATTGCCTGACACAGAATATGGACAGTCTTCTCCACTTCAGCCAAAATCCGGCTTTCTGGTTCAGGAGTAAAATATGGTGGCTCTAAAGAAAGATAAATCAGAAAACTATAAGAAAACATACCAGTTTTTTCTAAACACTTGCCCTAAACCAGAATTCCTTCTGTGCTTAGGTTCACACACAAAAGCTCAAGCCCATTAATTTCAATTGAGGGACCCAAACCCCACATTTGTCACATGACCTCTCAATGAAATAAACAAGGTAACTTGCAGGCCAGGGATTGATGTGCATGTACAAGAGCGCCTGCACCCAAGCCACCACTGGATTGAGAGGAATGTATTTAATACAATGTACCAAATGGCCTAGTTTGACTTTTGTTTTGGGTTTATGGTTTCTTTTAATTGATAGTCTCATAAAACAACCTCAACAATTATATGTGATGATGAATATTAATTTCAAAGAGTACTGAGCAACTGCCAATTTATATTTAGGGTTTTACACAGCAAATTAACTTCAGAGCAGGGCCCGCTTTTCATTTTACAGGCGTGAATCAGAGAATATTTTAATTCTCAGCTTAGAAGAGTCATCCCAGGAGGTCCATAAAGGGGTTTATTTACAGCGACACATTTTATACAAAGCCTTGCCTCAGTATCTATACACCATCCCATGTAGCTTGAGACATAAAGCTCCACAACATGAGAATAAACATATATCAGAGAATATAACACATCCGTTTTAATAAGAATCTCAACAAGATAGCTGTAAATGCATTTCACAAAGCTCTACTTGAATGTAGGATATTCAAGGTATGCAACAGAACACCATTTCCTGGACTAATTTATAGATTAGGGTAACAGCGTTCAATCATTCAATATTCATAGAACTTTTCAGAATGCATTCTGTTAAACATGAAAGGCTATTCATTTTCCCAACATCCTAAGTGTTGACCATTGAACCGCACTGTCATTGAGTTTGTTTTCCATCAAGTCTGAAAAACTGTAGCTAGGGGGAGTTATGTCTTTGCCCAGTCTGGGAACGGACAGCCAAGGCCATTGCTATGGTAACCATCGCGATAGACTGGGAAAAGTTCTAGCAGCTATGTGTGTTAAGCTGAGTCTTCTGTGTATTGCCTCTGAACTGAGAGGTTGTCTTCTGTGTTTACCTTTGGAGAGAGATGTACCAGAAGGGGGGTGACTGAAGAAACTCTACATGTATTTACTCTTAAGCCTTTGGCCGTAATGTCTTAATAAAGACTCTTAACATGATCTAATGCTCTGAAGAAGTTTCTTGCTCAACTTAACTCCAACATAATGTATGCTGTTTCACGCAACAACGCACACACGTCAACACTAAGTTGGTGTAATTTGATAGGGCATTTCCCCTGCTTTGTGTTTGTATTCTTTGGGGCAGTTCACAATCGCTTGACCACGGATAAGAGAAGGATATGGCAAAGGTCTGATGGGCATAAGTAGGCACAGGCTGAGAGGGACCTTCTGCCCTCTTATGATCCTTCTTTCCATGGAGTTTCACATGTAACTCACTAATTTTTTTTTTTTTTAAAAACTCAGGATGTGTTTTCAATTTTCTTTGCAACAGAGATATGAGGAACCAGAATTTCCTAGAAAATTAAACCTACAGAGTGGAACCAATAGCCATAGCAGTCTGCATGATTTATCATTTTTTAATAATATAAATGTATATACATTATTGATCTTTAGCACCTAAGTAGATGATGGTTATTTGCACAAATAATATATAAGTGCATGAAGTGAAATTTATTGGAAAAACAAACTGTAAAGCTACACATTATTGGGAAATCATGGTGGACAGAGAAGGCTTTATTTGTCACTGCTGTTTTTTGGTCCTTATCCAGAAAAGTACCAAAGGCACAACAGCATAGAGCTTGCTATAAGCAGTTCAGTTGATTATGTGGAGGCTGGCAAACTGCATGCTGGAAAACCACAAGAGACACATGGGGGCTGTATCCATACAGGGCTAGAAAGGACCGACGTAAAGTAGATATGAAGCAGGAGAAATGCCTGGAAGCCAAAACCCAGAAGTAACCTGCAGTTTTTAGCTCGGTTGTGGGGTTTCTAAGATGGCGACGGAGCAGCAGCTTTTTACTGAGCTCCACATGAGATTTTAAATGTTTCATTTATTTTATAAATAGCCGAGCTACACTCCTTAAATTTTATCTAGTTTTATTTTTACAAACACATTTCTTGCAAGAGATATTCTAAATTTGAACACTAACTTCTAAAAACATCATACCGGGTTTAGCTACGACACCTCCACGCTGAAGCAATGGGGAAAAACAAGAATCGCAACAGGACCAGCCCAGGTGCTCACATTCTATCCAAACCTACAAAGCAGCCAAAAATTGAGGACTATGTGAAGGACAAGAAAATTGTGAGTAAAAATAATAACAAAACAGACCCTCTCTATTCCATCCCCACTTCCAACAGTTATAACGCTCTGAACTGGGATTTGGAAACAGAAATTGAAAAACAACAACTATTAGAGTTGTCCTCTACTTTGTATGAGGAATCAAACCATCTGATTGAACCTCTGTCTTCTCTACCTTCCCCCATTGCTAACACATCTCTGATGGGAGAAGAGCAAGTTAAGCAATCACTAAAGGAATTTACAACAGATTCTGCAGCTAAACAATGTTTACTAACTGCACAAACTGTAATCTCAATTTTTGAATATCTAACTTCCACTAACACAAAGGTGGACTCTTTAAAAACAGCCTTTGAATCTTCTGTGCAAAGTTATGGAGACAAGCTAGCAGCTTTTAAAGTAACTCAAAATATCGGCACCAACTCGAATTTGTTTAAGGACCATCAAAGGAAACAAAAATGTTCAGAAGAACAAACTAAGATTGCCAAGGTCAACCAAAAACAGGCAGAGCTTACAGTCTCACCTCCTATTAAAGGGACAAGCCCATACAAGCACAACCGCATACTTCAAACAAACCAAGTTGTTTTAAGGATTAACCTCAACAGATTTAACACTGGACACTGGTCTGCTAAAAGAGCAATTATTCTATCACTTAGCTCACTTCTTCGATGCCAGCATTATTTGATTGACCTGAGTGTAGTTGAATGGCTTCCTAGTATCACAGGCTACAAACGAATTTTATTGTCTTTTAACCATCCCACCATTTCCTGCATGGAATGCAGTTTTTCTTTCTACTTTTCAAATATACCCACTGCGTGTTTTCCGAGATGAAAAAAGGACTGCACTTTTTGGTCTAACATCTCAAGCAGATACTCCTCTGCCTTGTGCTACGGGCAAACGTGCCAAATGATAAAAACCACAGTATCCTAGCACCTTTAGCGTCCTTGACAAGACATGGCTTAAATACACATATTGAAACGATGCAAGAAATAATTGGCACTGATGAAGCTTTAGAAACAGGACTAATTAACTCTTTTGAAGCCCTACCAAACTGTGAACAAGAAGAAATACTGAGACAATTGGATGAACTAAAACAAACAGTGCTGCTAACCCGAGCTGCAGCTAAACCTCTGATTGACATGGCATCTTTGGACTTTTTACCTGACAGCAACTCTGCAGAAATTTTTTATAAATCTTCTGAATCTGAAAGTCAAACAACTTCGTTAAAGAAGGAAAACAACCCACACTCCAGTAAACTCACATGCCTTTCCATTTCAAAGCAGCCCAAATTGACTCCATCCTGTTCCGTTCCAGATAATGACAACTTGTTATACTCTGTACTACCTGAGGACCCTGATCAGAAAATTAGACAGAAGGAAGCCGTAACAAGAGTATATTTTAATCAAGATCCTCAGCCTGCAAATTTAGCCGTACCCAGAGACTGCAAATTAACTGATAGCCCAAAATTGCTGCCCGCTAATGATTTTCATCTTGATGAGAACAGCATCTCAACATCTTCAGCATGTCTTCTTGCCCCGAGTCAAGAACACAACATTTTGAACGCCACCAATTGACACGCTTCTTTAGCTCCAGGTCTCATAAAAGCCATTTCTTGGAATATTGCTGGGTGGCATAATAAATTGGTGGATACCTGTTTTGAACAGTATCTGTCAGAATTTAATATTGTTTTATTACAGGAGACATGGTGCCTGGATACTTCTTCTCCTTTCTTGCCAGGATTTTGCTCCTATAATATTCCTACCACTAAACTAGGCTCGTATGGAAGAGCAAGTGGTGGATTATCAATTTTGATTTCAGCTGATATGAAAGGAATTATACAACAAAGGGACTGGTCAGACTGTGATCATATCCAGGCAGTCCAGATAGATAGTAAATATTTTGGGTTAATTCTTTGTATTAACGTTTATTTTCCAACAGATCGGAACCCAGATCTGTGGCTTAAGGCCTGGTTCTCCCTGCAAACCCTCTTGGATAAAGCTGAACAAATATTGCCAAATGCAAATATCCTTCTGGCTGGTGATTTTAACGCCAGAATTGGGAAAGATATAAGTAGTTATGTTAGGAAGACGCAATCTAGTCCAGAAGATGAATGGTATCTGTCCTGGTCCTCCATGGACAAATTATTAAACAAAAAAGGGGTATCTTTATTGAATCTGGCTTTTAAGCATAGGCTGTATAGCCTCCATGGCTCCAACTTTGATAGTTCTAATGGGCATTATACTTTTTTAAGCTCACTAGGAGCCATTGTCATTGACTACATTTTGGTTTCTTCTGCACTTCTTTCTCAGATTAGCTCCTTTGATGTTCACAATAGAACGGAGAGTGACCATCTACCCTTGGTTTTGACCCTTTGGCCTTTAAGGCCATACCCCTTGTGAGGCACTTTAATATTGATGGTATTCAGGCTAAACAGCATCTTAGATGGAGCCTTAATCTCAGTGAGAAAATCTTTGCTTTCTTAAACACCCCACAGATGCTCAATCAAAGGCATCTCGCATTGCAACCCAACTCCAATGTATATCATATTTTCAGTTCAATTAATAGTGCGTTAAGCTCTCAACTTACTACTACCTGTTATCCTAGGAGGAATAATAATGTAAGGAAGGGATGGTATGACCAAGACTGCAGAAACAAAAGACAAGCTTTGAGAAAATTACAGAGGAAAGTTAGAGAGGAAAGGACAGGTTCCTCGATTCAGTTATTGATCCAATTTCGATCCCAATATAAGGAACTATTAAAGACAAAGAAGTTGTCTTATTATAGGGACCAATGGAGGGAACTTGGCCTAAGCTTAATTCAAAAAAAATGAGAGGAAATTTTGGGAATTAGTGGCTAGTGGTATGTCCACATACAGCACGCCTCAGGCATGCATTTCAGCACAAAGTTGGACCCGATATTTTTCCTCCATTTATAGCTGTCCACATACTGAGACAATAACAGTCTCTACTGAATTAAACATTTTACCAGAGTGGCCAGCTGTCACAAAATCTGAGTGTAAGCAGCTGATTTCAGCCCTGGCCCTTGGAAAAGCTCCTGGAGAAGATATGATCCCTCCAGAGGTATACAAGATGAATGATTCTTGGTGGGTCCCTATCCTGTCTAGACTCTTTTCAGAAATAGATAAAACATGTACTGTACCCCCTCATTGGAAACAAAGTATAATATACCCAATCTTTAAAAAGGGCAATAGGCAAGAACCTACTAATTATCGCCCAATTAGTTTGCTAGACATTTCTTCTAAGCTCTGTGCTAGACATCTTCTGAATAAATTAGAAGATTGGGAGGTAGAAACACAACGTTTTTATCCAGAACAGGCAGGGTTCTGAAAATAACATAGTACAATAGATCACTGTGCCATTTTGAAGGCCCTTATTCAGAAATATACAAACGGGTATACAAATCATCTTTATGTTGCTTTTATTGACCTTTCCTCTGCCTTCGATTCCATTGACAGGCCTCGATTATGGGAGAAATTAGTTAGGACAGATATTGATAAGCGCCTTCTTAGATTAATTATAGAATTATATACCGATATTACAGCTAGGGTAAGAATGGGCCCACAAGGGTCCTTGTCAGACCCCATTTTATTGAAGAGAGGATTAAAACAGGGCTGTCTACTTGCTCCCTTTTTATTTAATTTCTATATTAATGATATTGTAGAGGCCATGAAGTCACAAAAATTTTTCTCCCCAGCGCTCAATGGACAGACAATCTCAATATTAATGTATGCTGATGACATGGCTCTTATTTCTTATACTGAGATTGGCCTCAGAAGATTATTGGCCAGACTAGCTGTATACTGTGAAATGGAAAAATTGAAGATAAACTACAACAAAACTAAAGTAGTAATTTTTGGCAAAAGTAATATTAAACATAGATGGACAATTAATACCCAACTAATTGAGCAGTGTCCCTCCTTTAAATACCTGGGCATCACCTTTCATAAGTCCCTTTTGTGGAAAATACATTTATCTAATGTCTTGGTAACTGCTCAGCGAACAGTAGGTGCCATTTTGTCATTTTTCTATGCTAAGGGAGGACAATTGGTAGCCCCTGCACTTAAAATATTTCAAGGCAAAGTGATAGCCCAGATGTTGTATGGGGTTGAGATCTGGGGGTGGGACGAGAAGGTCATAGCCCAATTGGAAGTAGTCCAAAATAACTTTATAAGGAAGATCTTGGGCCTCCCCCAGGGTACCCCTGCTGCCTATTTAAGGATGGAGGTAGGCCTACCTTCCATCGCTGTTAGAGTACATCTTGCATTGTTGGGCCACTATAGGAAATTAGAAAACCTCCAAGAATCCCATCTTGCCAAACTCTGCTTTCTCCATTACACAGCTGGAAACCAGTGGACCAAATTTTTGTCACCCATTTTACAAACATATTCCTTACCATCTCTGGGAGAACTTAGTATGTGGAACAGAGAAAATATTAGAGACTGGCTTTTTGAAAAGGATGCTAACAAAGACGCAATGGCGATACAATCATCCAAATTTTCAACTTGGTACTGTCATTATAAAAAACACAGAAGTCTTTCTCAATATCTGGTTAACATAACCAATGCGCCACTGAGAAGGGCTTTAACATTCCTTCGCCTGCAGACCATGCCCTCTGCATATCTTGAAGGGAGGTTTCGTAAGCTCCCTGTCGAACAACGCCTCTGTCCTTGTGGCGTTGGTCAAGTGGAGGATGTTATCCATTATGTCCTCCACTGTCCAATTTACAATGTGATCAGGCCCAAATTACTAATGGTGGATGAACTTAAGGGTTCTGATGTTGAAAAACTGAACTATCTTCTTGCAGACGTGTTTCCGACTGTTAGCAACCAAGTCGCTACTTTTGCCCTGCTCTCACTCAAACTTAGAAAGAAATACTTAAGCTCTTAGTTGTAGCACTGGTTTTAGCTTGTTGTAATCCTTTTTTCCTATATTTAATGTTTTTTCATTATCTTATTGTATAATTTTATTTTATTGCTTGAATGTTGTTGTATTTTATAGTATGTTATTGTATGTTTATGTTATGACTTGTGGTTACAACATTAAACTTTACTTACAAGCTGGGTTGTGAAACATGTAGAAAGGTAAAGTGCCGATGGAATGGCAAGAGAAGCTCATATGCAAATGGTACTGAAGCATCCCAGGGCTATTCCTGTCATGGCGGGGAGGTTTGCACGTGGCCCCTATCCTCCCCTCATCAATGGCCCACCTAGATTCCCCTTTCCTTGGTCTCAGAAATGACATGGTGGGAGCACCCAGCTCCTTCTCTACTTCTCCAACAGTGGCATGAAAGCCAGAGCTACTTTTCCTCCACCTCCCACCCATGGCTGCCATATACGGTATATAGGTCTGCAAACAGCACAGTGTTCTCAGAGGTCCTAGACTACTATGAGACTTCCTCCACTTCCTGTAGGTGGTCTCATCCCTGCCACCAGGACAGCAACAGGACTGCAGCTCAACCTGTCACTCACTGGTAGCTCTGGAGGATCACACAGCTCCTTACACGTTTGATTAAAAACAGCCATCACTGTGATCATATCACTCCGGTGTTAATAGATCTACACTGGTTACCAGTTTTTTACCGGGCCCAGTTCAAGGTGCTGGTGTTGACCTTTAAAGCCCTATACGATTTCGGCCCAGTTTATCTGAAGGAGCGCCTCCAGCATCACCAATTATGCCGCCCGACGAGATCAGCCTCGCAAGACCTTCTCTCGGTCCCACCAGTTAGGACAGTGAGGCTGGTGCGGACTAGAGAGAGGGCATTCTCGATTGTGGCCCCCACCCTCTGGAATTCCCTTCCTTTCGACCTTCGTCATGCCCCCTCCTTGATAGGTTTCCGCCGAGCCTTGAAGACCAGGCTGTTCAGGCAGGCCTATGGGATCTCTGGGGTGGGTTAGTTTTAAAGCTGTTGATTAATATAAGAGGGGTGATTAGTTGATTATTGAGTGTGCTTTGTAATGGTTTTATATTGTATTTTATTTTATTATGTCAATGTACGTCGCCTAGAGTGGCCGTTGATTCGGCCAGATAGGCGACTCAAAAATAAATTTATTATTATTATTATTATTATTATTATTATTATTATTATTATTATTATTTATATTTGCTATTGTATTTCCTCCACACCCGTCTTCCTGCAGGAACTCAGGGTGGCTAACAAAAATGTCACAAGATAGAACATAAAACACTAATTACTGACCTATAAAGGAGGATGGCTGCATGTATATTCCAGCCCAGCCATGAGTGTTTGGATTCTCTCGCACTCAGGGCACCAGGTGGGCAGAGTGGGTGAGGAAACAGCATCTGGATTGGTTCCACTCAAGAAATAAGGGTGCCATGCCAGACGGGCATAAGCCATTGGTTGCACGTCTGCCAGGATACCTAGTGATAAACAGTAAGGGATTTGTGGCAGGATCCATTTACAGAAGCTGCATAAGTAGAACAGGACTTTTTACTACAGTACAGTAAGGAGGGATGCTCAGAGTACTGGTCCTAGGATAACAAGCCAGCCAGGGTCAAATGGTAGCTGTCATAAGATGTCTCTTGGCTAAACCTAACTCTCTTGAGCACTGAATCACTCTGTAAGGTATATTGCAGAGGTAGAGAACTAGTTTCAGCCAAAGGGTCAGATCCGTATCTCCCCAGGGGCCAGCTTTGACAGCTGGGTGAAACCAGCCGCTTGTCAATTACCTGACATCTTTATAACATCAGATGTCAACTTAGTTACCCAGCTAAGTTCAAGGTGCTGGTTTTGGAGTATGAAGTCCTATACCTGAAATATCATCTCACCCCTTATATGCCCAGTTGATCACTGCACTCTGTAGGCAAGGGTCTCCTGCCGATACCATTTTATTGGAAGGTCCATTCCGCATAATATAGGAATTGGGCCTTTAGTGTTGTAGCACTTACCCTTTGGCATCCCCCCCCTTAAATATTAGACAGGTGCTGTCTCTGTTGTCTTTTCAGCACCTACTCTTCCTATTCCAACAAGTTTTTTTAGGTACAGACCTTTATCTGAGTCTGCATATGTATTGGAATTGATTTTAAGATGTTTCAAGGTGTTTCTATTATTTTATCACTTGTTGTTTGCCACCCTGGACTCCTTTTGGGAGGAAAGGCAGGATATACATTTAATAAATAAATAAAGGGGCTCACTTTAATTGCCGGTCAACTGATCGGAAGTTACAGAAAGCTCCTTTGAAGTCCATCTACAAGTGTGGTTTGGATTTAAACTGCACCTGCGAATGGACAAAGTGGGGCTTCAGTGAGCCCTTTTGAAGGTGTACTGTGAACATCAATCAGCTGGTTGGTACTAAAGCATTCCTTCAAAAAGGCTTGCTTTCAGCACCAGTCAGCTAATTGGTGTTGACAGCAAGCCCCCTCAGCTGCTCTAGAACGCTCCTGATAGAGAATTCCCCAGTGCAACTGATCCCACTAGACTCCCTTGCAAAAAAACAATTGGGAGCTCACTTTAAGCTCCTGATACCACATCCCTTTTATAACTGAAACAATTATTTCAGGAGTCTATGTAGTAATACAGAAGGGCATTGTAGCATCCCAGTGCAATAGTGCGTCAGAGTAAGAGGCACAGAAGATACAAACATGCAATACTGCACCTTCAGCTCCCTTCTGAAGCAAAGCGAGGCTTTTCTAAGTGGCCTTTTCTGCTGGAGTGCCAGATGGAGTGATCAGTTTTTCTAAATATGTTTGCATATCTATAGGGACTGGAATCATTGTGTCATTTGCCTTAACTAACAGAAGAACAGCTGTTAGTTGGTGGTGATTGTCTGTTATTAATCACCAAGGCCCAAGTCCAAATGGGTGACCTAAGATGGAGCAAGGTGTCACCATAACCCATTATCTCCCCCTGGAGGCATCTATTTCACATTGAAATGATCCCTGATGATATTTTAACTAGACCAAATGCTGTTCCAAAAAGCCATTCTAATTCTATCTGAACATACCGCATATTTGAAGGGCACAAAATAATGTTGCTGAAATTACACAACAGGTGAATTTGAGCATTCGGATCAATAGAGAAGGGCATACTGTTAGCGTATCAGCCATGCTGCAAAACAGCATTTGCCCAGCAATGTTGTTAGTGAAATGGTCTACAAAGTATCAGGATGACAGCAGAGATCAGGCCAAACAATTTACATTTAATTGCTGCAGTCATTAAGATTAGAAGCAGAAAAGGTTCATTAGAGCAATATTTGCCAGGCCCATAAGGGGCCAAATAATCTTGCTTTGAGGGCTAGATTCAGCCTGCAGGCCCCCACTTGGCCATCCTTGTTGGTTACACAAAGTGTATGACTGACTCTAGCTAAAAAGGCTGTTGTTGATGCTGTTTCTCAATATGTAAAGTGGATGTCATGTGATGGTCCTCTAGGGATGCTTGAGGAATTCAGTCCTTGCGAATTCTGATGTGAACTGACCTGATCCACCCTTCCCAGATTATTGCGTAGACTGAAAGTAGCTATCAGTCAGATTTCACACTTCTCTGAATGTAGTCACAGTATTTGACTCAAAAAAGTATCAAAATACACTTTAAAGCTGCATTTTGAGAAAAAATACATTCAAAATACTTATTTAAATGTATATTTACATGCTGGTTTTCATGAAGATTTAAAAAACATCCTCAGATGTGGACATTTGATGAAACAGACTTATGATGTGTAGACACATGTGAAAATAAAATGAGCTGGAGATAAACCAATTTGTGCCTCTCCCTTTTTGGCTTGTGTGGGATTTGATGGTATACTAAAATTAGTTTTTTCCCAGGTAAAAGGTGGGGAAGAGCCAAGTGAGTGCCAGGAGTGAGGCATGGCTGCCTGCCAACACATGTGTAATTTCTGAAACTCCTCCACACTACTTTTTAACTGGAAAAATTAGATTTATATGGCTTTGTGTGCACGGCAATTTTATTTTTCTCTTTGAGTTTGCCTTGACTCTCATTTGATTAGTTTTAAGCTGCTCTTTGGAAATGGTTTTAATTTATAAGTAGTAGTGTTAATATAATGTTGAATTTTTGACATTAAGTTTATTGATATAAATAACTGGGAAAGCTTTTTATTAAATCTATTGATGGAATGGTGTTTGATATATAGTTAGGCTTAAAGAATGGAATTGATTATTGATATGTTCCTGCTACACGTGTTGTGAGCTACTTTGGAGCACAAATCAAAGATAATCTTGCACAGGAAAGCATAGCAGCTATCCTAAGCATGTTTACTCAGAGGTACATTCCATTGAAGTCAATGGTCCTTACTCCTTAGTAAGGATGCTTAGGATTGTACCTTAAATTAAGGGCACAAGAAGGAAGGTCAAAGGAAAATAAACCATTATTGCATACAAGTAAGTAGCTTTAATATTTGCAGAAGTTTAATATTTATGGGGAACAGCATCCTCTGACATTTCTGGGGAGCCACAAAATATTTTCTATAATATCTCATACATAGCAGGCAAATAATCTCAAACTTTCTGAAGAATTTGGTTGGCATTCATTATCACACATCTTTCAAGAAACATCCTAAGCACATTTCATAACAAGCAATAGTCACAGGGATACAAAACAATTGTATGGACTCTGTGACAATATACAGTAGGGCCCCACTCATATGGCAGGTTACGTTCCAGACCCCCGCTGAAAAGCGGAACTCATTCAACAGAATGCTGTCCGACACCTGAAAAATGTCGTAAGTGGAACAAGTGCCGTATCAGTGGGGCCTTAGTCTAATTGAAAGCTGCCGTATTAGCAGAATGCCCAAAAACAGGCCGCCTAAAGGGGGACCCTACTGTAGTGTTCCTGCACAGCTGAGGACAACTGCGCTCAGAGATTTGTCCTCCCCAAGTTTTTAATATTTACACACACACACACACACACACACACACACACACAGAGACAGACAGACAAACAGAGCATTTGTTAACTCCAAAACTATAGGCATTATAGGTCTTTTTGATAAATTGCAGCTAATCCATGCATCCAGCAAAAGCATCCCTCTACAACCCTTTGAAAAAATGAACTGCCTTCAAGTCGATTCCGACTTATGGGCGACCGTATGAATAGGGTTTTCATGGTAAGCGGTATTCAGAGGGGGTTTATCGCTGCCTCCCTCTGAGGCTGAGAGGCAGTGACTGGCCCAAGATCACCCAGTGAGCTTCATGGCTGTGTGGGGATTCGAACCTTGGTCTCCCAGGTCGTAGTCCAACACTCTAACCACTACACCACACTGGTGTATGTACACACAAATTCTGTCATCTATCCTTAGCAGTTTCCTGAAAATGCTGGCCACTCTCATCTTGCTGAGATCTAATACTAGACCAAAGGATCAGTTCAAAAAGACACACAGAGCCGCTCATTGCTTTGTTTCCACCTTCTGACACAAGTTCTTTCCAAAGAGGGGAAAATATCCTTTCAGCTACAAAGCATTAACCCTTGTCCCCATGGTGCAAGCTATGCCCAGAGCCAAGACACCTTAACCCGCCCCCCTTAACAACTGATGTCAGGTGTGAGGATGAGGATGGTGGTTAATTGATTCTTCACTATGAATCGGCAACTTTTGAAGAACAGCACCTTGGTGTCATGGAGAAAATTTCAAAGAAAGCTTTCTTGACCTCTAACAGAACTTAGAAGCTTGGTGTCATCTACTTCAAATTTCCAGATACCCTGAAATTCAACTGAAGAGTCATCAGACTTGCTAGTGCAAAATAAAACAAAAACGTAAAGCCAAGGTCCAAAGACACAAATAGCCTGAGTAGACTGCAGACTAGATCTTTGATTGGAAAATATTTCTTGCATCTTCTGTCCCCTCTCCTTGTCGTTCATTTTCTTCTGCTCCTCCTTGTCCCCTTGACTTCCTCCTCTGTAACATTTGCAGCCCTTTATTTTGGATAGAAATTCCAACCAACAGCACAATCCTGACCAAGTCTCCTCAGAACATGCCCTATGGGGCTTACTCCCAGGTTAAACGAATTTAGGATTGCAGCCTATGTTGCTATGCTAAAGAAGAAGTTTGATAAAATGTTATTAAGTATGAAGAAAGGACAGGCATCATTTAAGAAGAATGGGGTTTTTGGGGGGTGTTTAATGAGAGGATTGGGATATTCTCCACTGGGCCATTTGCCTCTGGTCCTTCTTCTCACTTTCCTTGCCAAGTGGTCTTTGGCAATGAAGTATCTCAGCTTCACACTGTTGCTTTGTCCCACCTGACCATCCTGACGTCAGTGCACCTTTTCTGGTTTCTTTCCCCCATTGTCCAAGTTTTATTTTCAGCCACAACTTCTGCTTTAAAGCACAATTGTTCATTTTATGTAGTGCCAGGATTTCATAAACTCCCACTGAAATGGCAGTATAAAAATAGCTATTTAGAGCTGTTTTATTAAAGGACTCCAAGAACATGAGGAAAACGTGTTTTTTTTAAAAAAAATTAGTCCCATTTTCAAATGGGTGTGATGGCAATACTCAATCTTTGGATGACTAGTAGCAGAACAAGTGTGTTCTTATCTAATCTGCAGCAAATCTTCCCCAAAACTGCCGCTGTGCCAGCTCAGGAACACATTATCCTTTAAAAAATTTATAACAACTGCAGCTAATAAAACCAGAGTTTGGAACCACCTCCGTTTATCTTTGCTGGAACTGTATGAAGACATCAAAGGAAGCTTTGCCACACTAGTTGGGAAATTGCAATGCAGCTATAGATTAGAAACATGATAGGGATCATTTTATTTCTTGATGCAACACTGCTACAACTCACTAAATATTCAGATTGGAAATATTTTATGGGAGTTTTTGATTGATATGACTCCAGTGAAATGCATCTGTGTGACAAAGTGGGCCCTTTGTTTTCTATTTAAATGAAAGGGGTGAAATTTAATGCCAAAAACTAAAGCCAAGGGCATTTACCATATGAGCATTATCTGGATTGTAAGATCGAGCTTATGAGTTTACATCAGTGATTCCCAACGTGGGCGGTAGCACCCCCCTGGGGGGCGTTACAGCCTTTCAGGGGGGCACTGGTGTGACTACAAACTTTAGGGGGGTGTTTGGGTTCATTAGGGGGCATTGACATTTGGCGGTCTGATGTGACAGTTGAAGCATTTAACTTTAATTTTATTTAATACACAAATCATTCATTTTTAAACTGTTTTGTCTCCAGTTAGAATGTATTTAATAGTCTCAATTCATGGAAATAACACTATAAATAGTGTGTGCTCTTTAGTAAAGAAATTCTGAATAGCAGCCAGTGTCATATCAAGGAATAGGGATATTAGCCCATGTTCTGATGCTGTCTTGAGGGATGTTGGAACCAATCACGAGAGAGTGTTTGATAAGCTGGGTGTATTGGTGGAGGGCACATTCTTCCAACGGATGAGTGCCGTGTGCAAACGGGTAACGCAGACAGTCAGTTATTCGCTGGTTTTCTTCAGGAATGGGACACACTCGCTACCTATTGTTTCTGTGATGTTTAAATGAACTTGTTTAACGAAACAATGTCAGTAAACTGAATGAGTTTGTTGTTAAGTATATTAAGTATAATAGGAAGCATTGGCATATACTTAATCTGAGGAGAGCATTGGGTCGAAAAAGGTTGGGTAATGCTGGTTTACATGGTACAAGTAGATATTGATTAATCGCCATGATGCCAAACAATGGTTTCTCTGTGTTTTGCTGTCATGCTGGTTTATGAGATTTTACTGGCACAGTCAACGTTTTACATCTTATGTCTAGTTTAGCAAATTTTATATTGGAGCTATTTTTAACTTGTTATGGGTTTAATAGTGTCAAGTCTCAATTTTGTTCTGCTCTGCATGTTAACCACAGCACTTGCTCATCGTAATATAGTACTATATTAATAGGGTATCTGGTCTGCCCTTTACACCAGACACAAAGCCCCTTGTGTCCATGGTGAAGTTTGCACTGCTGGTTGACAATCTTCCAGGACACCGTAGTAAGTGTGAGAGCTGAGGTCACATTGCACGAGTTACATATGCTACTTTCCCACCTTCACTTGCTCAATCAGAGCTGGGCAAACGGCACTATCTTCCCTCTGAGGAACAGCCCAGCTTGGTTGCTCTTTATGAGAAATGGAAAAGATTTTATTCTTGTCTGACCTGATTAGCATTGGTCTGACACCTTTCCCACCTTTCCCATGGTGCTGCGTTCTAGGTCAAATGGGAAGAAGGGTCCTTTAGAGAGAAAGGCAGGGAATTCCAGGAGGGATTATTGCAGCAATCTCCTATAGGAAGGGAAAAGGTGGCATCCAAACAGTAGTGCCTGGGCAGTGGAGTCCACACCCACAGAAGATAGGGCTGGCTTGCCAAGGAGGTCTGGCATGGGAATGAGCGGGGAGGCTCAGGGGACAATTGTGGCAGGACAGCCAAGTCAGTTCTCTGGGTATCAATCAGCACTCCTCCCTCACTGTGGTTAAGTTCTTACACTGTTGAAAGTTTAATAAAAAGCTTTGGTTTGTTTAATTCCAGCACGGTGTCCAACTCTTCTTTCACCGTCCAAAGTTTTGCAATTACGGCTGACTCTTCACATTTTCTGCTTTACACTGTTCCTTGTTTATGACACTCCCAGCAACGAGGATATTGCAACCTTTCTTGGCAATACATAACCAGTAGAATTATTTCATATTTTCTATTTGCATATTCAGCTTTTACAATACATTTCCAGAACTATTACTTCCTTTCACCAATTCCACATTGCCTCTTTCGTATAACATAACATTGATCTACATTTACTATTAGTCTATTTTAAACAGCCACCACTCGTCCTTCAATACACGTTGGGGAACCCTGATCATTGGCCATGGTGGCTGGGGCTGATGGGAGTTGTAGCTCAGCAACACCTGGAAGGCCAAAGGTTCCCCACATGCCACACCTGCTCTACAGGTTCCTGGACAAATCCTCTCAGATTCCCATGCTCTTATTACTGTTAGGCTCATTTGCATTTAACGTACATAAGCCACAGAACAAAAATACCTTCATTAAATGCCCTTCTGGAAATTGCTACATTTCAGTTTCTTATCACTGTTCAGCTTTTTATCATTGACTCCAGAATCCAATTCTCTCTTCAGAATCCAATTCTGTGAAGTCTGCTGGATAGAATTCCTGCTCCAAAAGAACTTTTCTGTCAATCATGGAATGTTAATCTAACCACGCTTTGTTCTAAGCAGACTCATTCTAAGTACCTCATGCGAAGATGTGCAGATCCCTACATGGTGTTTTCTACTTGTCTACCCTACTGATATTTTATGCACACAAATGGACAAGCATAATTGAGTCCTTAAGTGCTACTAAAACAGAATTTAATAATGTAAGCTATGGAAGAAATACCTTCAAGAAAGCTCAGAGGGAATGGTCCCTTTTATAGGAGCTCTTTATCATGTTTGATTCTTGTCTGCACCTTTTCCTTCATTCTGTACTTTCACTAATTAAGAAATGGCACTCTTCCATTTTGAAACTCCACCCTTTTCATGAATTATTCTGCCACTAAGTTATTTTATAGTCCTGTTCGTCCCCTCCTAATGCTCCACAGATTCCTAAATTATAAATTACAGCTAACACTGTGAGTAAACACTCAAAAGGTACAATAAAGTTAACTGATGACCAATTTGTTACTGATTTCTTTTCATCTGCTTCTTCTTGCAATATGAAAGCTCTTTTCTTCTTCAGATATTGCTAGCTCTTTTCAAAACTTCATTCACCAGTGCCCCTATAAAACTGATATGAGAAATAAATAAAACATTCCAAATAAGAGTATACAGACTACTAATCAAAGTTGTCATTGTGACTTTTAAGATATTTTCCCCAGTGTTTGCTTTTCTGTGTTTTCTGAGCTCTACTTAAGTACCGTTGGCACCAGCAGAAGCAGGGCTTGAAATACTGCAGGAGTCAGGATCTGACAGCAGAGCAGCAAAATTAAATTAGTCACAATAAAATTGTGGGGATAAAGATGGGCTTAAATCAGAATCATAAATAATTGAAATGGACTTCTGCTCTTTTTTAAAAGGAAAAGAAACTCATTCATCATCGTGCAGAGCAAAAAAGGAACCGTAGAACCAAACCTCACATAATACCTTCTAATATAAAAGAGGACAACTTCGCAAAGGGAAAAAAGAACTGCTTCTTGACATAAAATGCTTCAAAGTGGGTGAAAATAAGAGAGGCCATATGCTTTTAATCAAATTAAGTAAATCAAGGTTTGAATTTACATGTACATTGAGGGTGCATTCCATGTATCAAGAGAGCGCTGCTCTGTGAGAAGTTGAGGTCACAGCAGATTTGGTCAGAAGAAACCAAGGTGGCCTTCCACACTACAGGAACCATTCAGTTCCTTTCTCTGTCTCTCTCACCCACCTTTAGGTCATTAATGAAAAACATTTCTGTAGTGCCTTTACATATGGAAACATTTCCAGGCAGTTTATAAAAATTAAAATAATAAAATAAAACTATAATACAAACCCTAAAAAGCATTAAAGGGGCAGGAAAAAGCTCAAATCATCACCAGAGTTTAAAATACAAGAAATTTAAAATGCCTGGTTGAATAAAAAAGTGCATTGCTCTGCACTGGAGATTGTGGAGTATCCTTTTTCTCGACTGATCCACAAGGGCTGTCAACTGAGCAGTCTTTCATGCTGGGACTTCTGTGTGGTATGGAAATAGAAATGGGAACATCACCAGATCCAGATTCTGCTCAACTGACTAACACATTCAATTACAGTAGTCAGTTGAAGGACAGGGTCAAAGAAACTTGATGCACAGATCTCATGGCAAAACAGCAGATCTTAGACTGAACCACTTTAGGCTGCAGGTGGTAGATCATATGAACAAATATCTATATCTATATGTACACACACACACCTCTTAAAGAAAAAGCACAGGAAGGTATTTTGTTTATCATTAAAATTCCAAGCATGTGCAACAAGAGCAAGCAGACTCCATTTTTCTTGGGAAAGCCCAGCTTGCGCTGATCCTTTCTAGAGCTTGAAGGGACAGGACAGGGTGGGCTTTCCAAGAAGGTGTGGTTTGGGGAAAATGGCTTTGGGGGCCAAATGGGACCCCCTGATGGGTCATAATTAGCTCAGAGGCTGCAGGTTTCCCACCGCTAGTTTACTAAAACAGGCCAACTTCAAACCTTAGTGTATGAAATTAGCTTCTTCCAATAAATCATACTTGAGATAAATTAATGCTAAACTACAGTCAACTGAAAGCATCATGAGGCTCAAGAAGATGGAATATGTCCCAAGAATATGCACTTCACAAATATTGTCTATACAACTGTTGAAAACATGAAGGGATCACTTTCGTTACATCTGCTCATATTCTTCCATAATGAGTAAGCGTGAAAGGAATCACTTCCCATTAAAAGACTAGGAAAGCAGAGAGATCTGCTGGAATATCTATTAGTATTGGTGTATTCTCTTGCTGATGTTCTGAGCACTAATACTGGTAGAAACTGAAGCTTAATCGTACACTTTGGTGAACTTCAGGCTTAACTAACAGGTCTCTGGGTGCCAGCCTACCGGCAAGGATGTATCATGCGTGTTTAGAGAAGGGGTGCAGAGAGAAGCTCATCCCAATTTCTTCTCTAGAACCCCAGATTTCTCTATTAGTACTCACAATAGAGGCAATACAGAAGGTAACAGAGAAAAACTTTCGTAAAACACTCTCCCAGGAATAAGATGGCAATTAAACACCTAGAAACCAAGACAAGTAAGCCGCCTGATAGCTATTTTATCTGCTATGTTTCTTCCAGCTGCATGACCGCAGTTTAAGATTCACAATGGATTCCGTATAACATCATTGTTAAGGGAAAGAATATCCTTGATGAATTTGTATTCACAAAGAAGAATTAATTTTGAAGATAACCCCATGTCACCTCTTTTGTTCCGTTCGCTGAGGAGAAGTTCAACTATAAGGTCAGTGAAATATTAAAATAACCATTTCTATTTCCTACTGTACTTCAGTCAAGGTTTGTATTGTGAAAAAGTGGCATTACCCAGGATAGACAGGAAAGCTGTTGCTCTCTCTGGCCCAACAGTGACGTCTCCCACGTGTGCCTCACAGACATACATTCCAATGTCAGCAGAGGTTGGGTTGGCAATAGCAAGACGTCTCCCAAAACTGCTAACTCCACTGGTTATTTTGATCCCGTTCCTCTTCCAGGCTATGCTTAACTTCTCAGCAGGCCTGTGAGGGTAAAAGTCATGCCAATTATTACTGTGAATTATGTTATCTGCAGTAATAACATGGTGAACATATGACTCACCTACAGTAACTATTCCAGGACTGCAAGCACAGTGAGCAATGGACACGTAAAAATAAATCTAAATAAAACTCAGAGGGTCTTAGGCAGAAGCATGTATCAGAGAAGTGAACAAACTGCTAGAGTGCCAGAGCCTGGCTAATTGTTATACCAATGGAACTTTTAAGCGCTAATGATTTGCTTTGCCTAAGCAAAGGATACTAAAAATAAATACTACTCAAGGGACACAGCTGTATGGGAGGCACTTTCATTATAACTTAATTTTGGAGGTGGATCTAACTACTATCAAAAATGTATCTGTTTTTACAGGAAGAAGCAATCAATTGGCCCTTGGAACATTTCAGATGTTTATCTCTCTTGCGGGATGCATCTTTTCCCACCACTGTATACCGGGCAAGAATTTCCACTGACTCACAATTATTATTATTATTATTTATTTGATTTATTAGTCGCCCATCTGGCTGGTTGTCCAGCCACTCTGGGCAACATGCAAGATAAAACAATACATTAAAACATTAAAATTTAAAACCGTAACAGTAAGAAACCTAACCCACCCCAAAAGCCTGCCTGAAGAGGCAGGTCTTCAAGGCCCGGCGGAAGCTCATCATAGAAGGGGCATGGCGGAGATCATTTGGGAGAGAGTTCCACAGGGTGGGGGCCACTATTGAAAAAGCCCTCTCTCTAGTCCTCACCAGTCTAGCTGTTTTAACCGGTGGGATCGAGAGAAGGTCTTCTGAGGCTGATCTTGTTGAGCGGCATCCCTGACGATGCTGGAGGCGCTCCTTCATATAGACTGGGCTAAAACCGTATAGGGTTTGAAAGGTCAAAACCAACACCTTGAATTGGGCCCGGTAAACAACCGGTACAACTCCTTCAGCACTGGAGTGATGTGATCTTGCCGGCGGCTGCCTTTAATCAGACGAGCTGCCGCATTGTGTACCAGTTGCAGCTTCCGGACCGTTTTCAAGGGTAACCCCACGTAGAGCGCATTACAGTAGTCTAGGCGAGAGGTGACCAGGGCATGTACTACCGGTGGGAGCAGATGGTTGGGAAGGTAGGGGCGCAGCCTCCATATCAGATGGAGTTGATACAGCGCCGCCCGGCTCACAGCCGAGACTTGAGCCTCCATGGTCAGCTGGGAGTCAAGAATGACCCCCAGGCTGCGGACCTGGTCTTTCAGGGGCAATCGTACCCCATTGAGCACCAGGTCCACATCCCCCAGCCTTCCCTTGTCTCCCACAAACAGTACCTCAGTTTTGTCAGGGTTCAGCTTCACCTTATTCCTTCCCATCCAGCCACTCACCGACTCCAGGCACTTGGACAGGGTTTCTACAGCCAACCTCGGTGAAGATTTAAATGATAGAGCTGCGTGTCATCCGCATACTGATGACATTGCAGCCCAAATCTCCTGATGATTGCCCCCAGCGGCTTTATATAGATGTTGAACAGCATCGGGGAGAGGATGGAACCCTGTGGCACCCCACAAGTGAGAGGCCAAGGATCCGAAACCTCATCCTCCAATGCCACTCTTTGGTACCCACCAGAGAGGAAGGAATGGAACCACTGCAATACAGTGCCCCCCATGCCTAACCTCTTCAGGCGGTCCAGGTACAAGGAAGTGTCTAGGCTCCCAGTACTCATTTAACATTACTGAAGTACCCAATGAGCGGCACAGCCATCATTGTTTCCTGTTCCTTGCCCAAACACTTATTTGGGATGAAGGGGGCAAATAGCATAATTAATTAATAGCACATAAAGTAATATATGTAACAATGCCATGGTGAAGTGTGAAAACTGCTAACATTGTGTAAACCTGTCCTCCAAGCCAAGTTACACAGCTTTGATTTTCTGTAAAAATAAGTACTAGCAGAATTATTGTCCTAACTTGTAACCCCTTCTGTAGTTCAGGAAACAATCTATATCACAGTGAAAATAAACACTGCTGTGGGGACTCAACTGCATGGAAGGTAGTTTCAGTATCACTCAGTTTTGAAGATGGCACTAATTTTGATTAGGAATGCCTCTGCTCTCACAGAGAAGTGCAACTTCTTGTTGTTATATGCCTTCAAGTCGATTACGACTTATGGCGACCCTATGAATCTTTTTTGGATATATTCATACCATTCTACTAACTAGATTTAGATTTCCCACTTCTGGGGGGAGGGGGAAACACAATTCTGTGTATCATCACTTTGAATCAAATACATGCCCTCCCTCCTATTTCAGGGGCGGCATGCTCCTTAAAATGAGTTCTCATTTTATGTTACATTACCTGCCATTGGCCACACATTCTAGGATGGCTTCGTTACTCCCAGCTACCACACTCGTATTGCGTGGCGGAATTATGATGACAGGAGCCACAGTTGGGGACAAAGTGTCAGCACCTACAAAATAGAGAACAGCAAAAGAATTAAAAATAAACATTTTGCATTCGTGGCTCAGTAGGAGCATATTCCACCGCAGCCAGTATTTACCAAGGTCAGCTCTGATCTAGTATGTGCCCGTGGTAAATCTATCCACGATTTTATCTTTTGGGAAGACCTTTTAAAAATGTTATTAGTCACTGTAATTGGATTACTCATGGAATAGAGTTATTATTCTTCAGTTTCAGCACCTTCTCTGGGTCTTAAACAGTTAATGCACTGAGCAACGGTGAATGCAGCTTGACTCTAACTCATGTTTTCCTAGTATATAAGGAGAATGGATATCCTCTTTGCCTTTTTAATGATGTGACTGGACCTAGGCTGCGAAGGTCTTTCTTAGTTGCATAAACACAAAATGCGACCCACCCCATAATCCCCTATCTGGAGAGTACATGTTGCTGAAGGTATCCAAGTTACAACTGTTGTTGTTATGTGCCTTCAAGTCAATTACGACTTATGGTGACCCCATGAATCAGTGACGTCCAAGAGCATCTGTTACAAGCCACCCTGTTCAGATCTTGTAAGTTCAGGTCTGTGGCTTCCTTTATGGAATCAATCCATCTCTTGTTTGGCCTTCCTCTTTTTCTACTCCCTTCTGTTTTACCCAGCATTATTGTCTTTTCTACTGAATCAGGTCTTCTCATTATGTGTATGATAACCCCAGTTTCATCATTTTAGCTTTTACTGACAGTTCTGGTTTAATTTGTTCTGACACCCAATTGTTTACCTTTTCGCAGTCCATGGTATGCACAAAGCTCTCCTCCAGCACCACATTTCAAATGAGTTGATTTTTCTCTTATCTGCCTTTTTCACTGTCCAACTTGCACATCCATACATAGAGATCGGGAATACCATGGTCTGAATGATCCTGACTATTACAACTATTCTATATTAAGTACAACCAGAACCATGGGAATGAGATCCTGTTTATTTATTTATTTAAAGCAAACTTATGCTCAGGTTTATTAATATGCTACGGAAGACAACGCAGGACAGGCTCTTGAAAAGACATAAATACAAAATGTTGGTAACAGCAAGTGGAGGAGAGCCATTGAAAAGACCAGTAACATTTTGGGTTGGGGGCTCTTGCAGTGATCCTCAGTATGAGAGTGTTACAAGTACCCACAAGTGTCCCTACTTTTGTCACAAACCAAATTCATCAAAAAGCAAAAATTAACTTGCACTTTATAATAAACCTTCATCTCCTCATCAGGAAACTCCACATTTAAATTGCTTTCATTACACTGTGCAACCTTCCTTTTATTTTAGTACTGAAGCTTCATATCACTGGAAGCAAACGGGAAATGCAGGAGGGCCCGTTCCTAGAGAACAAATAAATTGAGCTCAAAAGAGTTTTTTCTTACTGCCAAGAACTTTTATTTTTATCAGACATTTGCTGACTTATATTTTTAAGATCTTTTCATGTTTTGTTTAAACTTACTACTTCCATGCAGTTTCAAAAAGCCTGCCAGGACCTGACTGACTTCTTTTAAAATATTTTTATACACTAGGAAACAAATATGAAATTAACAAAGCAGCATATCACAGCAGCTCCAATCCTCTTTCCTTATCAGAAAAGTAAATAACCCAAATCTGCTTCTCTTTTATGAGTCTACAAACTGTAAATAATTTAGCTTATGCAACACTCAGCACAAGCTATGGAAAAAATGGCAAGCAAAAAAAAAGCTGCTGTCTTAGGCTTGTTTCTTTTAAAAAAATGCAAAGCATGTATTTAATAAGTGAATTAAAATACCAATATGTTATTGCTTTGCTTCAAGCTATTCATTTGGGGAAAGCGCAGCATTGTTTTCCCTACATGAAAAAGAGTATAATAAAAGAATGCTAAAAATAAGGATTGCAATAAAAGAGTTACGGGGAAAAGAAAATTAAACTATGTCTAAACCAACAAAACTCCAAACTGGCTCATCAAACATTATACATTCAGGTGGCTTAGTATTCTAAAATCCACCATTATGAGTCAATGCAATTTAGAAATGGCAACTGGAAATTTCCAAATCCTTCAGTCACTTGCCCAAAAGTCTGTCATGAAACTACAGAGGAGGAAAGGATATTTACGTCAATTCTTTCCCTTAGACGTTCAGCAAAACAGGGGTAGAGAGCCTTTTCAGGCCGGGAGGGTGGATCTTCATCTCTCCCACCCACAGTGGGCCAAAGTTCCTCTTTGAAACCCCAGCTTTCAGGACTTCAAAGCAAACCCCAGGACTTTGAAATGGTGAGGGGATTGAGGACATGCTCTGACTGGCCCATCAGCTGGACGTGGTGTGGCAAATGGCCTCATAGGCCAGATTGGACTCTCCCCCGTTTTAGACTGACATGAAAGAGACATAAAAAAGCACTGGTTTTTTTTTTAAAAAAAACACTGTGGTCTCAGTTTTGAGGATGAGGCACACGACACAATAAAAAGGCCAAGATCCAACAGCTATTTGAGTTCAACTAATGATGCTGCTGAAACTCGTAATTGGTCAATTCAAAGGTCAAATAATTGGATGTGTCCCATGATTGATTACAGGTTAATTTGTTGTTTCTGCACATGCAAGTTTGGTATCATTAAGCATAAATCACTTTGTGTATGATCAGATGTTGATTGCTGTAACCTGTTACTGTGTATGTTTACTCAGAAGTAAGCCACACTTAGTTCAATGGGACTTATTCTTAAGTAAATCTACGGGAAGAATGGCTCCACCACCACACTTTCTGCACTGCTGCTTCCGCCGCCCTGCAGTTCCCTGGTTTAGTTCCATCCCATTGCAGTTGAGAAGAAAGGCTGTGGATGTTAACACACGTACATGAGAAGCCAGCTACTCAAAGAAGGGAGCACAGTGATGCAGGGTATTGCAATGGGCACCAGGATGGCAGAATACACATGTTCTAAAGCTGCACGTTTGAAATGCACATGTGCAAAATTAAAATGTAGTTACAGGATCTTGGGAAGAAAACATAAATGTTCAGTCAAGATTGTACTGTGGGTTTCAGTAAATAGCAAGGCAACTACAATTTTAACAGGGCACCTTTAATCCATCTGTAGGTAACTAGTGAGGTTTGTTTATTTATTTATTTTAACAGATGTGCAGACCCCCGTCTATATATCAAGCTGCTTTTTAGACTCCTCGCTGTATAAAAAATAATTTCCATGTGATGGTGGGGACTCACGTCCGCCCCCTGGGCATGTGTGAACGCCCCACCGCAGATCTTGGACATATGAGCTCTTTTCTTTTTGCCCTAAGAATACTAGCAGGTCAGAGCTGAAGCAAGCATCTGCTGTAAGGCTCCAGCCAAACAACTTGGCCCTCATTACAAATGGGCCGTGTCCTATTGTTATGTTTGCTGTGTTTGTCTAGGGCATCAGTGGCCAACATTAGGCCCTTCAGTTGCTGCTGGACTCCAGCTCTCATCACTGCCAGCCATCATAACTAATGGTCATCTAGAGGGCAGCCCACTGACTACCCCTGGTCTAAGACCATGTCCAACAGTATGAGAGGAAGTGCAGCACAAACTGCTTGGGCCAGTGCCTGATATGTGTAGTGTTTGTAATTCACAGCTCCAGGACTGGTCCATCCTTAGGAGGCCCATAAGATTAACAATTTTCCAAGAGAAATTAAGTATAAAATGCTACAGTGACCACAAGACTTGCCTTTTATCTGTAGAATCTGCAGCAGCCTGGCCTGTTTAGGATCGGCTTTGTGTCATTTCGGTTTGATTGGTTATTCGGCTCTGAATCTGATTTGTTAAATCCCAATCTCTGTCTTGCCTTCACTGACTATAATGGGGAAACTAAAAATGGTTATAGCTTCCCCCTCTTTTCACATAAGTGGATGGTATTTGCAGGAAAAAGGAGCCCCTCCGGAGTTGATTAAGCCTGCCAAATTTCAGGCAGATCTGTTCAGGGGGTTCCGTGCAAGGACCATTTCAAAATTTTAAAAAAAGTCTCTAACTTTTTATTTTCTGCTGTAATTGGATGCAGACTACAAGCATGGTTACCCCTTCTGAGAGGATGAAGCCTACTATATTTCAGAAATGTAGTGCAACTTTCTTCCACAAGATCAGACTTTTACTGTGTGGGTGGGAAAACAGAAATCACGTCCCCCCTAGTTTTTGTGGGCAATCACTTTAAAAACTGGGGACATGAGGGAGTGCTCTTGGGTAAGAAATCTGCCAAAATTCAAATAAATAGGTCCAGGGGCTATCATGCTAGGTGGTTTTACCTTTGCTGTGGCAAACTGGAAAAGCACAGATTTTTCTTTCCACTCCCACCCTAACTGGAAGAACCCTCCATGAAGAAAAAATAGACAGTTATGAATCATAATTGTTAGGAAAAAGAACAATTAGGAAAAAAACGGCCACCTCAATAGACTAACACCACTGCTTACATCCTGGTCTCACAGACAAAGCTTAGAGGAGAAGGATGACCCATGGGAAGGGGCACAGCTCAGTGGCAGAGCAGCTGCTTTGCATGCAGAATGTCCCAAGTTCCTCCCCCAAATCTCCAGGTAGGACTGGGAGGAACTCCTGCCTGAAACAGTGCTGAGCTAGGCAGACCAAGGTCAGACTTGGTGTAGGGCAACTTCCTATGTTCTTGGGTGTTTCCTTCATCATCCCACCCCCAAATCACTGTGACTGGAGGGCACCAGGAGAATAACTCACTGTGATTAAAAGCTAGGCCTGTCCCTGAAAACAAAATATACCTCCACCTCTACACTCCTTTCCCTCTCAAGTGCTGGTTGTTTCCCTGTTCACCTCACTTTCATTTCTCAGATGAGAATGGAAGAGGCCGTGCATTTTTAACTTTATGAAACAACTGAAGCAACAGAGTTACTTGGAAGGTTGGGCACTCTCAGATCCACCTTAACCTACCTTGTTAATGGTGCAATCCAACTCGGTAATGTGAAAAACTACCTCAAATCACCCTGGTTTGCCTCATTAGTTGGGGTACGCACAGAGCTTATGCACACCTCTCATTTACGTACCCTACAGATTCAACGGAAAGAATTCATTGGACAGGATAATAAAATACCAAGAAAATAATGTAGTACGCAGGGAATCAGTCCTCATTTTTTTCTCCTAAGTTCATTGGGATGAACGGTCAAGCCAAACATATAATACACAGAAATGTTTGGCTATATAGGGGATTTTGCTTTCATTACATGAATAGCAATAGTGAAATTGATTATATCATTTGGTTTCATTAATAATGTACGAAATAGACGTAATGCTATTTTATTATGCAGATATGAAAGAAAGTCATGTTTTCAAGAGCAAGTGGGGAATTCCTTTGTTATCACACCTTAGGGACAGGTTAACGTACAGTATAGTATAGTAAATTATAGGTTACAGTGTAATATGAGTGGAGCACTTTTCTTCACAAAACACTATCCACAGGGACAAAAATATTCCCCTTTCGGCAATTTTTCAAAGATCATGTCAAAAAAAGGAAGACAGCATTTACCCATGAAATCATTTCAAGTGAGGGCCGTCAGTGATCTAATTAGATGGAATCCTCTATGTGACTAATCTAGAAAGCAAAGCACTCTGTTTCAGTTGGTTTATTTGCCTCCAGTGACATCATCAGTCAAATCTGATTAGCTCCATACTGTTAACATAATGTCATCATGTGGTCCCTGATTGGCTACGATCATTTGAGGAAGGAGAAAGTGTGTGTATGAGGGGGGTGCAGAGATTATCACTGAAGAAGCAGCTAACAGTGGAAACAGATGCTGCAAACAACTCGAAAGGAAGGACCCATAAAGGATATTGAAAGCCCTACCCTTTCCCCTTAAACTGAAATGGGCACAGTTCTACAATACATTGCTATCACTTTTTTTCCCCACAGCAGCTCAATTAAGTAGGGTTAGGCCAAGGGAAAATACCAAAAGCCACTTAACGAGGGCAGAAGTTGACTGGGACATTTATCCAAAGTATGGTGACAATGTTAGAAAGACTTTACCCTTAAAAGAAATTAGTGCGGTTAACGTTAGAAAGCATGATCACATATTGAAAACAAAGGCCATCAATATTTTATTTAAATACAGCTACAATCCTATGTACATTTAGTTGGCAGCAAATTTACTTTATCATTTTAAATAAAACAAATAAATACATTTATTTCAATTTAAATATGCACAGGTTGGGTACATAAAGCATTTCATTTAGCGTGAATTTAGTGTGAAACAAAGGTGCTACTTCCTTTCAGTTTGCACCTCTATTTTTCCTACTATTTGTGGGGGATGTTTTTGTCCCTAGGCACTTGTTACTTGCTCTTGGCAAAAGGTAACTCTATATTCTCCATATTGTATCATTTTTGTTTATTTTTGAAAGCTGAAGGCATTACTACTACTACCACTACTATTACGATTAATTTGATTTATTACCCACTCTTCACCCTAAGGTTGTATGGCAGGTCAAAACAATTTAAAGTACAACATTAAAACCAATTTAAAACAAATTACAAATTCACCAGCTCTTCATCTCCAGTGCTTGGACTTAAAAACTGAAGGATTGTCTCCTTGAGTTTTCAACAGGGGGAGTGATTAGAATGATGTAATATGCTGAAAAGTCGACAGACAGTGTACTAATTTGGCAATAATGCTTTCCTACACCTGCTGTGGAGTGGGTATAGCGTATAATATGTTGCACAAGCATGGTTTCCCAGTTCTTCAGCTGCTTCAAAAGGAGCCAAAGGACAAATGAGGCCATTGTGGTGACCTCTAGCAGATCACTCTGGAAGAGAGCCTCTTTGTACTGTAAACAGATAAGCGCAGGAGATGGGGTGGCTTTATTGTGCTTGCAGTGAGGGTGATATAGGCTAGGCTTCATTTGCTAACTTATGACTAACTACAAATTGAGCAACAGTGAATAACATTCGCACTTATTTCATTCTCATTCATGCCACGTCCTACAAGAAGCTTATTAGCAAAATTAGTAATCTGATAATAGTTTCTGAACATGTGGGGTTAAGATGATGCTGATCAAGACCTAATATATTTCCTTTGAATCCTGACATAACAGTAGAATAATACCAGCTTTTTATCTAATGGAGGACTAATGTGCTTAGGCTTCTAAATAGCGTATAATATGTTGCATTGTTCAATTATATTCATACTCATCAAAATGCTTCATGACTGGTCTGTAGGACATCCACTAAAGAAGTAATTATGAGCAAACATGACACAAGTATGTAACACTTCACATTTCTGAAAGGGCCTTATAATTAGGCAGTGTATTGCCGGTTTCTTTCTGGATTAAAAAAAGATAATTTGTTGGTTTTGCACAACCAACCGGTCACATTTTCGTCCACTATAGTCACCCCTTCTAATTTGGAGCCTCAGTCTGCGAGTCCGAAGGAGGAGGAGGAAGCAGAGCAAAGCTATTTGCAAATAATCATGGGCAAATATACCCACTGTTGTTGCACACCAGAAGGCCTAAACCAAGCTCAGGTCATCTTTATGAAAAATTTGCTAGGTTCTGAAAGTCCAAGCTTGAGGCCTTCTCCCAGAGCCAGTAGGGCTGAAAAGCAGACAGAGAAAGTTTGCCTCCTGTTTCCCTTAAGGCAGGGGTGGGAAACATGTCATCTTCCAAATGTTACTTGACTACAACTCCCATCATCCCTGAACATAGGAAGATGTCAGATCCATCCAGCCCAGTGCTGTCCACGATGACAGGCCGTGGGTCCAGGGTTTCAGATGACAGGCATTTCCAACTAGGGTTGCCTGGTGTCTGGTTTTCACCCAGAGACTCCAGTTTTGGGGGGTCCTCTCTGGGTCTCCAGGTGACCCACTTTAATCTCCAGACTCTTAGCTTTCATTTCAAAAAAAATTAAGTTTCTAGGTGGTCTGGTTCAAAAGATATAAACCAAAATGTCAGCTGACTCCCCCCAACTTCTGTTATTACCAGCTGCTCTAATCCCTGCCCTTTCAGGTTTTTAGCCAATAAGTGAAGTCAGGGTTATGATTGACAAGATTTGCTGACCCCAGGCAATAGCTAAACTCAGTTTCCTTTTTCCTGCTTGTCTCACATCAGGAATTCAGTAAATATATAGCTTTCAGCAGCATAAAAAGTACTTTCTCTGTATAGGATTGAGACATGCTTCTGAGTGAACATGCATAAGATTGCACTACAACAGATCGCAGCAGGATAGTGGTAGGCATAAAATTATACATGCAGGGTTTTTTATTTACTTGCAAAAATGGCATATTATACATTTTATCTTTCAAATAAATTTTGAACAGAAGTTTTATAAAATGCACACTGCAGTGTTACACATTTTTAATTAAGGAGTCAAACAAGTCTAAATTTTACTGGAAGAGGGCAGTTTATTCATAACCTGTTTTGAAAACCTTCCCAATATGAAGCTTTCTGGGAGTAAAGCTGCAATACTAAATTCTACATACCTGTGAGCTAACTCCATTGAATTCAGTAGGACTTACTTTTGAGTAGAGGTGGTTAGGATTGTGCTGAAAATCAGTGGGACTTTTGAATGAACACAGAAAAGGGCTGTGTTGTAAATCTTTCTCTCCCCCTCTGAACCTTTTTTTTTTAAGCAGTTAGGCAGGGCGTACTTAGGTGTCACTGCTTTTATTTGGCAGGAAACGAATCCTTACTTTAAGAAAAATGTTCTGCAATGGCCATCTGGTTTTGACAATAAACTTTTATATGGGGTTTATGTATTTTTACATCTCCTGGGTGTGTGTGCACGTGTGTGTGTATGGAGTCTTTCCAACAACTCTGTGAGATAGGGGTATAAACCAAGGCAACTCACAACAAGAAATAAAGCCATTTAAAACCCAATAACCATAAAAAAGTATAGAACAGTTGCAAAACAGCTTAATGTGGCATGATTCTGAATTTTGGATTGGGTGAGTGAAGTTCCTTATCACTGAATTGCAGTCCTGTGCATGCTTCCTTGTCTAAGTAAACCCCACTGAATGCATTGGGAGTTGCTTCTGAGTAAACATGCATAGGATTGCACCTTGGGGTGGTCATGTTCCCCTTCTGTTGTTTTCACCCTGAGGGGCAAATTAGACTGAGAAATGCTGGGTAGCCCATGGTCACCCAGTAAACTTTGTATCTTATTTCCATTTAAAATTTAATTAAAATGATCTATATGCAGGCAAAGTTTATGAAGCAATGCAGATCCACATAATTCATTTAAAACACATCCAACCCACATATAAAGTGCATGACTTCCCCCAAAGAATCCTGGAAAGTGTAGTTTCCCCCTTATAGTTATAGCTCCCACCACCCTTAACAAACGACAGTTCCCAGGATTCTGTGGCGGGATTCATGTGCTTTAAATGTAATATGTGGATCTGCCCTAGTACACTGTGCATTCATTAGTGAAATGAAAAGAACAATTTTAAAATATACTTTTTAAACAGGGCTGTAGCTCAGTGGTAGGGCAGATGCTTTGCATGCAAAGGTCCAAACTTCAATCTCTGGAAGAGATTGTCTGGAATCCTGGAGAACCAAAGTTAATCCGTGCCAGCAGTATTGACCTAGATGGTACCAAATGGCCTGAGTCAGTATAAAAGAGGAAAGAGACCCAAGGGCCACAGAGACTCAGAAATTTATTTATATATTTTACTTACAACATTTATATACTGCTTTATTGTAAAAAAAAAGCTCAAAGCAGTTTATAGAAGGAATTGAAAGAATAAAATTATTGGCAAAAATAGTTAAAGACGGGTATTTAAAAACATTCAAAATAATAAAAATAAAATATAACTAAAATAATAAAACCAATAATGAGTTAAAAACAGAATAAAACATAATAGCTTCTACATGCCTAAAATGTTTTAGCAGGTGCCAAAATGAGTGCAATGAGAAAATGCTAACAGCTCTACGAATACAGTATGTATGTGCTACTTTCAACTGACCCCCCCCTTTTACAGCCTTCATGATAGACAGTGGATAAGTTAAACTCTAAATGTTTAATTGAATTAAAATCCAGTTTTGCAACATCTCTCTCCCACTTTTAGCAAAGTGATGATTCTACCCTGCCATTTTTTTCAGTGCTCAGACTGGAGCTAACCTCGCATTTCAGGAACATTCCAGAACAAATTGCAAACATTGTAGTGTTGTGGAAATTAAGTTAGTACATTATTGTATAGCTTTCCAGTTACAGCTAAGCTGCTGAGCTCAAAAGCAGGCATGATTTCTCTTCTCTACTCTGAACTTGCCTTCTGATAACTCTTTGTACTCAAAGAGCAATTTGGGAGTTCAGACTCTGTCACTGACCTGACCTCCCCCCCAAAGCACAGCGAGGGGTTCTTTTGGCGAACAAATGTACCATCTGACACATCAGAGCTTTTGACCTGAAAAAAATATATAGCTGCAAATCATTTTATCTAAAGAACAGGTAGCTTTTCATATTTTTAATAGCGCTAGTGTCAAATATGTGGCTGGCAGGAGTGTGTAATCTTATTCAACATTACTTAAAAGGAACCAGTTTCATGGTTGGCCAACATTATCCATATTAGCCCTTCTAAGCTACTCAAAGCGCAACAGGCATGGCATCCTACCACAGAAAACCACCAGGGGGAGCCAGTTAATTTGAATCATTTACCCAGTAGACACCAAACAAAATAACATATTCTTCTGTTAACGATAGACTCTGCAATATGACAGCCTGCATCTCAGAAGGAATTTAAAATAGCTGATCAGTGGTGCTGAGGAGGGCTATATATTTTTATGACCTACTAAAGATGGAGTGGCATCCTCATCAATGTGCACAAAGGCAGTATTCTCTCAGGAGGAATGAATGGGCCAGTTTTGTGGGTTCACACAGAAAGGTGTTTTGAAAGCTGCCTTGCTGTACACAAAAGTCTGGCAGCAACAATCAAGAGTCCACTTTCTAGTGAATAAGATAGAATTCTCTGTCACACCCCTGAGGCAGTTAACTATACATTTTCATTACTGATATTCAGCATTTCCATTACAATATTTCACATTTATGTAATACCAGAGTGTTTCATAAACAGCTGCCGGGATCCAAAGAACCACACAACTAGCTTCGCATGCCCCAAAGGACAAATGTTTCGAGAGCAGCCTGCTTCCATAGATCACATGGCAAACCATTTCAAAACTGTTTTAGGAAGCTTTCCAAAGCAATTTCTGATAGGACTGAGCTGAATGTTTTCTGCTGAGAATTTTTGGCTCAAATTCTTTTTTGGGTAAAACTGCACCCCTCTCAGTTTACCTTATTTTGTATGGGATGACAAAATGTGGTGTTTGTGATGTCAGTCCAAGTTTGTGATGTGGTGTGGGAGGCAGGGATGGTGGAGAAATCCCTTTGAACAGATTCATTCACAGAATTTGCTGGTTCCAGCCAATACTTGATTAAGGGAGTTCGGGGCTCTGGTGCTGTTCCCAAACGTTCCCCCCTTCCCCCAGAAAGGAATGCATGACACTTTTAAAATTAAAACTATCTGCCTTGTCAGGGGGGCCATGTATATGCTATTAACTCCCTGCTTTTTAAAGCACGGTCAGTTAGAGACCAATGGGGGGCACAAAGGCTTCCAATTACAATAGTTTGGTCCTCCCAGTTTTCAGCTGAAACACTGTGGCCAGTGCCAAGCAGATGGGGCATATCCTATACAGATAAAGCCTCGGGATAGGATCTGTTGGCCATTGCTGGTTCGAAAGCAGTTGGTTGATCTAAGAGGCATGGGTTTGAGTTCGATCTGTATCCACTAGCCACTGCTTTTATTGATCTGCGTCTTTTTTTCTCAGCAAAAATATCAATATTATTTTATATCAATTAAGAATATTGATATTTTAAAAGGAAATAGCTACCTTTTGAAGGAAATTTTCATATTTCCTTTTAAAATATCCATCTTTTGAAGGAAGTATTGATATTTTCAAAGGAAATATTGATATTTTCAAAGGAAATATCGATAAATTATCATTCTTACAATTCATGTTTTAGAGGCAGGTTTTTTTAAAAAAGGACTGTTTTCAAGAATAGCCACAGAAACTCACTACATTAAAATCCAATCCTCAGCAATTGAGTATAAGTGAATTAATGAAAAATTTGGTACCAAATCTGAATTGGGCGGAATTCTAGCACCTCCTTAATAGTGTCATCCAAATGGTAACTCTCAAATGAGAACAGGAAGTGAAGGCAGTGTTTCTAATCCCTTCTGAGCTCTACAGAGAAAAGAGGAAATTAAGGCTGCAGCCCTATAACCACTTAGTAATTGGACTTAATGGGACTTACTTCTGAGTAGAAATAGGACTGCACTGTTAGTAGATCAAGAAAAAAGAAATTAGTTTTTGGTGATTGTTATATACAAAGCAATAATGATAAATCACAAACAATGAACCACAATATAAACAGGAAGGAATGCCGTTTCATATTTAGGAGAGGGGAGGGGGCAAAACCATAGCAAGGTGTTATAATTAAGATTAATATCAAAATAATTGTGTATTTATGAGCATGCATGCCACCATTTCCTATGACATTCTTTTATTTTTAATTTTTACCATGCCTCTGAATGCTGTTTGCAAAAGGATTGCCCCCTTCTCCTCCTCACAGTCTCATCTGTGGCTACAGCCACTTTAAAACAACTGGCTGGGCTACCAGGCAGCTCTACACGTTTTCCTGTGATGCATCTTCTTTTTTGTGTGTCAAGGGGAATTGAGGGGAGCGCTACTTTGCATATTGACATCATGCACTGTGCTTGGCTACAGTAAAGTCACATTAATGAAGGGGGGAGTGGCAAAACTTTCACACTGGAGCATTTCTACTCATACCCTGAAGCTCCCTTAAGATACTAAAGGATGCAATGCAAGTAATGCATCATTGAGGCCAACACCTCTCATTTTTCTCTTCTCCTCTGTCTGCAAACTCCAGGTGCTTCCCTTGTAGAGCGAGGTGAACCAGGTGAACCAGCAATCAGCAGATGGAGACAAGAGTGCCCCTTGCAAACATAGGTCCTGGTGTAATTGCTGCAATTGCCCCTTTGGTAATCCAGCCTTGGTTCCAGCCCAGCTGAGCTTTGTCTGCGTTGGACTGCCTCTTGCATTGAGAACTTGCTTATGGCCAAGGTGCTAATGCACTGCTGTTTTTTTTAAAAAAGATATAATATGTATAAAAGAGACAAGCACCATGTGGTACTATATTTCTCCACCATAATTTTATAAGTTATTAATAAATATATTTTTGTAAAAGACCAAACTGATGAGTCGCTGATTCATAGGGTCGCCATAAGTCGTAATCGACTTGAAGGCACATAACAACAACAAATAGAAATATATAGTATAGAAAAATAGATTTTTTGTATATATAGAGAGAGCCAGTGTGGCGCAGTGGTTAAGGTACTGGACTACGACCTGGGAGACCAGGGTTCGAATCCCCACACAGCCATGAAGCTCACTGGGTGACCTTGTGCCAGTCACTGCTTCTCAGCCTCAGAGGAGGGCAATGGAAAACCCTGTTCATATGGTCGCCATAAGTTGGGATCGACTTGAAGGCAGTCCATTTCCATTTTTTATTTTGTACATGCATTATTGTATGTATGTATTGTATTGTATGAATTCTTTGCATCTGTCTTCACAGTGGAAGATATAGGGCAGATCCCTGAACCTGAACTAACATTTGCAGGAAGGGATTCTGAGGAACTGAGACAAATAGTGGTAACGAGAGAGGAAGTTCTAGGCTTAATGGACAATATAAAAACTGACAAATCACCGGGCCCGGATGGCATCCACCCGAGAGTTCTCAAAGAACTCAGATGTGAAATTGCTGATCTGCTAACTAAAATATGTAACTTGTCCCTCAGGTCCTCCTCCGTGCCTGAGGACTGGAAAGTGGCAAATGTAACGCCAATCTTCAAAAAGGGATCCAGAGGGGATCCCGGAAATTACAGGCCAGTTAACTTAACTTCTGTCCCTGGAAAACTGGTAGAAAGTATTATTAAAGCTAGATTAACTAAGCACATAGAAGAACAAGCCTTGCTGAAGCAGAGCCAGCATGGCTTCTGCAAGGGAAAGCCCTGTCTCAGTAACCGATTAGAATTCTTTGAGAGTGTCAACAAGCATATAGATAGAGGTGATCCAGTGGACATAGTGTACTTAGACTTTCAAAAAGCGTTTGACAAGGTACCTCACCAAAGACTTCTGAGGAACCTTAGCAGTCATGGAATAAGAGGAGAGGTCCTCTTGTGGATAAGGAATTGGTTAAGAAGCAGAAAGCAGAGAGTAGGAATAAACGGACAGTTCTCCCAATGGAGGGCTGTAGAAAGTGGAGTCCCTCAAGGATCGGTATTGGGACCTGTACTTTTCAACTTGTTCATTAATGACCTAGAATTAGGAGTGAGCAGTGAAGTGGCCAAGTTTGCTGACGACACTAAATTGTTCAGGGTTGTTAAAACAAAAAGGGATTGCGAAGAGCTCCAAAAAGACCTCTCCAAACTGAGTGAATGGGCAGAAAAATGGCAAATGCAATTCAATATAAACAAGTGTAATATTATGCATATTGGAGCAAAAAATCTGAATTTCACATATACGCTCATGGGGTCTGAACTGGCGGTGACCGACCAGGAGAGAGACCTCGGGGTTGTAGTGGACAGCATGATGAAAATGTCGACCCAGTGTGCGGCAGCTGTGAAAAAGGCAAATTCCATGCTAGCGATAATTAGGAAAGGTATTGAAAATAAAACAGCCGATATCATCATGCCGTTGTATAAATCTATGGTGCGGCCGCATTTGGAATACTGTGTACAGTTCTGGTCGCCTCATCTCAAAAAGGATATTATAGAGTTGGAAAAGGTTCAGAAGAGGGCAACTAGAATGATCAAGGGGATGGAGCGACTCCCTTACGAGGAAAGGTTGCAGCATTTGGGGCTTTTTAGTTTAGAGAAAAGACGGGTCAGAGGAGACATGATAGAAGTGTATAAAATTATGCATGGCATTGAGAAAGTGGATAGAGAAAAGTTCTCCCTCTCTCGTAATACTAGAAGTCGTGGACATTCAAAGAAGCTGAATGTTGGAAGATTCAGGACAGACAAAAGGAAGTACTTCTTTACTCAGCGCATAGTTAAACTATGGAATTTGCTCCCACAAGATGCAGTAATGGCCACCAGCTTGGACGGCTTTAAAAGAAGATTAGACAAATTCATGGAGGACAGGGCTATCAATGGCTACTAGCCGTGATGGCTGTGCTCTGCCACCCTAGTCAGAGGCAGCATGCTTCTGAAAACCAGCTGCCGGAAGCCTCAGGAGGGGAGAGTGTTCTTGCACTCGGGTCCTGCTTGCGGGCTTCCCCCAGGCACCTGGCTGGCCACTGTGAGAACAGGATGCTGGACTAGATGGGCCACTGGCCTGATCCAGCAGGTTCTTCTTATGTTCTTATGTGCTGCTTACATTAGGAAAAGTGGAGTGTACATGTGTATAATAATGCACACACTAATGCAAGAATCATTTGTATTTATAGCAGAACTGGTAAAAAGTCTCTGGCTTCTCATTGACATCAAGGAGCAAGATGGGAATTAGAAAAATAAAATCCATTTCTGCGCCTACATGGATGCCTTTGGGTGATGTCAACGGAGGTAGAAGAGGGTAGCTGATCATAATAGGCAGCCATGATAGACCTGTGTTCATCATGCTGGAGCCTGAGCCAAAAAGACAGAGGCCTTTTTGTTGGCAGTGCAGAGCAGCTTATGGGTTAGAGATGGAGAGGCAGAGACGACTGTAAATGGAAATGGACTGCCTTCCAGTCGATCCCGACTTATGGCGACCCTATGAATAGGGATTTCATGGTAAGGGGTGTTTAGAGGGGGTTTACCATTGCCTCCCACTGAGGCTAGTCCTCCCCAGCTGGCTAGGGCCTGCTCAGGTTGCCACGGCTGCACAAGCCAGACCCTTCCTTGTCCCCAACTGCCAGCTGGGGGGCAACTGGGCTCCTTGAGACTATGCAGCTTGCCCACAACTGCACAAGTGGCAGGGCACGTAACCCCTGAGCCACTCCCTGTGGGGTGATCTTTAGCTGGCCCTTGACACCCAGGAGACAGGAGTGGGGATTTGAACTCACAGACTCTGGACTCCCAGCCAGGCTCTCCTGCCCACTGTGCTAGACCAGCTGTACAGATGACTGTGAAGACTGTAAATAAAGATGAAGTGGGTGGTTTTTCTTCCTTTGGGGCAGGGGAATGTAAACTGAGCTTACGAGAGGCATTCTAAATGTGCCTTGAGGCATAACCACTTCTGAACTATGACAGGAAAGAGCGAGAGAGAAAGTGAGCGAGCATACTCTGGCAATCTAACGAACAATTGAGCTACTCTCTCTCTCTGATTTTGAGCATACTTCCATTCGAAAATGAATGGGAAATAACAAGGGATACCTTCTCATTTGCCTGTTATTAGGCCTAAGAAAAATGAAAAGTGACAAAGGAAAGCAGATGCTGGAGAATGAAGTTTGAAAGAGGCATTTTGAGGGTGAGGAGACACTTTGGGATAAAATTGCATAAGAAATTGCATCGACTTCAATAATAGCTTAACTACAGGGAATAAGAGTGGAAGCAACAGCTGCTATTTGATCTCTACACTCAGCTGAAAAATGTTTCCTTTGTCTACCCATGTGTCAGCACGCTCTTCAGATGACACCCATCCCGAAAGCATCTGTGCTGATGAACCTGCCCACGAGGCTAGCATAACATTTCATAGCATGATGGCACACGGATGTAGCAATTGGCAACCTCACGCTAAGCACATGCGGAAAATCACTACTATTCTTTAGGTCAGGGTATATGGTTTTTAAATTTGCTCTTCCATCACCATCACCCCGCTCTAGAATGTTGATTGTGATTCTTTTAAAAGGAAGGGCTAAAGGTTCCCTCAAACTTAAGTTGCCCCTGACATCTACCTTGGTACCCCCTAAGGCTTCCTGCCCCTCCTGATTTGGGATGCAAGCTCTGGCTTCCAGTCCCCTGGCCATTTTGCTTTCTACTCCGTGCCTGCCTCTGAGCATCACATGTCTCCTCTGCTTTGCATGCAGATCAGCTGACTCCCAGGCCTGGTAAGGGTGTTGGTAAATGCCAGGTGGTTGTTCTTAAATGCCAGGTCTATCCAGAATAAAATATCAATCATCCATGATTTGATCACGCATAAGGGGGCAACTCTGCATGTATAACTGAGACCTGGGCAGATGAGCTTCGTGGCTTTATGATTACTCAGCTGTGTTTTCGTGGCTACTCGGTGCAACACCATCCCAGATCAGAGGGATGGGCCCGGGAGTTGCAATCATTCATAAAAATCCCATCTCCCTCACCAGGAGACCAATCCACCCTGTGCCTGGGTTCAAGGGACTGTTTGTGGCATTGGGCCAGAAAGACACCCTGCTGTGTTAAAACCTCCCTAACAAAGCTAGCCATGGTAACCTCAGATGTGGTGTTGGAGAACCCTTTCATGGTGGTCTTGAGGACTTCAATATCCACACTGAGGCTGCTTCAAATGGGCCAGCTTGGGCATTCATGTCAACTATGGAGCTGCCTATGCATATCAATGTGGCCAGGCATACCCTTGATATGATCTTTGCCACAAACCAGATTGATAATACGCAATTGATTGGGGGGATATAAATCAAATAAATAATAATAAATAAATAATATTTCAAGTGCAGTTGTACCACAGAATTGTATATCATCATTATGATATTGGCAGTTTTACATTCAGTCCATTTCCTAAAGGTCCTTTGCAAGGTGTTCATCTTTTTCACAGCTGCCACACACTGGATTGACACCTTGAGTTATTCACTATGATCCTAAGGTGTCATTCCTGGTCAGCCACTGCCAATTGGGACCCCATGAGCATACATGAGAAATTGGGAAGGTCCCCCCCCCAATGTGCATAAGTTTACACTGGCTTACATTGACTTGCATTTGCCATTGTACTGCCTACGCACCCAATTTGAAGAGATCCTTTTGGAGTGCATCACACAATCCCTTTTTGTTTTAACCATTTGGTATCATCAGCAAACGTGGCTATCACATTGCTCAACCCTAACCCTAGCTAGTTTTTGGACATGATAAAAAGTGCAAGTCCAAATACTGATCCTTTTTCCTACATCCCTTCTTTTTCCACTGTCCATTTATTCCTACTCTTTGCTCCTTGTTCTTTAACTGGTTTCTGATCTATAAGAGATCCTGTCTCTTATGACTGTTAAACTTACTCAGGGATCTTGGGCGATCATCTCTACCTATAAGCTTACTGACACTCAAACAATTGTAAAAGTTTAGTTATAAAGGACACACCTTTGTGGAGGTCATATTGGGTATTAATTAGTTAATTACTTGGCAGTTCTATCTTTAATAATGTTGTTGGGTATGGAGGCTGATATTAGGGATAAGTTACATATTTTTGTTAGAATATCAGCAATTTCACTTCAGGGTTCTTGAAAGAACTCTTAGATAGATACCATGGATCTGGTGATTTGTTCATTCTGTCCAAAAGGCCTAGAACTCCATGTTTTGTCACCACTATTTGCCTCAGTTCCTCAGACCCCCTTTCCTGTCAAAGTTAGCTCAGGCACAGGGATCTACCCAATGGATTGCACCCAATGCGATTCCTACTCAGAGCAGACTCATTAAAATCAATGGACTTGACTACCATTCGTTTCAATGGGTCTGCTCAGAGTAGGACTTGGATGGATATGATCCTTTATCTTCTGTTGTGAAGACAGATTCATTCAGCTTCTTTGCAATTCCCTTTTCCTCTAGCCAAGGACTGACTGGCTCTGTTGACTTGTATTAAGGCCAAATTCCCCTCTAGGTCTGAATGTGATGTTGGCCAGCCAACTAGGAAAATAAGTCAAAAGTATGACAGGAAGGGGGCAGGAAGGAGCATCATTTGAACCAGGCCAGTGACTGGACAGAACAATCCCTAGAAAGCTCATTTGCATGTTCTCAGTGATCATTATTTGTGTTTATTTAATTGCTCATCCTCAAAAGAAATGTGTTCAAATGGCATATGTAACCTTAAAGCTCCTCCCCTGATATTATCCCGATTCAGAGTTATAGAAAGGAGCTACTACAGAAAGCCAGACGGAATTTAAGTGGTTTTCTGTTGGCTTCTGAAATTATTGCTCACTCCAAGAAACACACCACAGTGCAGCATTTTAAGTTCAAGGTCAACTATTGTTGCCTTCTATTGATATAGTTATATGGGAAACATGTTTCAAGATCCAGATTGCTATCTTGGCTCCCAAAGGTCTGCTGATTTCTGGGCCTTTTCTCATAACAGGAGCAAAAGTGAAAAGCAAGGAACTACCCCTCAGCTGTTCTCCAGCAACTAACAGAAACAAGCTTATGGAATGGCTTGTCACAATAATACACTGTGAAAGAGGTTATTGAGGCCTCGAGTCTTTGACCAAAAGGGTGCCTTTTCTTCTCTGCTTCCATAAGAAATACTTAACAAAAATGGAAATGTTCAGGTCAGAGAGATCTAGAAACATACAGAATGCTTTCATATGCAAATCTAGTGTAATGTAAAACTAAGCTCAGGAGTGCCTTGCAAACCAGAGCAAGAAATCTTTATCCGGTGTAAAAGAAATAGTACAAAAAAACAAGACAAAACCAAAACCAAAACCACTCCTTTTCAAGTGTAGGTGTTCTTCCAAACAAAAGCAAGCCTCTCTCTCTCTCTCCTCACACACACCTTTGTGATTATCACTCTTATGGATATTTCATATTACAAGATTGCCTCAAAGCTCAGCAGCGAGGGGAAAATGTAGAGAGCTACTATATTTTGATTGCCAAAAGAAGAAAATAATAGTGAACGCAAGGAATGTTTCTCAACAGCAGATAATGGGCCAGCTAAACAAAATGTAGAAACTTATTCACTCAAAAATAAGTCCACAGATGGATAAGCATTTAATTTTCTAAATTCACAATAAAGCAGCATTTCTCTTGTAGAAAGTAGAATGAGTTTTTGTATCCATCTATTTATATATAGCTCGCACAACCACACCGAGCATCGCAGTCAGGAAAGCTGGGGGGAAGTTATTACTTTTTTGTTGCAAGTGCTTTTTGTCATATAGGCAGCATCAGCATTGTTAAGAATAAATTGTTTGGTGCCCCTTCCTTGGCCAGTACTATTGCTCACATTGATGCAAGATCCATTATCTAGTGTTCACAGATAAAATGTGGTTCAGAGCACAGTCGCTCTTGGATCTTGTATTGATTCTGCTTTCTATTAAAAATAGAGGTCTTTTTTTTTTTTTTGGCAATGTGGAAGGGAAATAGCTCTCCCTGAACAAAGCAGGGGACCACCTGTCTAGCAGCAAAATAGGAGTTTGTGGCTACAGACGACTTCCGATGAGATGTGTTTTACTCTGATGACGGTTCACAAGAAGGACAAACAAATGGAATACTCTCAAGAACCCAAGTCAAAAATAAATAGATCAACAGCGTCTAACACTAACAAGAAGTAAACAAACCCCTGATTGGCTTGACTTAAATCCTGTACCAAATAATGGTACACATTAATCACATGGTTCTTCCACAAATGATTCTATACATTTAGGACATTCACTGGTTCTTTTCAGTGCAGTAAGAGAACTCCAGATTCCTAATTGTGGGGTGGACTGAATGAACAGCATACGTTGGCAAACCACGCTGCTGTTCTCAGTACACTATCTCTCAAGACATTGCGATCTGACCAGTGGAAAAACAGGATGTGGTTAACTTTATGGCTGTAAACGATACTGACATCTGTAGTGGTTAAATAACTGCCTGCATATTGCCACGTAGATAATGCTGTTGTACTATGTATGTACGTGATGTTATACAATAGTTAAAGGTCATAGGCTGTTTATGGAGAAAAAATAATCCACGCCTCCAGGCGGAGGTAAAATAAAAGCGGAGACCAGAATTACGAGGGGGGCTCCGAAATTGAACTCTGGTCTCACCGTGTCTCACTGTGTCGTGATATCTACATCTGGTGACCCCGACGTGATTCAGAACAAACACCCTCATACCCACTGGCAGGATCAGCCAACGGTGCACCTCAGCGTACAGCTCCCATTCGTGAGTATGGGGGGGGAATTGTCAGCTCAGCAGAAGGTTCATGCACAAGAGCTACAAAAAATTTTAAAACAGGATACCTCAGCTTTTGTAAGTCGTTCTCACATTGAATCATTGTTAAAAACAATTCAATGTCAATGTCCATGGTATCCAGAGCAAGGATCACTACGTCAGTCAGATTGGATAAAGATAGGGAGAAAATTACATGAAGAACCAAGAGCACCTATTCACCATCTCTTATTATGGCAAAAGTGTGCTGAGGCCATTAGTCATTTAGGGATAAAAGAGACATCGCTGTTTGCCAATTCTGACCAGAAAACTCCTCTTTATCCCCAACTTTCTTTACCTACACCTGAAAAGGATATTGAGAAATTTGTAAATGCTCCTCCATATAGCCCTCCAGTCCAACAAGAACAGGTGACTGGGAAGGTTAAAGCAGCCATAGCTCAGGCTGCAGCCTCAGGATTATTATCTATGGAAGAAATGGGAGACTGGGAGGGTACAATTTCAGCTTTTCCCGTTACATATCAGCCAGATCCTAATAATGCTAATAATCGCATAGCAACTTGGACAGCTCTTCCGTTTTCTGTTATTAGAGAAATAAATAAGGCAGTAAGAGAATATGGGATTACGGCTAATTATGTACAAGGGATGTTGGAAGGAGTAGCTACTGGATATAACATGATCCCTCAAGATTGGAAGGATCTCTTTAGGATGATTTTGACTCCTTCGCAATATGTAGTTTGGGACCAAGAATTTAGACATGCTGCTATAGCAGCTGGGGATGCTAATATCATTCCCGAGCAAATTTATGGGTCAGGTAATTTTGCTACCATAGCACAACAAGGGGTATTGCCTGAAGCCGCATTTCATCGAACTGCTGAGTGTATACAGAAAGCATTTAAAAAGGTGCCTGCTGGGAAAGAACCCTTACGTTCTTTTACGAATGTACGGCAGCAAGCAACAGAGCCCTATTTTCAGTTTGTTGACCGTTTGAAAGAGGCTCTGACACGGCAGGTTGATAACCCTCAGGCACAAGGGGAATTATTGTTAAAATTAGCTTACGAGAATTCTAACACAGACTGTAAAAAGATTTTGAAAAACATTATTCATAGACCGCAATATGAATTGGGAGACATGATTCAAGCTTGTGCAGAGGTAGGTACACATGTTCATGCCATGACATTGTTAGCTGGGGCATTAAGACAGGGTAACAAACCTACAGGCAATTGTTTTAATTGTCAAAAGCCTGGTCATTTCAGAAGGGAATGTCGGGCTCCTGGCGGAGGAGCATTTAAAGGTGGGGGCACTGTTACAAACCGGCCAAAGAAGATCTGTCCGAAATGTAAAAAGGGTTATCATTGGGCTAATCAGTGTCGTTCAGCTCCCACTACCAATACCAATGTGTCTTCCCGTCCTATTGAGGGAAACTGAACTTGGGGCAGGCTTCCAGCCCCGAATCTCAAGGAAGTGTACCCACCCCTGCTACTCAAGGAAGCGCTGGAATTGATTTAATACATGCAGAGTCAAAAGATGTTCCTTTGCCTGGAGCAGTTCTTTTAATGCCTACCACACTCACTGGCCCTTTACCAGAAGGCACCGTAGGCCTTGTACTACCGCGATCCTCTGCTTCCAAGAATAATATAATGGTGGTACCTGGTGTTATTGATTCTGATTATCAGGGAATTATTTATATTCAGTATTGGAGTCACCTTCCCCTTCAGTTGAAGAAGGGAGATTCTTTTGCGCAACTATTGTTATTGCCATATCGTCTTTTCACATCGAACACTTCCTCCCAAAAACGTACTGGTGGATTCGGATCTACAAGGACGAAATCGCCGAGTGTGAGTATTTCAGGTAATCCTTTCCATCCACAGGTAGCTGCAGTACTGGCAGAAGTGACCAGGGAGAAACCGGTTCGTAAGTATTGTTTAAACAATGTTATTTTTGAAGGTATTATAGATTCTGGGGCAGATGTCACAGTAATTGCTGAACATAACTGGCCATCCTCTTGGCCAGTAGAAGTGGCCCCTTCTGTGTGGGGAGTGGGCGGAGCTCAGGATTCAAAACGGAGTAAGGATTGGATACAAGTTGTTGCTCTTGATGGTGATCGTATAGCCCACATTCGCCCTTGTATTTTGGACATTTCAGTAAATCTGTGGGGAAGGGATTTACTGGAGCAATTCCAGACCACCATTGTTATTAATGATTAGCCAACAAAAGGCAGCTCTTCCTTTACAATGGAAGACAGACATACCCATTTGGGTAGAACAATGGCCCTTACCCAAAGAAAAATTAGAAGCTCTGCACCAACTGGTAAAGGAGCAACTGGAAGCTGATCATATAGCAGAAAGTAATAGCCCTTATAACACCCCAGTGTTTGTGATTAAAAAGAAATCTGGAAAGTGGAGGCTCTTACATGATTTACGAGAAATAAATAAATTAATTGTGCCCATGGGTCCGCTACAATGTGGGACGCCTAATCCAAATTTAATTCCATATGACTATTCCTTAGCTATTATAGACCTGAAAGATTGCTTTTTCACAATACCGTTACAAGCGCAAGACGCACCGAAATTTGCGTTTACTGTTCCCGTATATAATAACTCTGGCCCTGCGCAACGATATCAATGGAAAGTGCTACCTCAGGGCATGTTAAATAGTCCAACCCTATGTCAACAGTTTGTAGACATGGCCCTGCGACCCTTTCGGGCTCAATACCCTACATTATTGGTCTACCATTATATGGATGACATCTTGGTGGCTGGGAGAACCCTCCCATCTATGTGGCAACAACACCTTACTGATCATTTGTCACAGTCAGGGTTGCAGATTGCCCCTGAAAAGGTACAACTCAAAGAACCATTTCTGTATTTAGAACATAAATTAATGCAATCCTACTCCACTCCTGTATTGCCCTGTCTTACTTTGTCAATGAAGCCAACTTATGTAGAACTACAACAATTCTTGGGTTCTATTAATTGGATTCGACCATATTGTAAACTTACCACTCAAGACATGGGGCCTTTATTTGAATGTTTAAAACAAGGACGTCAACCTGCAGATATTATTACTTTAACGGAACAGGCAAGGCAATCCCTAGAATTAGTTTCTACAACGTTAAAAGCTATTTGGGTGGATCGACAAATATTGAATAAACCACTGATTTTATTTGTTTTATTTGATGGAAGCCAACTTTTTGCTGCACTCACTCAGGAGTCAGGCTCCAATGCTACACATATAATAGAGTGGCTTTACTTAGCCCATACACCAAAGTCATCTATCACAACTTTGCCAATGCAAGCAGCAGAAATAATCCAAAAAGCACGATTACGATCAAGGCAATTATTAGGTATCGATCCGGTTGAAATTTCGTTGCCTCTTAAACTTTACACATGGGAAAATGCTGTTGCACTTTCTGATGACCTTCAATGGGCTTTAGTCTCTTATTTGGGCACAATTTCATGTCGTTCCTCATCAGATCCACGGCTTCAAATTACACAAAAAATTCCTATCCAGTTTCAATCTGTAATCAGTTTACAACCCTTACCTGCGGTCACGGTCTATACTGATGGCAGTCCAACTAGAGGGGTTGTTGCATGGCACGAGCAGGGGGTTTGGAAGACAATTTTCACCTTACCCCAAACTTCCGCTCAGAGATCTGAGTTGGCCGCTGTTAGTATGGCGCTGTTGACTTTTGCAAATCAGGAGGTTAACATTATTACCGATAGTCTTTATGTTAAGAATGTTGTACTTGCATTACCCGGTAGTTATGTCTCTCCCATGCTGGACACTAATCTACTTGCTCTTATGCTTACACTTCAAAAACTCATACATACTCGGTCTTGTCGATTTGCTATATTTCATATTCGCAGTCATCAACCTTTCCCAGGATTGTTAACAGAAGGTAATCAATATGCTGATCAGGCTCTTCGTGCCCTCCTTTGCACACCCATAGAAAGTCATGCCCTTCATCATCAAAATGCTAAAGCACTCCAGAAGCAATTCCATCTTACTGCCCAGGAAGCCTCTGCCATTATTCAACAATGTCCCCAATGCACACAGTTAACTCTATCCCCAGAACCAGGAGTGAACCCACGAGGTCTCATAGTTAACCAGTTGTGGCAAATGGATGTTACACATTTTCCTACTTTCTCCCCATGGAAGTATTTGCATGTTACCGTAGATACATATTCCGGATACATATGGGTAACTCCTCAGAAAGGGGAAAAAACTAAGAATGTTATTAATCATGTCATTCGTTCTATTGCCATCATGGGCCAACCTCAGACGATAAAAACTGATAATGGCCCTGCATATGTTTCACAGCAATTTGCACAGTTTTGCACTAAGTGGTCCATTACACATTTGTTTGGTATTCCTTATAATTCTACAGGTCAAGCTGTCGTCGAACGTACCAATCGTACCCTTAAAGAGCATTTGCTTAAACAAAAACAAAAAGGAGGAGTACCACTGGGATTGGCCACCAAAGAGGAGTGGCTGGCACAAGTGTTGTTTACCATTAATCATTTAAATTTGTCTCAATCTCCCAATACTCATTTTTCCTTTTCTACTCGAGCGCAGCGGCATTTTCAGCAGTCGGAGTCTCTACCTGCCCCGCGGGTGCAGTTTCGGCAACTACCAAATCCAGAGTGGAAAGGCCCAGTTCCGCTTATAACGTGGGGTCGAGGTTACGCAGCTGTGTCTACGCCTGACGGTCCTGTGTGGGTACCTGCTAGGTGTATCCGGCCCTGGAAAGACGATGTCCTGGCACGATAATCTTAAGAATCCCATCCCTAATTTTTCTCTGCAACTTCAGGATACTGGGATGTCTTCCAGGAAGCGTGGTCGGAATGTTCCGCAACCTCCCGTGACTTGGGGCCAGATAAAGAACTTAGCAACACAAGCAGAAAAAGCAATGGAACAAGCCGGGGTGGACAAGACAACTGAGAATACCATTCTTGCTTTAATTGCGTCTTTAAATACAAATTCTATTTTTGTACTTTGCATTTGTTGGATTTTAGGAAGCGCCGGGGCTGACAGGTTGGGGCAGGAGTTGGGGATGCGGTTTCAACACAATATCTGGGTTCAGTTAGCAAGAATGACAAATGTGAGTGACTTTTGCATGACTGAACATGTACAGGAAATGGGTATGTTGGGAACATGTTTAATACCCGTATGCAAAGCACCTGGGGATATTGGGAACATTACAGGACTTGGGCGATTCATGAATACTTCAGAGATTAAATATCATACTGTTTCGAATTGGGGAACTCCAACCTTCCAGCTGCCTGTTAATGCTTTTCAATTATTTACATCACATGTTGCAAATTCCATTAATAATACGTGTGCTCGGATGGTTAATTGTAGTCGACATAAGGTGCAGAAGGGATGTCTAAAGGTTGGGAGACCCACATGGAATTGTACACAGCACATTAACATATCCAGTATGTACGGACACATTCCTTTACCAGGTGGATGGTTTTGGACATGTGGAGAAACCACTTTTAATTATGTTCCCGCTAATATTTCTGATACCATCTGTTGCCTGAGTCGACTGGTTCCCATTTTCCTTCATAAAAGGGAGTTGCTAGCCCAACGTAGGAAAAGAGAAGCTGTTGCCATGCCGGCTGATTGTAATGACAAGGTGGAATTGCTTAATAAAGCAGAAAGTGTATCACTAGCCATCTCCCTTGTTGGACTTCCTGCATTGGCAGTAAGTAACAGCAATCAATTACATAAATTAGCCTGTAATTATGTTAAGATGATAAATGCCACCTCTCGAGCCATTGCTTTGTTAAATGAAGAGCAGGGTATATTAAGACAAGCTATCTTGGATAATCGTGCAGCTATAGATTACCTGCTATTACAACATCAGTTGGGGTGCGAAACTATAAAGAATATGTGCTGTTTTAATTTAACTGACAACAGTTTTGAAATCAGAACACAGGTAAAAAACTTGAAGGATCTAACTAATAACATTTTGCAGGACGCCCCTACAACTTGGTGGCAGTGGCTTTGGAGTTGGCTGCCCACTGGATGGCTAAGTCAGATTCTTAGATATGCTATTCTTTTACTCATTTTAAGTATAGGCTTATGCTGTTTTTTACAATACCTTTTCCAGATGTGTACACCTGTTGCTCCGCGACCATTACGTAGTAATTACTTTTTGCTAAAAAATAAAAAAGGGGGAGATGTGGGGTGGACTGAATGAACAGCATACGTTGGCAAACCACGCTGCTGTTCTCAGTACACTATCTCTCAAGACATTGCGATCTGACCAGTGGAAAAACAGGATGTGGTTAACTTTATGGCTGTAAACGATACTGACATCTGTAGTGGTTAAATAACTGCCTGCATATTGCCACGTAGATAATGCTGTTGTACTATGTATGTACGTGATGTTATACAATAGTTAAAGGTCATAGGCTGTTTATGGAGAAAAAATAATCCACGCCTCCAGGCGGAGGTAAAATAAAAGCGGAGACCAGAATTACGAGGGGGGCTCCGAAATTGAACTCTGGTCTCACCGTGTCTCACTGTGTCGTGATATCTACACCTAATAGCTTTTAAAATGAAACCAAACACCTTCCCGGTCTGATAAAAGATAGATGCTTTTCAGTTCCACAACAAAAATGAAAGAAAAGATGTCAGAGAAAGGTGATAATGACTATCTTTACAGCCATGCTACACGTTCAGTAAAGTATCATGGGAAATGTTTTCCTGCAGTTCTACTCAGATGGGGAGATCATGTTTGGTTCCTAACCCCCATAAAAAACTGCATGTAGAATGCTAACACCATCAGGAATAAATATTTTACCCTCTCCCTCTCCCTGATGTTGTAGTTTTCTGCAAGAAGCTAATTGTTGTTTGCTTCACATGAGAAGCATTCACAAATGTCTGAAGTCCTGCAGTCGAGAAAGGTATTTACCATGTGTTTTTACCAAAAGCGTAGCTGTAGATCCACCTGAAGTAGTCAGTTTCACAGGAAATGGTTCAGAACATATGGCAACATCCATTTGTGTCTACAGAAGTTTTGTTAAATATAAGGTAGTAAGGAGAGAAACCATTTCTGGGTTTTGAAGAGACTAAGGGACAACACGCATGACTGAAATGTGAACACCTAAACAGCAGAGTGAGCAGCAATGAATGCTAATCACCCAGATCATCGTTCGGTCTAAGAAGTGGAGGAAAAAATTCACTCACACCTAAAAGATAACTGAATGGATGATGAGGCAATCTGATGTCTGCACACATATTCCCGAGGTTGCCATTGGGCAAGAATGCATTTTGGTTGCATGAAGAGGAGGGACAGAAATATCTGACCATTTCAGTCCTCTCAGGTTCTCATTTTTCCATTCTTAACTTCAGTCCTCCACATTTCTGCAGCAAGTTGCGAATTTGTTTTAAAAAAAATCTTCATGAAAATTCTCAAGGATTTTAATGCAAATTTTTCCAAATAAACACATTCCGTAGGCAGTTTTGATTCACACATTTCTACAAGCTATTTTTATAATATAATGCATTTTATATGTTATTTTCACTCATAAATTCATTTTTATTCACACTTTCCCCTAACATATGCATTTTTAAAACACTGTTTGGTTGGCAAAAGTGCATTGCAAAATTCGAGTCGTGTGAATTTCAAAGGGTGGCTGTGTTTTGATTCTCATATTGTTTCGGAAAGTGCAATTTTGGCTTGAAATGTGAACCGAATTGAAATTCTCGCCCATCCTTAATGAGGATTAACTACAGAAAGTAGGAAATGAATGCATTGTACGTGCTTGCCTATCCCAGCACTTCATAAACAGAAACAAAAATCCTAGGGTACAAAACCAGAATGCGCAGGGAATACAAGGCAGATTTTTATATGACCCCAAGTAACCTGTCAGAAACCAACTTCAGCTGCAGGGCTAAGCTTTAAGATGTATACAGTAGGGACCCGCTTTATGGCGCTCCGCTTTACGGCGTTCCGCTGATGCGGCGGCTTTCAATTAGGGGAAATTCCTCATCTTAAAGCCGATTTTGCGGTTTTTCGGCCTTTTTCGGCATTTTCACGTCATTTTTGCGCAACGCGACCCATTATGGTCAATGGGTTCCGCTTTACGGCGATTTCCGCTTTACGGCGGGGGCCTGGTCCCTAACCCGCCATATAAGAGGGGCCCTACTGTAGTTGGCAGAGTATCTTTTGACATAGAATGTGCAACACTGTTGCCAGTTAGGGAGGAAGAGAACAAAACAATATTGAAAGCAGAATATTTTGAAAGAGGCAAACATTAAAAGCATCAGTCTAAAATGAACACGCAAACCTCTTTTTTAAAAAAATCACTTATATCTGGATGGATTCAGCCTAACTGATACTGCAAGGAGGAGAGTGAACTACTTCTCATAGCTATAAAAACATATTTCAGATACGGATTAAAATTATGTCAGGCAGTTTGAAATTTTACAGGAAACCATAATGAGAAGTAGAAAGCTAACCAGATATTAGTAATTGGAAACAGTCTTACCCTGAAGGCGATCTGTCATCCTGCAGCACTGAAATTGCATCTATTTAGCTATTTCAGCTTCAGCTGTCCTTCCCCCTTCTTTTCGAAAAGAAACTTCTCTGTAAACTCTAGGCAGCCTAACTGCCCACTGTGGGGAGAGGGGCACATATGTGGACTAAACATTGTCTGTGGAGGCCACAAAATGCTGAAAAGGCTTGTTCAAAAGGGAGAGATTGTGGCTCTCTTCAATCAGCAGCAAGGTAAGATGTTACTGCGGCAGACAGACCAACCACTAACCCTCCACACAGTCATCTGATGGTCAGAAAACAGCCTACATGCATTTATCTGCATGTGTACGAGCAGAGATCTTGTTTTTTGCAAGGTCCTTGACAGTACATACAGTTGTATATGCATATGTCCTGTTTCCACAGAACAGTCCTCTATTCAAAGGAATCCTCTGCTTGGAGGGCTGCATCTATACAGGGCAGGTCACAACAATTTAAAATACAACATTAAAACAGTTTAAAACAAATTACAGTCACAAGAATAGGGTGCATCCTAAAAATAGACATCGCAAGTGACAAAGGCCGGATAAAGAGGTGTGTCTTCAGCATGCAATGAAAGCTATATAGTGAAGTTGCCAGATGAACCTCTGTGTGGAGGGAGTTCCACAACTTAGGGGCTGCCACAGAGAATGCCCTCCCCAGGCCTCCCCACCCCACAAGCTTCTGTGGGCCATGGAATTACCAGGAGTCCCCCTGTGTTGATCTTAACATCTGAGAGGATCTTTTTCTTTCTCTAAATTGAAAGAACAATGGTATTCAATGCTAGTCCTACTGAGAGTAGACCCATTGAAGTTAATCAACATGATTAATTTCATTAATTTCAATGGATCTACTCTGAGTAGGGCTTAGTTGACAACAACCCAAAATATTGGAAGCAGATCTCTACATAAAAATGCATATCTTTTTTGAAAATACTCTGGAATTGCACATGGCTCAGATCAGCCTATTCTGCCCCATCCAGCAGTTTACAGCTTTTTAACTACTAAGTATCGAGTATGGAGCTTCCTTTCCCAGGCAAACTGGGGAGGGGAAACTATGGCAGGGGAGAAAAGACTTAAACTTCCTCCCCACTTGCTGCAGTCCTGATCTGGTTCAGGACCCCCACAGTGGCAATTCCTGTTTAAATTGCATTCACATTAAATACATTTAATGTAATGTGTAGTTTTGTCTTTAATGGCTCCTTAATGAAAAAATAATTCTCTTTTTAACTGATCTGTATTATCACTTGTGGAAGTTTAAAGGGTTTTAATTAGTACAAATTGCAATTAACCTATGCAAGTTTTAATAGCTGTTTCTTATTTATTTGCTGAGAGTTTCTGTTTCTTGAAGGCTTACAAGGATTCATGTTTGTGCTTGTCTCTTGTTCAAAACCAAAATTCAGTTTACTGAGAACTCGTTCAGGTCATGTGGTGTGAACAAAAGGTAATTAATTTATTAATTTGGCCACATAATAAAATTGTGTGAACATAACTTAGGAGCAGCTGAATCTTAACTGTTGCCTCTAAAACATAGAGGGTTACATCTCCCCTTAAGTTAGGCTACGATTCTATAATGTGAATTGTGGCGGGGACGGGAGAGTGAATTGCAAGCATTTGGTGCCTCTTTCAAGTGTGAAACATACTAGATATTGTCAACATAACCAAGAAAAGCAATTTTTAAAAAACAAAACAAAGTTTATTTTCAAACCCCTTGCATTTCTCTGCCCTTTCACAAAAAGGTCTATCTGCAGGAAAGTGAAACATCTGTAACAGAGCCAAGTAGTAATGTAAAACATTTTAAGCAGCTATCCTAATTATGCATGAAGTCCTTGCTCTTTCTCTTAAAGAGAGAGGATAATTTATAACCAAAGGAGAGTCTGAGAAGTCACAACAGCTCTTGCCAAGCACAAAGTGAGCATCATTACCTGGCTAAAAGTTTGTCTCATTCCATACCTATAAATCCTTGCCATACAAAACCAACAATGAATTTCATGTCCATGGAAAATTTATTAACCTTAACTGTATTGAAATATTTTCTGTGCCTTATATGGCATCTCATTCCAATCCCTACGAGCAGACAGGAAAGGAGGAACGAATGAAACACATACAAACATAGATAGCTACTAGAGAAATTTAGTCTTATTTCAGCCTAGCTACACACTCTAGCACACAGAGTTGATCTGGCTTACATTTGACTCACAACCTGCAAGCTCAATGTGCAAGCCTATCAGGTGGCATGGAGGCCAGCAAATAGATGCCCATACACGGATCTTACTATTGGCATGAGCAGGACTCAACAGCAGGTCAGGAACTAGAACCTTGGTCTACCCCCACCACTCCCTTTTAACTGACCCCGTGACTAGGGATGGAAGAGTTCATATATTTCTGGTTCCTGTCCCTTTTGCAAAAGTTCACCTATAGGTCAGTTCCACCCCATTTTAAAAGGTTTTTTAAAAAGTATTTTTAAAACATCTCCTGGCCACAGCAACAGCTATTTTGATATGTTCCTTGAGCTGTGTTGGGACATTTAGGAAGTGCAACAGCTAGTGCATAACTAAGTTCATATCTGCATGTTAGTCCAGGAGGTGTGGATCCCAGTAGTGCCACAGCTCAATGGCAGAGCACCTGCTTTGCATGCAGAAAGCCCAAGGTGCAATCCTTGACTCCTGTTTGAAAACCTGGAGAGCCGCTGACAGTCAGCGTAGATAGTACTGAGTTAGGTGGACCAATGGCCTGACTTGGTGTAAGTCTGATTCCTCTGATTCTATTATCATGTCTGCTCATACCGAAATTTGCAAAGGTTGAATTCCTCAAGCATTCCTCCCTCTGACATATTGCTATCCAGTCTGGTAGAGAATTCTTATTCAGAAGAAAAGAATACATACTCTCCAACATCACATAGGAAAATAGGAATGTAGTTATAATACTCCTATTCACATACTCCTGCTGGGCTCCTGCTGAGAGGAAGGACAGGATATAAATCAAATAATAAATAATAATAAAACACTGAAGATCACTGCTGGAAGTCCCACCCATTATTTTACTTTTTTATTTATTCATTATTAGATTTGTATCCTGCCCTTCCTCCCAGTAGGAGCCCAGGGCAGCAAACAAAAGCACTAAAAACACTTTAAAACATCATAAAACAGACCTTAAAATATATTAAAACAAAACATCTTTAAAAACATTTTTAAAAGCTTTTAAAACATCTTTTTTTTAAAAAAAGAAAAAGCATTAAAACATATTAAAAAGCAATTCCAATAGAGACACAGACTGGGATAAGGTCTCTACTTAAAAGGCTTGTTGAAAGAGGAAGGTCTTCAGTAGGCACCAAAAAGATAACAGAGATGGTGCTTGTCTAATATTCAAGGAGAGGGAATTCCACAAGGTAGGTGCCACTACACTAAAGGTCCATTTGCTATGTTGTGTGAAATGGACCTTCGGATAAGATGGTATCCACAGGAGGCCCTCACCTGCAGGGCACAGGGATCGACTGGGTATATAAGGGATAAGATGATCTTTCAGGTATCCTGGTCCCAAGTTGTATAGGGCTTTGTATACCAAAACTAGAACCTTGAAGTTAGCCTGGTAGCTAATAGGTAGCCAGTGCAATTCTTTCAGCAGTGGGGTGACATGTTTGTGATACCATGGCTCTAGTGAGCAGTCTTGCCACCACATTTTGCACCAGCTGCAGATTCAGGACGAATCTCAAGGGCAGCCCCACACAGAGCGCATTACAGTAATCCAACCTGGAGGTTACCAGTGCATGGACAATAGTGGTCAGGCTATCCCGGTCCAGAAATGGCTGCAAATGTCTTACCAGCCAAAGCTGGTAAAAGGCACTCCTAGCCACGGAAGTCACCTGGTGGCTAGGAGTGGCAAAGATAGATCCAGGAGAACCTCCAGACTATGGACCTGCTCTTTCAGAGGGAGTACAACCCCATCCAAAGCCGGCAAATGACCAATTATCTGAACTTGGGAACCACCAGACCACAGAGCCTCCATCTTGCTAGGATTCAGACTCAGTTTATTGGCCCTCATCCAGCCCACCACAGAGTCCAGGCAGCGGTCCAGGGCTTGCACAGCCTCTCCTGATTCAGATGCTACAGAGACATGTTGAAATGTAAATGTACTGCCTTCAAGTCGATTCTGACTTATGGCGACCCTATAAATAGGGCTTTCATGGTGAGCGGTATTCAGAAGGGGTTTACCATTGCCTTTCTCTGAGGCTAAGAGGCAGTGACTGGCCCAAGGTCACCCAGTGAGCTTTATGGCTGTGTGGGGATTTGAACCCAGGTCATAGTCCAACACTCTAGCCACTACACCACACTGGCTCTCTATTTTCATGTTAAGCACCCATAAAGAATGTGATCTGAAGAACCTCAGTATACTATTTATTTATATACCTCTTCCATGCCAAAATGGCTTACAAAAGCAGTTTACAAATATAAAATCTATTATAAAATATTGACTCATCATTAAAATATACAATAAAACCATTCCATCAAAACATTTAAAAAATCCATAATTAAAATATATCACAAAACAAGTTCATTAAAAAGCATACAAATTGAAACAGTTAAAAGAGTAATGAAAACAATTAAGAGCAAGAGGTTCAAGTTCAGGGGAGTGCCTGTCTAAACAGGGGCATCTTCAAGAGCCAGCAGAATGCCAATACTAATGAGGCCTCTCATATTTCAGCAGGGAGGGCATTCCACAACACTGGTACCACCAGTGAAAAAGCCCACTGGTGCTTTATTCACATGCCTTAATCACATGCTAAAAGACTCCCAAGATGTCCAGAACATCTGGAAGGGACATGGTTGGCAAAGGCTGCCCTATACTTTGGCATTGTTACGACAATCTATGCAAAAGAGTGCAAGAACAGATTCCAGGACTAATATTTATTCCAGGTGAATTACGTCTGTGTTAAAAGAACATGAATACCTCCAAAACCATTATAAGAGTGAAATGTGTGTTTGAGGAGCCAAGAAACAGAACACTGGTTTTATTTTCATCTGAATATCCTTTATTATGTTTTTCTTTATCAATTTGCAAAAATATACATCTGGCTTCCAGGTTTGATCCAAACATTGGTTTGAACAATGAAATAGCCACACTTCTGCAAGTATTTAACTGACACTGACAATTGCATATGTTTATGTTTAAGCCATGATGGATCTTAAGACTCTTACAATATGTGTAATGTAGGAAAAGTCAGTCAGTGTTGCCCTTAACAATTGCTTGGATTTGTACTGGTTTCAAAAACAGCAGATGCCACAAGGCACGAACAAAATGGCAAAGTGTGTAAATGGAATATAATAAAGCCAGAAACAGCAATAAACAGAAACCTCTTCTCAGAAAACTGAAAAAAAAACCTGGATCTACGTTGTTATAAATACCAACCAAATATAAAATGAGAACTATCTCTTCATAAAACCATAAAAGAAGTCACATCTAAAATCTGCCCCCAACTTCATAGTATTAGACAGATGAAACACTTAACTAACAACCACCAAATTCCTTTAGGCACTTATATAACAGTGGAAAATGAAAGGAATGTTATAAGAATTCAGACAAAATATTAAAATACAGCCTCAGGATTATCCTAGAGGTACTTACAACTCTGAAAGCTGGTTGTTCTGTGAGCAGATGGACTAAGCGTCCAAGTCATAAAATACAGAGACCCTCAGCATAATCAATGACAAAGGGATTCCTGCAACCTCACCAACAAAAGGATAATCCAGTACCTAATGAAACATTAACTAATCCAGGACAACCAAATTGGCTTTCACCTAGGATAAAGAACTACTGGCCAAGTGTTTGCAATATGATCACCCTTCTGCAGCGTTATTTTAAAAAACACAGCAACAGCAACAACTGAAAAGGGAAAACATCAATCTGACCTAAACAAAAACAAAAACTTTTTATTCCATCTGGCACCCTTAAATTGCTACAAAGTGGAACTAGAGGGGAAGCGTATCAACTTGTCACATCTATGTACCAATTCAATATGCCTCAAATAAAACAAGGAAAAATATAGCAGAAGTACTGCCTTCTTCTGACACTCCACATCTTTTTGGCACAGTCACCAAACCCGAGAATGAATCCAGAGCTAAAGTACCCGCTGTGCAGAGAGGACAAGGCTATCACAGACAAAGGAGATAATACCTGAAAGTTGACAAATGCACGACTTTCCAAGTTATACTTAGATGAGGTTTCTCAGTAATAGTTTGGGGAGTCTCAGACTAGCTATCAAAACCCTGCAGGAAAAAGTTCTATGAGCTTCTGGTGCAATTACAAAGCCATTGGTGACAATGAAGCTGTCTCTTGGTGGCAGCATCCAGGCTTTCCTTGCTGAGTATGAAAAAGACCCATGATCTTATAGAAACAAAACAAAATCAGATAACATTCCATTAAAAACTTTTTATCTATTTATTTTTCAGATTTATGCCCATCTGGCTTCAAAAAAAAAAACCCTCTTGGCCACTCACATTTTAAAACAACGTTGTGTGCAACAGGTGCCGATCTGAAAATTACAGGAGAACTTTATGTGACAATGGCTTGCCTGCAGCAGTGGGTGTCTCCAAACTCCCAATTTTTATCCCAATAGGAACTCCACACATCCCTCAAGCATAATCTTGGTTTAGACTCTGTCCTCTCACTGCTGTGCACTCCTTTTCAAACAGATTAAGGCAAGCAGTAAAAATTAAAATGGAAAAGGATAAGATATGAATATGCTGGGGAAATGAAGACAGGCATGGCAAGATAAATAGGGCTAGGGCCAGAGCATCCAACCACGGGGTCTGAGACATTCTTGGGTGAGGAAGATATCCACAATGGATTATGAATTCTGGCAGACAGTTTAGGAAACAACCCTACATATATTATTTAGCAATACATGTAGCCTTTGCCACACCAACAAACTATATTTTAACTATATTTGGGGGTCTCCAAAAAGACAAATGTTATGAGAATGGAAAATGTCTGAGCAGCACAGAAATCTGGACAGAAATATCAGGAGGATGTAATCCCATTGATCCATCTGTATGGTTACAATTTCAATAATACTGAGAACTACAAGGGTAGTCCTCCTCGTGTGTTTGCCTGCAAGACCAGTCTTGTAAATAATCGTTACTGTTTCAAAAAGGAAAACATAACCAATACAAACTTTGGCTCAAACTTTTGACATTATATTACAATATCCAGAGTCAGGTTGAGGCTGGTTTAAAAATTACTCTTCCAGTTAAGTTATTACAGTGTACAATAACTAATCCATAATTGGAAGCTCAAGGACTTATCACAATAAATATTAATTTCATCTTTTTCCATTACTATTTTAGACAGATGCGGAAAGCTCACCAATTAACTATTCTAGGCAGAGGTATGTCTGAGGAATTCTCACTCGATTATCCTGATTATTAACAAAATCAATACATTTAGCCCAAATAAAACAAAACATATTTTTTATCTGTTCTCTCATAACTCTAACTTTAAATGTCAACTTTTCCAAAACAGCAATCTGCCGTACCCTCTGATACCATTGGTTCAGATCCGAAATGCGGAAATCCTTCCAATTTTGTGCAAGAAACAAATGGGCTGCAGATAACAGGTGCAAAATGAGCTCTTGACAAACCAAATCCATCTGTGGGCCTAAGAAAAGGTTTATTAATGCCAGGCCTAGGCTTGGTTGTATCACCTGGTGGGTTATAGCAGAAATTTCATTGAAAACTTTTCCCCAGAAGTTTTGTACCCACCTACACTCCCATCACATATGGTGATATGTACCTAATAACCTGTCAGCCCCTCCAGCACATGCCTCCAAGACCAATGAGGTGGGTGGTCATGCCACAGCCTTTTTCTTGGTGGCCCCGTTACTTTGGAATTCCCTGCCAATGGATCTATGGTGGGCTCCCATGCTTCAAGTCTTTTGGAAGGCCCTAAAGACGTATTAGACAAATTCATGGAGGACAAGGCTATCAATGGCTATTAGCCATTATGGCTATGCTCTGCCTCCATAGATAGTATGCTGCTGAATATCAGTTGTTGGTAACTGCAGGAGGGGAGAGTGCTCTTGCGCTTATGTCCTGCTTGTGGGCTTCCCATAGGCACCTGAGTGGCCAGTGTAAGAGCAGGATGCTGGACTAGATGGGCCATTGGCCTGATGCTCTTATGTTCTTATGCATCTTTCTGAATGGCTTATTTATGACTGAAGCTTTATGGCCTGGACTGTGATGTGTTATTGCTGTGGAAACTGAATCTTTTTTATTGGTACAAGCCACCTTGGATGGATATTTCTCAGAAAGGCAGCCAAGAAATGTTCAAAATAAAACTTCTCTGACTAATGTCACAGACTAAGCTGGGTAGCAAGGAAAGTTGTGAGGAAGTTGGGTTCTCTATGATTGTCTAGATGACAGATGGGGGATGATGTCCAACCTAAAGACTGGCTATGTATTCAATTAAGGGGCTGAACTGCACGCATATTCTTCCATTTTATAAAATCTCAGAATCTTTCTCATACTCTCTAGAAATGTTGAGCACAATTAAAATGTTAAAACGTGTTTTTTTATTTGAATTATTTTAAAGCTGTCCTTGGGGCTATGCCCTCAGAAAGCAACATACATATAAAGGAGTACAGAAGCTAAAACAGATATAATAGCCACCTAGGAAAGGTGTACAACTTACTTTGAGCATGCTGCTTTGAAATACACAGCTATTTATGGTGTCAGTTAAAGATAACAGTGAAAAAAAGGGACTTCACTTGTAGCAAAAGGGCAAGACATGAATCAATTGAGAAGGATCTTCAAGGTTTGAGGGCCAACAACAATAGAGTTGTGTGTACCAACTTAATTGATTTTAACAGCAGGCACTCAACAAGCAGGTATTGATGTACATCAGGTAAGGGAAGCCTTTGGTGGCTGAACTACAACTCCCATCATTCCCGGTCAATGGCTATGCTTGCTGGGGCTGACAGGAGTTGTAGTTCAGCAATATTTGGATGGCCAAAGGATCCCCACACCTGATGTACAGGCATAATGTTATGGCGAAGGCAGTCCATTAGATAACCTTTGGAGCCCTGGATAGTTTGGGACCAGTAAAGGTCAGCACTTTGAACTGAGCCTAGAAACTTACTGGCTGTTGAGGCAGCTGGCTCAAAATCAGTGTTATGTATTTAGACTTTCTGGTCCCACCACTATTTGGGTGGCCACACTATAGCAGATGCAGTTTCCAGACCATCTTCAGAGGGAGCCCACATAGAGTGCATTGCCACAGTTGAGAGTTTCAAAGTAACCAGTGCATGGGTAACTGAGGCTAGGTCTGTCCACTCCAGATAGGGGCACAATGCTGTACATGCCAAAGCTTATAAAGAGTGCTCCAACTGATTACTGCTAACTGCACCTGCTCAGATAGCATGAGTCCAGAGCCCAGGCTGTTTACCAAGGGTCCTTCAAAGCACAACCTTGTCCAGGTCCATTTTCACACCACTACCTGGATCGGTTGACTTCCCAACCCAAAGAACATCAATCTTTTTTTTCTTTTTTTTTACTTATCATAATCAAAAGTTACAACCACAGTTTTCACTAAGTGCTCTGTGGGAAAAGCCAGCTGAACAAGACATAATTCGTGCATTGAAGAAAATGGTATGTTGCCATTATTAGGTGATCTGCTTCAGGAATAAACTCGTTTACCTTGGAGACTGGATATTAATAGCAAAAGCTTTGTTTAATGACTGCAGAAATGCCGAGCCGCCTGCCAATAACAACTTGAGCAATGAACAGGTCACTATAGAATAGGTTGTTTATGCATCACTGGCTGCAATTTCTATATGGGAACAGTTTTAATAGACTCCTATTCCCCTTCAGCAAGTTTATGCAGCTAGGCATTTATGATTGCAATATCCCCCATAAGTTAACCGATTTACCACATTATTCACAGCAATTCAAAATTCTAATGATATTGTAGGGTTTCACTCTCATGATGATTTTCATTTTTAAAAAAAGCAATATTGCAACTAAAAGTAACAGAAAATGAGAGACTTTTTTGAGATTTTGGCTGTAATGAAGAACTGAAGAAAATGCAACAACAGCTCAAACAGAAACTAAAAATAACTAGATGAGAAAGGAAACAAAATGCTGGAAATTGGAACCAATGGAGCCAGTGGGCCAGGATCAAACCAACAAAGAGCAGTTTATAGATCCCATCTGTGGGAGAAGGATGATTCTGCTTGGGCATATTACTGGCAGAACGGGTAACAGAGGCAGCCTAAGGGCACAGTCCAGCTTACCTTTCTGCTGGGCTGGGGGGAGTTGGATGCCATGGTACCCCCAGCTGAGCTGGCAGGCTCCTGGTGCTGCAGGCCTCTGCCAGCAGCAGTCCTCCACTGCAGCTGAGCTGTGGCATCATCAGGAGTGTTCCAGCGTCACCAGGGGTCCGCCAAGGACGGCCAGCCCGGTGGATGGAGGGCCGGCTGAAGCCCCAAAATGGGGCATTCTGGGGGTGGAGCTGCCGACAGGGGACTTACGCAAGATCTTTCTGGCATTCAGAGCCCTTCCCTGGGTCCCAATCCACTGGGAAACTCCATTGGCCAAAAGGCCAGCACAGAAAAAAATGGGCCTCTATGGCGAGCGATTCGTGGGAGCTGGTGCTTCCCAGCTGGTTCATGTGCATGGCTCCCAATGGAGCTGGCATTCAGCTGGGCCGGCGGCTCCCAAATAGAAGGTGGATCACGAGGGGCTTTCTGCTGTCTCCTCCTCAGCCCCCCACCCCAGATTTGGATTTCTCTGTAAGACAGCACACTTGCCTTTCAAAGCACTAACATCAGTAATTTGCTAAGGAGGATCTGACCAAGTCCAGTGATCTGATAACTGATCTATATGTTTAGGTCACAGAGAGTGGACATGGGCAGAGTCTGTAAAATGCTCACAGCATGGCAATGCCAAATCACCTAGATGACATTTCAAGCCTGTATTTATAAGTGAAGAGTTGGTTGGTTGAATGACAGAATAAACAAATGAAGAATCCTTTTTAAAAATGTCATGGAAAACATTTTTTCTCATTTTCTGTCTCCGTTTGTTCCTTCACTTGAAGGTATTCAGTGCACAGTTTGGAAGGGTAAATGGGGGAGAGTAAGAAGTAACAAAAAGAAAAAAACACACAAGAGAAATATAGGAGTGGAGAGAAACAGAAAGGAATTGGGAAGAAGACAGGAGATTTAATGTTTTAAAAGCTTTTCGTTTCACTTTTAAAAAATCTATTTCTCTGAGCCATCCCTGATGCTAGCACTTTCCATTTCTCTCATCTTTTATGTTAAATGCTCAATTAAGAAGTTGTTTGGAACACTGTTGCTGAACACCTACAGCTAAGCTATTTATATAAAACATTAAGACAGCTTTAGCACTCCACAGTTATGGAGTCCACATACAAAACTGCTCTCTGGCAATTTTACTATTCCAGTCGTAGTACAGGCTGTTGATGCACATCTTGCTAAAACTTTACAAATGTCCACTGCTTTGTGTTGCAGCAGTTATCTGCTGAGCGAGAGAGAGCGCAAACTATTGTCAGGCAAGTTTATATTCTGTATGTGTTCCTACCCACCACACAAAGGTAGAATCAGATTCTGTATCTGAGCTGGTATTCTATACAGTAATAAACTTTCTATTAGCCATCTTGGGTTTCCTTTTGAAAAATAAAAGCAAGATATAAATATAAAAATAAACTAAACCACACATGGACCCGGTGTCCTTCTCAACTCTCCTTTCCTCTTTTAGGCTCCTATTACTTAACTGTCCGTTTCAGTTCACTCAGCTTCTCATTTTTCCAGTCTTAAATTCAGTTCTCACAATTTCTTCACCAATTTGTGATTTTTTTAAAAAAATTCCTCTTGAGAATTCGTCACCATTTTAGTGCCGATCTCTCCTAATAAACACATTTCTGCAGGCAGTTTATATATTTATTTATTTATATCCTGCCCTTCCTCCCAGCAGGAGCCCAGGGCGGCAAACAAAAACACTAAATATACTTTAAAACATCATAAAAACAGACTTTAAAATACATTAAAACAAAACATCTTTAAAAACACTTTTTAAAAAAGCTTTCAAGACTTAAAAAAGGCTAAAAACATATTTTTTTTAGAAAAGGATTAAAAATATATTAAAAAGCAATTCCAACATAGTTTTGACTAACGTACTCAATTTTGCAAGCCATTTCTCTTCATATAATGCATGTTATTTTCACTCATGTATCTGTATTTATGCACACTTTCACCTAACATGCATTTTTGTAAACATTGTTTGGTTGGTGATCTGCATTGCAAAAACTGAATAACTGCGAATTTCAAAGGATGGCGTTTGGGTTCTCATGTTGGTTTGGAAAGTGCGCGTATGATTCAGCTGGACACCCGAACGGAATCACATTTCTCGCCCATCCCTACCTCCTGATTCTAATTTCTAGATCTTCCCTTTACTTCCTCTCTCCAGCAACCCAAGTCTTCACACAGCTACATTTTTTAAAAAAAATACTAATGTCTAAAAAAATTATGAAGATTTTTGGATATTTTGAAGAGACACAGAGGACATGGACTTATGAATTCCCAAGTCTTTGTTCAGATAAAAACTAAGAGGATTCTCCAGTAGTAGGCTATGGTCATATGAAGAACTATAAACAAAGTCCATAGCCAGTGACTCAGAAGCCCAAGTTCTCTGGGCAAGATTATTACATATTAATAGCATTTGACTATTTCACCCCATCAGGACTTCAGTGCTGGTTTATGAGTCTTAACTTGGTTTGCTAATTAGAGCAATGTTGCTATCTCAAAAAACCAAAAATAAAAACAACCCTATGTGGGTCATTTCACCATCCCGCCGTCAGTGGAGATCTCATTTTAGTAAAGCGAGAAAACTGCAGCTGAGGACTGAAATATTAACATGAAGAAACATGAAAAACCAAGTACAGCCTAACAAGTTGTCTGTTGTTCAGAATTCTGTTTCATGGTGACCTAATTTGAAATGACAAAAAGCAATCCTAAGTGATTTAAAGCTGCAAATCTTAAAACAAACGAACGAACAAGGCAAGGAATTGCATGAACTGATCCTTAACATTCTATTTAGCTTTTAATTACTCAACAGACAGTAATAGCTCCTTTGGAGCAGGAACGTTTTATCATGTCAATTTGCTTACCACAAATGCACAGCTAAAAATCATGGTGAAATTATTCTTGGAAAAGGTTGCTAGGCATGTGCTGTTCAGGCTTTTCAAATTCTATGCCTTGCATTTTGTTCAAAAATTGCTTTTATAAACAGCTAAAGAAATTAGATTGCCGTTATGAAGCAGATGAAAAGCTTCTCTTTAGATCTAAGATACTCCGAGTTGCACAAGCACAAGCCTCATCTTACACTGACGTCCTTTCCCTTTCTCTTCCTCCCTGCTAGACCCTCATGTCTTATCTATGCCCATATACGCTCAGTCCTTTTAAACTCCCCTCACTTTTATGAAGGCAGTCACAGAAAACATCACAAAATATTTCAAAACAAGGAACAAACTGAGAAGCCATCAGAGATTTGTAAAAATGGACCACAACCCAAAACAACATAAGGAGATAGAAGGAAGCAGAAGAAAGATTAATTTAAAGCATTAACTGCAGCAGATGAGCTGTCCTGGACACTAATTACATTAAGACAAGATGAAAAGGAGACAAGAATGTGAGAAGCCAGATGAGGCTTAAATGAAATCACAGCATAAAAAATATGAGTGAGGTTTAGAGGTGGGATATATGAAGACCGATAGATTTAGCTAAGGAAGACTTCCCCCCCCCATGCACTTGGCATTCACTTTTGGCTGTGCTGCCAATCCACGAAGACCTAGTAAAGAGGCAAACTGGGGGGAAAACCTGCCCAAGCAGCTGCAGAGGGCACCTTCAGTCAGCCAACATCATCCAGGCAGTTTCTTATTGCCATTAAAGGAACACTGTTGACTTTCTGATCTACAGGCCTGCTGGGATCACTGGCCCTCTAAGATGCCTCTTTCAAATGCACTAAGGAGCCACACTAAAAATACGTTTTTTAAAAAACAAAACCATAATACTCTAAACCACCTTGGGAGGTGCTCTAGAAAAGCCAAGAACTTCGAATGGCTTAAAAAAAACAAGTAAGCACTTGCTGATGTTGTGGAGCTATAGACCATTTTAAACAGGATGCCCTCTGTGATCACCATTCTGTGACAACATTGCCTCAAAAGGACAAAGTATGCAAACTCATAATAATATTGCAGGTCTACATAGCTATTTAAAAAAAAAAAAAATCCTACTACTCCATTTCCCCTTGGCCATTCTGACAAATTGAATCTAATTCTTTGAGGAAGAGTTTAGTTCTTCACTGCTGTTTCGCAGAGTTAAGACAAGCTTTTCAAGGGATGCCTACTAAGAGCTTATCCACATAGGAGCAAAAACATTATATTAAAGACACTGGTTTTACCTCCATTTTCTGTTTACACAGTCCACATAGGGGGCTCAAAACCAGTTGCAAACCTGGTGCTTTTCGTTCACACTCAAGGGAAAGGATTAATCACACAGCTTTCTAATGACCACGCCCCCTTAAGGTCAAAATTTCACTTTTTCTGGTTACGTTGGCAACTGAGCATGCTCAGTTTGTTCCAGAGTTTCATAAAGTGCAATTATTTGTATTTTCGCAAATCCAGCTGGAATGCAACTATTTGCTTGAAAAGTGTTATGCTTTTGTGCACAAATTAGGGGAGAAAGAAAAATAAAGCACAGTTTGCAGCAGGCTTGCAGAACAGGAGCCGGAAGCCAAATAGGAAATGAAATGAAAGAAGGGAGGAGGAGGGAGTGGGCATAGAGGGAGGAACTATTGACTCACCCACCTAAAGCACCGGAGTAAAGCATCTACAAGCACTCAGAGATACGAACTGAAGTCATTTTTACCTTCCCTTTTTGGATTAAAAGAGCATTGATATACTACAGGTTTAAAGGGGAAAACTGTGATTAGCTGCTGATTGCTTGCAATGTCGTGTGATCCATGCAAATTAAAAGGGGCTGTGAGTAGCACCAGACCTGCACTAAAGCTCTGGGTGAACCAGCCCTAAGTCAAACCACTGGTCTTTATTGAGAGTAATCAGCTACCATTCCAACTTTGGGTCTGGCCAGTTACTGGATGGGAAAGCATATAATATCCCTATCTAGCCTACTCTGAGCAAGCTAGAAGTTATCTAAAGATAACTAAACCAGGAAGGCAGACAGATAGGTAAGTATCTTTAGGTATTCTGTGAATTAGAAGCATGACTACAAAAGTTATGAACCTTTTTAAAAAGACTATATGGATTTATATCTTTACATTTTATGGCAAAGTAAACAATTGATAAAGTAAAACAATCTGAAAGAATGCAAAAATGTAGATGGAGGAAATCATGAAAATACCTGATTTTGTTGTACTGACTTTGTTTTGTGTCAAGGAGTGGGACTTCTTTAGTACAAGATTATGAAATGTAACAAGGAGTGAGAATTATTGGGAAGAGACAGGCGAGACTACTTCAGAATAGCATCATAAAGCTGGAAAGGGCCTAAAAGCCTATCAATACTCCATTATTGCAAGGCAGGACTAGCTGCTGGCTGTTCATGAATAAGCAGATGTAATGCAGAGCGCAGGATGCCACACAGAAACCACAGTAAACTACCTACAGAGCAATATTTAGAGATGACTCTAGCAACCAAAGGCACATGTTATATAGAGGAAAGCAATCCCTGCCCAGCTAGGGGTGTAGTTGTCTGGGGTCTCAAAGACCCCTTACCTTTTTGGGAGAAGGTTCAAGGTCCCAATGTCTCCAGCATCTTATGAGCCAATCAGCATGAAAAGGGAGTGTGTTAACCACTGAGAAGAATCTCCTAACATGCTTCCTTGTCCTTTCCTGCTGATTGGAGCCAATCAGAGTGAAAGGAGTAGAGTCAGCCAGTGAGAAGACTCTTCTCAGTAGCTAACACTCTCCTCTTTTATGATCATTGGTTCCTAGGGGCATCTGTTGTTGTGGGAGAAGGCATTAACAAGGATCTCATTCTCTACCCTGCAGCAAAAAATGGGGGAGGGGGCAAGGTTGTGCCTGTCATGAAGGGACTCTGCACTTCTGAATTTGCTATGACACTACTCTGTCCAATGAAACAAAAGTGAATATTTTCTAATCTTTCTAATGACTGGGAAAAATTCTGAAACCCAAGCATAAGGAAAACCCAGTCACTGCCTGAATACCCCCCAACATTGCCCATATAAAAAATAGGAACTAGCACCCCTCATCTCATACCAAAAATTACTTTGCAAGGTCCAGTATGGCAGTGCAGCTGCTGAAGACTCTTTTGTTCTGTATGCGATATTAACTTACTCTGTCATAGCCTTCCCTGCACTGATTTGCAATCCAAGTAGCTGGTTGATCTTTTGGTTAAAGTCAGGCTAGAAAAGCATAATGACCCAACAATAGATTAGTGCATTGCATGGTGCTTTAATGTTCATGCCACATGTACACAAAATACAAGATTCGTCCACCCTAAAACTCAGAGTTTTAATTCTTATAGATGAACCTGAAGAATGACAATCTAAGCAACTCGCAGTATGAAGATTTTAACAAGGCATTTCCAGCAAGTAAAAAAACAGGGACAAATATGGTCAAAAAAGAAATGGAGCCTAAGTGACTTTTCCTAGATAGGTTTTATTGGGATAAAACTCCAGGCATACCAACATCAGGTTCATGAAACCTTGAGGGGGGAAAAGTGGTGGTGATAGTAAAAAACTGAAATTTCAAGGCTCTACTGAGCTGGAGCTCAAAATAGGAATGATGGTGCATATTTCAGGCATTTATCTAACTCAGCCACACCCCCAGTGCCTTAATTAGGATTGCCAGCTCCAGTCCTTGTGAAGATTGCTTTATGTAAAGCGATCCATAGAAGTTATGATTACACACTGTGCAATTTCTACCAACACTGGTGCGAATAGCTGTACTTACATAAATGAGCCCCCTCACACATCTGGATGTGGCAGTGCTGTCCAGAAGGTCTTCAGTAGGCCTGTTGAAAAGCTTTTTTCCTCATTTCCCAATCTACATTTGTAAATGGTCAGTATGGATTCCTTAGTTCTGGGAAGATATGTTCAATAGCTTCCACTTATGTTGACTGGAAAGCCAGTCATAGAAATTAACATCTCTCACTCTCCTTTTAGTACATCAGTTTTAATAAAAAGAGATAAATAAAGCAAAAATAATGACTAAACTGCCTGACAGCTTACATCTTGCCTAGCTTCCTCACTTCATTCCATCACCTAGACACATTTTTTCTGTATTGCTGAATTAGGGAAACTTACCTTGTATTCTGGAAAATGGCACTTTCAAATCCATACAGACTGTAATATCACCATGGTAATGCAAAGCTACACAGAAACCACTCATTTAACATTTCCGTGGGCCCTGTCAATTTATGGTCCATTAGCAAGGATTTGAATGTGCATGCAATACCTTTTGTATATTCCGTTTTACTGATCCTAGACTAGGCGATAGTTGCACCACAGACAAAATAATGAAGTATTTTTAAAATAAAAGGTATAGCAATATTTGATCATTGCACTGCAGTCACAATGTAACAAAACATTCATTTAGAATAACATTTTAGAATATATAACATATACTAGCAGAGTTCTGAGCTTTCATATATGATGGAAATTTTAAACGCAACTTGAAAATAAGCAAAATAAAACATGCAAATTGATAGTAAAAGCGACAAAAATTGCACCTGTTTATTTTCTTTCAGACTTGCCATCTTCCGTAAGAATAAGATTTCAATAAATCGATGAACCATTTGGGTATCTTGCAGAAGAAATATAACTGGGGGAGTTTATTGCACTCTGTAGAATTCTGTAATCTTCATGCAGTCACACAAGCAATTTTTTATAATAAATTATATTTTACTAAACACTATGATGTATGTAGAAACCACTTTTGAGATATAGTCTCTTGCTTGATGGTGAGGTGAAGAGGTTGTCTTATAGAGAACCAGGTTTATCTACTAAGTTACAAAATATCAAGCAGTTTCGGTCAGATTTTAATGAGATTTATAAAAAACATGGTGAAAGAGAAAAAAAAATGTCCCTTAAAGAGTGTCCCACAGCTGAAAGCCTCTCCCTATATTCAGTAAGCCAAGCTAGGACATACTGGGGCTGGCTGTCAGAGAGGAGCTTGCAACTGTTAATGCCACTCCCTTTTGCCCCTGCATTGGGCTGGGCTAAGCCTAGGTTTGGTTTAGCATATCATCTGAACCCAGGCTCACAGTTAAGCTCTCTCTCCTAACTAACCACAACCCGTAGCCATAATTAAGTGGCAGAGCATCTGCTTTGCAATCAGAAGGTTCCAGGTTCAATCTCTGCCATTTCCAGGTACGACTGGGAACGTCCCCCATCTGAAACCTTGGCAAGCCGCTGCCAGTCAGTGTAGACAGTACTGAGCTAGATTGACCAATGGGCTGACTCCGTATAAGGCAGCTTCCTATGTACCCCCCACACACATTCCTCCTACTCATATTCTTGAACACTGAGAAAACAGACAATATTTATAGTGTAAACAAGGCTCAACATGCAACCATGGTATCAAGCTGCTACACAGAAGTGGATTCCGGGAGAGAAAATGGAGGGGCGAGGGGAAACCAAGGTTGCCTGGTGATTACCACCATGATAGATTGTTTAACACATGCTCAGTTTTGCAATTTTATTTAGCATCTTTTCCATCGCAACAGAGCAAGACAATATACACTGGGAAGTAAGCGATGAAAGCACTTTTTTAATAGGATCGAGGGCAGGGGGAGGGAAATACTATTAAGGAACATGAAAGTAATAGACCCTCGCTTGCTGAAGTGTACACTGAATCCCTAGTATATGCACATTTGGGTGAGGTTAAGATTAAGGAATTAGATACATTCATTCCAATAGTTCTGCAATTTAATCATCAAGCTGGTTTTTCTAATACAGACACGATTAGTAATATAATGAAATTCATCTCAAAACACAGAACATGTGCCTGGGCAACACAACAGCTTAAGAAAAAGAAACCACAAAGATACCAGTAAATACTAGGAAGAAGCAACAGCATATTTGATGCTTGCTTGTTCATTTCCAAAATTTATATTCTGCTCTTCATTGTAGAGTGTCCACTTATGTGGCTTATAGGGCAAGCAGACAATGTCCAGGCACAAGTCTGAGTCAAGGACCTTGGAAAACTCCAAGGGGCCCAGCAACGGCTCTTACAAGTGCCGCTGTCTCCGCAGAGAACTAGAGCGTTTGTTCCCAACTTTTTCCCCCCATGGACCACTTGAAAATTGGTGAGGGTCTTGGCAGACTACTTAATGGTTTTTCTGCTTGTTGTAGCAATTGTAATGCTCTGTGCTAGATGCTGTTATGATTTTTAATTGTATTGTTATTGCTATTTTTATTATCATAATCACAGCCACCAAATTCTGGCTCCTAATCATCATCACCATCATCATTTTTGGCTCCTAATCTTCTCCACTCCTTCCAAGTTACTTCTTCCACCCATCACTTCTGGTGTGTCCCCCTCACCTTCTGGGTGGACTGCCAGGTTCATAGAATGACAGAGCGGCCACTGCACCTACCAATTCACAGCTGCTGCTCCCACCATCCTTCACAGACATGCCGTATAGCACCAGAAGGAAGCCTGCAGATCACAGTACGGGAACCCCTGAACTAGAGTCAAGTGATGTAGGGTGAAAAGGCATGGAGTCTCCGCCGAGCTGGCTAGCTGGCTGGCTATAGAGCCCTCACCATATTTTGCAGCCTTTGACTCTGCAAGGCTGGAGAGACAGACAGACTGTAGGAGACTTATCCTCTGAGTCAGAGGATGGTGGTAGGGCTGTGTCCTTCAGATAGGTGCTGGTGGTTCTCCTCCTAGGGAAGTAGCCTGAACCTCTTCCTCAACTGAGTCCTCAGTGGCACCCTGGGAAGGTCCACAGGTTGTGGGATGATCTCAGGGCAGATCACAATGTTCATAATAGGCTGCGTTGTGCAAATCCACAGAAAATACATTTGATACCCTCAGCAAAAGGTGGTGTTATGATTAAGGACCTGAGGGACTCGAATTAAAAAGCATCATTAACAGGTGACGGGAAATATCTCTGCTTGAGACCCTGGAGGTCCAGCCAGTCAAAATGGCCAATACTGAGCTTGATGGACAAATACTTTGATTCAGAATAAGTCCAACAATACTTTTAAAGAGAGCTGAAAGTGGTATGATGGAGCTCTGCATACTGTATTGTACTGTATAAGCCACATTTCTCTTGAACACCCTAATGTCTGGGCACTGCTGTTTTTTAAACAATCCTGTTTATCAAGGGCAATATCATGATGACTCAGACAACACACAAAGTCACAATTTAGCATGGTGTGAACAAGCTAGAATGCAGGTTTGGGTGAAGTTGCTTGTTGCTTTCAAAACTGTGTGTATATATATCAGCAGGCCTCCTGTTGTAGCATTTCGCCACCCTCCTAATTTGCACAGACTCTTGGTGAGAGCTGTGCTTAAGCCACCTATCACCAATCCTGGGTCTTATCCTTGTCACTCCAAACGCTGTATCACCTGTGTGTACCTCAGGGAGACAGCACTTTTACAAGCACTAGGACAGGCAGGACCTATTACATCAAACAGAACATCACCTGCAGGTCCTGCAATATAATTTACGTCATCGAATGCAAAAGACCAGGATGTCATATCCAATACGTAGGAAAAACCATAACCGACCTACACACACGCTTCAGAAACCACAAATTGGCAATCTTAACAAAAAAAGTGGAGCAACCAGTTGCAAAACATTTCAACATTGAGGGTCACAGCCTGTTGGACTTTTCTATAACAGCGATAGAGATGCCAACAGATCCAGCAGCATTGACTAAAAGGGAGAAGTTTTGGATATACTCTCTGGACACATTGGCACCACATGGCCTGAACCTGGAGGACAGTACCACCACTACTTAGCTTCTGCAAGTGAAGCCCCTCTGAGCATTCCATCCTCAATGGTCTATAACTACCACCTTGGTAACAGCATTTGTATGTTAGCAGCTGATGAAGGCGGAAGCTGAAACGTTTTGGTAATACAATAAAAACCTCTGTTTGTTAATCACAATTATGTTTATATATATCCAATCTTCATTGTTCAAACAATCCCAGAGTGAGAAACAACATTAAAATAAAACAAAAATATTTAATTTAAATACAACTTAACGTAAAAACAGACAATTTACTAACAATATAACTGCATCAGCCAGGCTATGGGCAGTCAATTTCCCCAACAAGCAGATGAAGCTAGGATTCATACTTAGATTACTGGCCAGGGGTGGGGTTTGCTAAGTGGGCTACTCTATATTTGGTAGGAGACATCCCCCTTCTGAGTAACTATAAGAGCTTCCTACAGCCAAGGAACATGCTTGGTTGTTTGTTCAGCATGGGTTTCATCTGCACGGGTTCACAGAAAGTATGATCTCAGACTGGAGCGTCCAATTCACAGCAAGCTCTTCTTCAACTTCTGGATGTTGACCTCAAGCTGTCCTCTGTCCATCATTCCCAAACCAACAGCCAGATGGGGAGAATGAATGCCAGTCTGGAGCAGTATTTACACTGTTAATGTAAACTATCAACAAGTTAATTGGATCATGTTGCTCCCCCTCGCAAGGTTTGTGTATAACAACTCTTCACACTCTTCCATTCACCATTTTTTGGCAACTACAGTCACCTCTATGCTCTTTCCCGTCAACTGTGGTGCCCTCTACGGTCCCTTCAACAAAAAACTTCATCCAGGAACTTCAAGCTGTGCATCACCTCCTGCAAGAGCACCTGCACTGAGCAAAGACCACTTACAAAGAAGCTGTGGACAAGCATTGCAAGGAGAGCGTGAACGTTGAAGTGGGGGATCAGATGTATCTTTCCTTCTGCTACCTTCCCTTGGGTGCAGCCAGTTGCAAGTTAGATGCTTATCACCTTGGACCTTTCCTGATTAAGGCTCAGATCAACTGTGTGACTTTCAAGCTCTGCCTTCCTCCCCCTATGCATGTTCATCTGGTGTTTCCCACCTCTTGTCCCCCACAGCACCAGAGCATCTCTACCAAGCCTCAGTGACGATGACACCAACAATGGTGGTAGATGGGGAATAGGAGTTTGAGTTGGCCTGGATTTCAGACTCCTGTCACCACCAAGGATCTTTGCGGTGCTTAATACATTTGGAAGGATAGATTAGAAAGGAGAGGTCCTGGGAATCAGCTACAGACATCCATGCCTTGGCATGAGTGCACTGCTTTTACCTATGCTACCTAGCCAAGCCAAGACCAGATGACAGAGAAGGAGGAGGGTATTATGATGTGGGGAGCGATGTCATGGTTCCCTTGGCACCTTTGGGCTCAGACCTGGGATGGCAGACTCTGGAAGAAGATTGAGGAGGAATGGCAGGGGGAGGCTGGAACAGCCAAGCAGAGCCTGGCTGATGGAAGCTCTCCCATTCCTCTGAACATGTCTGGCTCCAATGTTGAGATAGGAGTCCCAGATGCTCCTTCCCCTCCTGTCTGTGTGCATGGGAGAGCACTATCAGAGTCTGGGGAGCGCTCTGAGCTGCAGCCTGGGGTGGCCAAGCAGGATTCAGAGGGGGAGTCAGATCCGGTATTGTCTCCCAGGAAGAGGCAACACCTCTGAAGAAGATCACCTAGATGTAGCAGTCTAGACCAGCCTTTCCCAACTAGTGGGCCACCAGATGTTGTTGGACCACAACTCCCATCAGCCTCAGCCAGCATTGCCAATGGTCAGGAAAGATGGGAATTGCGGTCCAACAACATCTGGTGGCCCACTAGTTGGGAAAGGCTGGTCTAGACATTCCCTCATGAATAGGGATTCTCACACATAAGGGGCGCGCCCTGCCTCCACTTTAAAGCTTGGCAACGTACACCCTCATTCTTGCTTTTGCTTAACCACAGTTTGCTGTGTCATCTGAACTGTCAAACTGTGGCTAATGTTACTTATGGTTTCTTTGAAACTGCAGGAGGAGAGGGGAAGTGCATGAGCTTAAGGTTAGCTGCAGCTTGTTCTGGCTCAGTCATGTCACACTAAACTATAGTTTAACATGGCATTTGAATATGGCTAGTGCCTCTTTTACATACCAGTCTCAACACTCTGAAAGGAGAAAGCAAGAAAAATAACTCCTCACTTACTGAACAATGTTGCTGAATAGTTTCTAACTAAAAAGCTGGCTTTATAGCCAAAATAGCCAAAGGAAACATAGAATACAATACGAGAGAGAAAGTATATAGCAAATATTGATCCATCTCATAACAGTATTTATTTCTTGGACCTCAAACACTATTAAAATACACTTTGCAAACCTTTCTGTGTTGGTTTCCTAAAGTGCTTGCAAAATGCATACCACTGCTTTTAGGCAGTCTTCATGTTCACAGCTGCTTTTCAAAACAAAAGTGCAAAGTTCTATTTCAAAAACTCTTCCTTTTATGTATTTAAATAACTGCTCATTTTCACTCTGAAGCTGTATGTATGCATGTTCCCTACGTGAAGCTTTCCCATTACGTTGAGCACCTGGTGAATCATAACACTCGGCACAGAATCCTTGTAACCTGAAACATTCACAGGCATCCAGTTTCTCTAAACCTTCTTATCTTGCAATCTTACCTGTAAGACCAAATTCAAAAAGGGGAGGGAGCATGACCTGAATGCACACCAGAAGTCACACTGCAATCCAATTGTGTGTGTCATTTTAAGAATCACACAAGAGCTTTGACTGAAAAAAACACGTCTTTCAGACAGATTAACAACCTTCTCAAAATGTTTGAATGGAAGAACATGAATTAAATTTTGTATGATTAGAATAGGTTGATAATATCCTGCATATATGAATAGGAATCAAAAAGAAGACAAGGCACCCTTTGCTTTTCTTGTAAACTTCTCTGTAATTTTCATTGAGAATTGACACTGTTATGGAAAACTGCTTCTTCAAGGGTCTTTTCTCCCCACCCACTAATAATTAGGATTGGCAAATAGTGTGAAACACCCAGAACTAAATATACAAGTAAATGTACAGGGAAAAGTAGTTTCAAGATACTACGGTTCAGCATCCTCCTTGTACTGCACTAGTAGTCTGGTAAATATTAACATTACCCTTCAGTATCCCACTTCAGAATGCCAATTTGCAGGAAAGCTTAGAAGTTAGAATAAAGAACTCATGATGAATCCACTTACACATTATGACAGACTATGCAGCCGTTACAATGATGACAAAGAGAGCAGGTAATGGGATCTTCGCTACCCCTGCTCTAAAGAGAAACATTCTGATCCTGCTATGCTAATGGCTGCAAGGGGGAAATCCTCAGCTAGAGGAGAAACCCTTGTCTTTGCCCAGACAGCTCACCTCCTTGTTTAATTCGGGGTGTGTGTGTCTCCAGTCCTCCACAGAAGCAGTTTTGGAACTCCTTAGATTCCTGACCGGACTGCTTTCCTCTTTTCCTTCTGAGGCGGGAGAGATCTTACTCAGTTAACTTCTGTGTAGACAAGGTCTAAAGAAAATGCCTGAGTATTTCTGAACCTTTTTTTAATCCATGCCCCCTTTTAGCTAATATAAAAATCCCACGCCCCCTTCAAACCTGGCTTCCCTAATAATGCCAAACTACTGCACACCCATGATGAGGTGCAGATCACATAATAAGCTGCGTACAATTTTCTCACTTTCCAAACATAACATTTCATACCGTTTATATGTTAATGTTGCCATTTTTACTTATATTTTACATATTTTTGCAAACACTCACACCCCCAAGATCTCGCCGGGGGGGGGCTGATGTTCCAGCACTCACCCCTCCAGGCCATCCTGTGTGGCTCCCAATGGTCCGCCCAGGAAGCAGAGAACTCAGCCCAGACCTGTTGTTGTCCTTGCTGGCCCCTGGCTTTCCCGCCCTTGCAGGCTGAGGGGAACCAGGGTCCCGTGTGATGTCCACCATCCTCTTAGGCAGGAGCTGAGGCGGTGCTAGGGTTTGGCAGCCTCTTGCTGGCCAACAGAATGGAGTGGCTTGTCTCCCTTCCTGCCCTTTAAATGCAGCTTTTGCTGCAGGCTGGTGAAGGCTTGAAAACAGGCGGCTGGAGAGCCTGCTGAGATGGGGCATTGGATGGTAAACTTTCCCTCTACAGGGAAATGCCAGAGAGAGGCCAACTGCCCTCAGCAGAAAATGGTGGGAAAGTGGCCCCCTTGTCCTCCTCTGAGCTAAATAAGCACACAGAAGAAATCCCCCAAACAAGCCCCCACTCCCCCCAAATGAGGGAGAAACCAAGGCGAGGGAGAGCAGGAAAGGAAAAATGGAAGAAAAACAGAAAAAAGAAAACTAGGCAGCCAAACTTGGTCTAGCTTTAAGAGCTTGCCTGACTGTGCCTATCAGCTCATGGGCAGAGCAAGTCTGGGAGGTGGTGGGTGGCTTGCCTGGGTCTGCCTGTGGGTTCCAGTAGGAGGTGCCCCCCCAGGTGTTCAGTGCCCTCCAGGAGCTCTGGTGAAGAGAAGTTCATTCTGCTCACACGAATGACCAGGCCTCCTGCGATATGCAGAGAAATGTGCACAAATACCCCCGTGGCTTGGCATCTTCTGTTACATTTGGGGAGGACTGAACATTTCCCCCTTAGCTTTGGAAAGCTTACTATGAAAAGGTTCAAGAACATCACCCTCTCCTTGCTTCCCACACGTACTCTCAATTTGCCTCAGCATCATGCTTGTCTAAACCTTTAACTTTCCAAGTATATTCATCCAGCATAAGTTCTGGACTCTTAAAAAAAAGGCACATAAAATTATATTCACTGTGGCGGAATTAGCTTGCACAAAGAGAATAGCTTAAACCACAGATCCAGTATGTATAGTAATTTCATGTATTTCGTGTTTATGACAAGCTGGAGTTTAATCCACTGTTGAATAACCTGGGCAAAGTCTTTGCTAATTTGATGGAGAGGGGAAAGCAGGATCTACAAGCTGCCGAACATTTAATAATTTTAAATGTTAGCAAAGTCTCCAGTTTAGAATTGTTTCTGATTGTCACTGGACAGCATTCTGCTATCAGCCTAGGTGTAACAGTTTCAACTGTAGAACTCCTGTGTTTTGGTTATTAGCCTCTCACTTTCCTCGTGTGCACATGTCCATTTTTTCATAAAGAAAATCCTGACCTATGAAGCCCTATTGAACAAAATAAGACTGCATGACTGCTGGCAGGCAGCTCTGAGCAGCAAATCCGGCCTCTTAATGAAAAGTCACATGTCCTCAATTCTAGGGGAAAATGAAAGAGAGCATATTTATTAAAACAATAAATCATTGTAGCAGCAAAGGTAGCACTAGTCAGGCTTGCAGGAGGTAATTTGGGGCAACACAAGGTTATCACCTAACCTCTACTCCATTGTTTTTTCGTGGCAAATCAGTTTAACAGCTTTCAGATACCTCTTTCTGGCCCTAGCAAAACTAGCCATGGCAGGCTGTAGCATGTTTTTCACTACGCAGGTTGACTTTTATTCATCTCATTAGTCTCTCCTGACACTCTGGATTCAGCATCCACTGCTATTTTTTTATTATTAAAAAACCCCTGTTTACACCACAACTGACCAGCTAACCTCAACAGGTGGTTGCGAAACACTCACTGTACAATATTTGCTGTCATTTGGAGCAGCTTAATATATCTTGTCTAAACACTGACCTCTGTTGATCCATCTTTTACCTTATTGATCATTCCAGCTAGCCATCATACCAAAACCTTTTGGTCAGCTTCCTTGACTGACTCAGAATGGTTACCTGCCTTTGCCTAGTTCCTTAAATATGGCTGGCCTCACACCCCACCCAAACATTCTGCCTGGTATTCCCTAATTAGATTTGCATTCAAAGGGAGAAGGGAAAGGCAGCATGGCAGAGAGAAAGAAAACCCCACTGAGCAACCCAGGATAAGTAAAGGAATCCTCTTTATCCATCCGTGAAAGAACTTCTTTACAGGAGTTCTGTACTTGTCCTATTAGCTTACTGAGAAATCCAATTTCTTTGAGCTCTTTTCTCTCATTTATATGTCGGTGTGTGAGTGTTGGGTAAAAGGTTATGTAGGTGACCAATTTCTATTATCAGCGGAGGGAATTGCATCCGTAAATCTCCCAGGCGCAGGACTCCTTTCTTTTCCCATTAAGTTATTTCTAACATTTCATTTCTGCAGTTGCATGTTTCTCTTCCTTATATTCAACATATTGCTTAGATTGCCCTGGTTAAGAAAAGGGCCTCCCTCATCACACACTGACTACCTTTGCAGATAAATTGAGTGCCACGGGATCTTAGTAATATTTGTTTCTACTTCATTTGATAGGTAGGTTCAGAACCTGAAAGAAAAGAAATGACCTTTTAACTGAATACTCTCTCCTCGCCTGTTTGATTGCCTCCTCACCCACCTCATTTTCCTGTCTGCTGTTACTGCTTTTGCAAGTTAAACCCACAATAAATAGATGAAACTCACAGAGAAATATTTATCTGGACATCCCGATTCTTATGAGGTGGAAGGAAGTCAGTGCAGAAATTTATCTGGAGGTGTTTTGGAAGGAAGGGGTCTTTCAGTCTGTGCAGGTAGAGTAGGGGTCTGTGGTCCATGGAGCACCAGTGGTCAGTGATCTTCATTCAGGTTGTCTACAGCATGTCCACATTAAATATTCATATTGATTTTTAATTGTATCTTTATTGCTTCTTTTATTTATTTCGATTGGATTTTATTTTATTATCGTCTGGATTCTATGGAATGCAAATTGTAAAACAATAAAATACAATGTATAAGAAATAAAACAAGCAATGCAAAGTCCTGGTGAGGACTAGAGACAGGGCTTTTTCAATTGTGGCCCCCACCCTGTGGAACTCCCTCCCAAATGATCTCCGCCATGCCCGCTCTATAATGAGTTTCCACCGGGTCGTGAAGACCTGGCTCTTCAGGCAGGCCTTTGGGGTGGGCTAGATTTTATTATCTTGTGTCCAGGTTTTTAATGTTTATATGCTTATTTTGTACGTCGCCCAGAGTGGCTGGATAGCCAGCCAGATGGGAGACTAAGAAATTAAATAAATAAATAAATAAATAAATTAAAAGTTATACAGCATCTAGCACAGCACATTGCAATTGCTACAACAGACAGAAAAAACACTAAGTGGTCTGCCAAAACCCTCAGTGATTTTTAAGTAGTCCATGGGGGAAAAGGTTTGGGAACTGCTGCACTAATTTGAATGGTACTCAGTGAAGGGGAAGGGTGCATTGGATTGCAGCGTGCCACTGGTAAATCCCCCGGTTTGCCTTTCCCTCACCAGTGGAGTCACTCTTCACAAAGCAATCACTAATAGAATGGCAGCAGTAGTGTTATTTTAAACGGGATGTTCAATCTTATCTTTCATGAGGCCTCTGTCAGGTTCCTTCAATAGCAACAGCTAAAAAAAAGTTACTAAAAGTAAGGAAATTGATTTAAAACATTTCTATGCTGTGTTTCCGCCACAGAGCTATACTCAACATGGCTTAACAAATATAAAACAGCAAATCCAGCAAAACATAGCAGATTTTTAAAAAGCAGGTGAAGACAAGGCCCATGGCGAAACAGCAGAAACCTGTGTTGTGATCTGACACTTTGTGCATGGTAATAGACAAGTTCTTATTTCTAAGAGGATCCACGGATGAAGAGAAAGAAAAATGCTACATGCATTCAAAGCATATGTTGCTTGTTTGCACTACTTCATCTTCCAGATCACATCCATGCTACCTGGAAGACTTTAGATTTGCTTTCGTATGTGTACTGAGAAGGTAAATGGAGCTCAGCTTATCTCAGAGTAGATACACAAAACTAAGCATTAAAAGAAATTCTTGCCATTTTTTAACTTTGATCTGCAATTCTTTAAATTATGGCTGTGTAGCACTGAGGGCCTTATGCACACCACATGTTTCGAGTAGAATTTTTAGTAGGCACACACTGCATGTAAACAGCACCTGCCTATTCCCATGCATACAAATTTCCTTGAATTAGATCCACATTCTAAACAAAGCATCCTTTACATGTATAATTTATCTAAGTCATTTCCATTTTGGTGATGCTACTATTGTTTTGAAATTATATGCTTGGCAAAGCATCACAGGGCAGTTTTGCTGAGTGAATGTAGAATGGAGCAGTAACCCTGTGTCTGGAATTTTACTGCTTTACTCAAGAAGATGCCCCACAAAAGCCTCCACACTAAAATTTACTGTTTTATTACAACCTGTAAATTGTTTCCTTTTCATGTGAGATTCTTACTCTCCAATCGTTGTTATGTACCTCTTTACTCTTTGCTTGCTATTGTCCTCCTCTTACTGTCTCTCCAGTCTGACTCAGCACTGCCTTAGAAAGCACTCCTTTTCTCACAAACCCTCTTTCCTCTCTTCCTTTTCCCATACCATTGGTAACACTTCTCACACTTCTGAACAAGCTTACAATCTGTGATTACATTTGATTATATTCCCTCAACTTATTCTGTTCTTTTTATTATATTTCCTCAACAGGACAATGCTATGCATGACTACAGAGTAAACCCCAGTTTTAGGCTGTAGTCCTACATGCACTTACATGCAGTAATCCACTGGAACACAATGGAACTTATTTTTGTGTATGCATGTATAGAATTGCAAAGGTGCCAATGGGGGGGGAGTACACATGTACTGGGCAAGGGTCCCAGACGCTTAGCTTTCTTTTTGAAAAAGTAAGTCAATCAGGCATCTATAAAGAAAGTTAGAAAGCAAAATGTGGAAGCACTGTTCTAAGGTTGTAGGTACGGAGAAGCTGCTGCTGCTAAGGTTGTTTAATCACTTAATCACTGTTGCTAAGCCATCAGAGGAAGGAATGCTGATCACCCCTACCTGGGACTTGGGAGGGAGGTCTCCCAGAGCAGCAGAAAAAAAGATGAGAAGGTAATTGTTGTTGCTGCTGCTAGCCTCATAGTTGGATGGAGGAGGTTAGCCTGTCTATGAACTATACGCTGGGGCATGTTTGTTTGTGCACTTCCATGTCCCCATCATTTCATTCACTCCCTAAGTGTGCTGCCTTTACAGAGTAAAACACAATTGGATGGCTTTGATATGTTTTGTTCAGCTCTAACTCCCTTGAAATAAATGAGACTTCCTTCCTACTAAGAAAAAATGGTGCTATTGCACCCAAACCCCATTTTTCATGTCCCCCACACAGCCACTACTGATCTGGGTGATCACTGGGATGTTATGTATGAATATTCAGTAACCACAAAACAAAAATATAAAATACAAAATGAATCAGCAAATACAACCATAAAATCATCAAACATCTTACAATTGTAGCAAGTTAAAATTCCTATGGACTGTCTTTAACACAAGGATACTTTTCTTTTTGTTTATCAAGGTTGGAAAAAAATGTGGTGTGTGTATGTGTTGTTGAGAGTTGTGAAACTGCACATGCAGAGCATTTGTTGTGTCATGATCCCCTCAGAGGACTCATCCAAGGAGGAAGAGGAATGGGAAACTGCAGACCCAGGAGAGGGGCAGACCAGGGGCAAGACCCTGAGGGAGCCTGCCTGTCAGAGTCAGGAAGCGACCAAGAGGCTGCCTCTTCCCCAGCCAACAGGTGTTGCAGCAATGAAGGCAATCAGCTCGATTAAGGAGCAGGAGAGCTCTCAAGAACGCAGGCTGATTGTAAGCACCTGGCCTCAAATGCAGAGCATAAAAGACTGGAAGGAAAGGGATACTTCTTCCTAGAGTCAACGTCAAGCCTGGCTGCAGACATTGCTCCGGCTGCCCTGTTGACCCGTGCCTTGGACCCTGCCCTGCCTGATCGGATCTCTTGGTTTCTGGACCTTTGGACTACCTTAAGGACTCTACTTCCCTGAATCCGTCTTTAGCGCTTCCCAAATGGTAAACACACTGGCTGGCCCCTGCTTCTTCCTGCCTAGCAGATTTATGGCCTGGCCAGTGTCTGGTATCTGTTAATTAAGTGCTAGCTGCTGTGAACCCACCGTGTTTGACATGTTGCTTGTTGTGTATTTGTATCTTGTTTTTCCTCCCAGGAGCTGAAGGCTGCATATATAGTCTTCCCCCTTTTTATCTTCACAACACCCATGTGAGGGAGGCTAGGCTGAGAGTTGGTGGTTCAGGCACCAAAATTGTGAAACTGCACATATTTAGAGAATTTTTGCTTGTTGTTATTTATCAGGGTTGGCAAACTTCTTTGGTTTTGGTATTTTGCTATAAATATCAGGATTATGAAACACTGCAGTTAAAGCAAGGGAGGGGACAGTTTTTCTGCCTTTGTGAATTCTTATTGTTAGCCATCCCGAGGGTCCCATTCCTGGGTTGGAAAGATGAGAGATAAATATTTGTATCAATGAAAGAAATTATACTCTACCCTGATTACTGTAAAGTTTGACATCACCTCTGACGTTCAACCTCTACACTCAGCATCTTATTCACACACACACACAGCTTTGAAACACATCATTCCTCTTTACCAGTCTGTCTATTTGTTCCTCTTGCTTCTTGTTTCAAGTTAACTCCCCACCACCTCATTTACAAATATGATCTAATCCACCTCTGTCTCTATCTCTCCTTATAGGAAAAAAAATGTTACTGTCTTCCTCCTTTGTTTAACTTCATCATCATCATCATCTCTCTCTCTCTCTTAATCCCTCTTGTATTTTATTTACTTGTAGAAGTATTACTCTTCTCGCATGCCTGTCTTCCTCACAACCTGGATTTCAAGCCTGATTCTGCCCTGTCTTTCTTTCTCAGTTTTAAGCCTGTTTTCTGATCAGTTTCCCTCAACTACTCGATCATGCCTGTTATACAGAGTATAAGACTGTAGTTAGGGAATCTGTTCAGCGCCTTGCATATTGCAGGTGCTTTATAAGCATGTGATGATAATTCAGATTTGTCTTAAGGTTAAAAAAAAGGCATTTAGATATATCACTTCCATGAAACGTCAGTGAGAACGAAAACCTTTTCAAGACTTCTGGGGCAGGAATAGCTTCAGCTGAGAAGTGCTTGGGCAAGAGAAAATAAAAGGCTAGAGGGCAAAAACCCAGAAGAGTCTATGGAGATAGTGAAGATGGACCTACAGGTCAGCTAAGTCCAAGGCTGAGGCCAGGATCATAAGCTGGAGGGCTGTTGGGCCAAAGGACACAGCAGATGATACTTATAAGACAAAAAAATGAAAACAAAGTCCTAAGAAACAGAAAGAAAGGGTCATAGACACTAATGCGGTTTGTGTGAGATGTGCACCTTGGGGCTTGGAGTGCAACATAGGCCTTAATATTTCCCTTCACATAACTGTTATTTACACCTTTGGGTAGCTATTCTGCCCTCCATCTGGTTTGAGGTTACATAAATGTTGCCTGTTTCAGCAAGATGACAAAATCCAATGGATAACCTTAGCCATCTTCTATGGGCATCTCTCTCATAAAGCAACGCCTGCTGTTTCAACCATGCAGATTAATAATACTCTAACTTTTTTTTTTTAACTTCAGAAGTAATTCTGCTTTGCCTTTACATTTATTTAACAGCTGGAGCCCATTATGTTGCGACAATGTTCTCTTGCAATGATTGTAGTCCTTAATAATCATAACCCCAAAATTTAGCTGGGAACTAAGCAGAGAGAGAGAGAGAGTCTGGCTGGTAACTAGAATGTCAAGTAATTATCTTTAAAATCCCCAGATTTGTACGACACTATATTCAGACTGATTGTACTTACAGCTCTCAAGAGGAATAAGGGCTCGGTGTGGAAATGGGAACAAATTCTCTTTTTGTTTTGTTTAATAGCAAAACAAATGAGTTAAATTAGCAGCAACAACCGTGGCCTGAGGAATTTCTTGGGAATAAATGAGCAACTGGCACATGTGGCCAGAGGCAAAACAATTCCAGCTGGTCATAACTCCCAAGAAATATCTAAGGACTTGACCGTGTCTACTAATGCTGCTTTATCTCTCCATAAGCTTGAATCAAAACCATTTTTAATAAAGCTGTATTCATTTTGCATTCTTCTAAAAAGCATTAACTCCATCACATGTGGAGATTTTCTATGTAATCCTTTAGATAGCAACAGATAATATGAGCTGTCCTCTCTTCAGATTAATCTACTTCTGCTCACATAATAAAACAGATTATATGTTTGATGATAAAATAAAATTAAAAAATAAAACAGGTCCAATGAGAGTTTACTGTTAGATCAGCAGCTTTAAGCACAACTTTAAGTGTAGCTGTTAGTGGAAAGACACATGGACTGGATTTCAGAGTATGATCCCTCCCATGTTGTTATTATTCATACTTCTACATTTAATCTACAATTGCAGTCTTTACTTCAAGCATCCTCACAATAACCCTGTGAGGTAGATCATTAACCTCCCCATTTACATATATGGCAGTGAAGTGACAAAGACCACGTAGCAAATGCTCAGAGAAGCAGGAACAAATTGAGCACCGTCCAGTTGATACATTTCCATTAACAGCAAAATTTGTGTTCCAGAAAGTGACCTAAATGTTTGCCCAACAATTATTTCAGGTTCTTTTTGGTTGGTGTTTTTTTCATGCTTATATAACCTTTTGTTATTGATTGAGTATTGAAATCTATATCCTGCCTTTCCACATAGACACTAACAGGTTTTTAAAGTCATATTTAAGGATGAAAACAAGAGCTGATAAAAGCAGGAAGCCCTAGTGAATAAACAGCACCCAATTAAATCCTAGTTTAAAAGGCAGCAAAGAATCCGATCAAAGTACAGGCAAAAAAATCTGTCTGAATAAAGAGAAGATTGACTTGTCATCGGAAGACATGAATAAATGACTGAGGACCCCTGAGGAAGGAGGTAAAATAGGGTAAAAATATTGGCACTTGAGATGTATGTTTTCAGGACTCATCTTATTCTTGTGAATGTAATTTGTTTTAGTTGCTTTTAATGCTGAATTTTAGACTATTGTAACCTGCCCTGGGACCTGCTGGTGAAGGGTGGGCAATAATAATGATGATGATGATAAGGATGGGATACAAATAAATAGTAGTAGTTGTTGTTGTTGTTAACCTTATCTGGGACCCAAATATCAAAGTCCCTTTAGGAAGAGTAGACTAGATGCTCCTCTGAGTGTCTTAGAGCTTGCGTTGACACTAGGGATGAGTGAGAGTTTTGATTCAGTTCACGTTTCAAGCCAAATTTATAAAATTCACACTTTCTGAAACAATATGAGAACTGAAACACAGCCATCCTTCAAAATTTGAACTTGTTCGAATTTCTTGATGCAGTTCACCTACTAAACAATGTTTACAAACATGTCTACATTAGGGGAAAGTGTGCATAAAAATGGATATATAAGTGAAAATAACATGCAAAAATGCATTACATGGTGAGAAATGGCTTATAAAGATGTGTACAATAGTCCACTGTTTTCATCCTGGGTCTTCAGATGTTGTTGGACTACAACTCCATCATTCTTGGCCATTGGCTGTTTTAAACACATTTAAAATAATATTTAGATTTGTATTTAAATGTAAATTTTCATGCAGATTTTTTTTTCTTTTTCAGTTGCAGGTTAGTATGGAAATAGGACAGAATTCATCAGTATCAGTGGCCTGGGCCCAAAAGAGATTGATTTGCCCATCCCTATTCATAGGGTCGCAATAGGTTGGGATCGACTTGAAGGCAGTCCATGATGATGATGATGATTCTTCCACTATTCTTGTTCTATTTTACAGTGAAGCATTTCTCTGCTCCTAATAGTCAAAGTTTGCATGTTTCACATGTATCCCATAAGGAAAATGGCATACAACAATACCCATATCCTTATCAGAAGGTAAGGCGTATAGATCTAATCCATGTACCAATGTAAGGCAGAAGAGTGAGAAGCATTGGCTTCTTTTTAAAGCAGAGACAAGTGAGGGAATGAAAGAAAGGAACAGCACCCCAACTGCAAATGAATGGTTTATGACTATTGCAGCACAATGCTATGCATGTCTGTTCAGAAATATTCCCAGAAAAGTGGGTATAGGACAGTAGCTTTAGTTTCAAGGCTGCAGGTATAGGTTTTCTCTTAGAGTCATTTTTTTGTCTTAAAAACACCTTCAACAGAAGTTTTATAAAGCATTCCTTGTCAGCACAAGTGGAACCATTTTATTGATAAAGTGTGTTTTAAAGGGTAAAGGTTTAATAGCCCTAAAGAATTGCTATGGGCACTATGCCCAAGCCTCTGATGAGGGACTAGTTCATGCCAGCTGCTTAATGTTGGTATGAAGTGCTCAGCATCCTAACCAGTCCTTGCAGCTGGGAAGTGAAGCATGGATGCACAGAGCTAGATCCTTTTCTGCATTAACTTGCTGTTACCAGAGGTCATCCCTGCTGATCATGATGAGCACATATTTGCTCCTTTTTCTCTCTGCAGGCTATTATTGACCAATATAGCACTACAGAACTCACCACAGTTCTGCCTTTTGACCTGTTTCAATGAAACAATAGGCCCAGCCTTGATGGCAGAATCTTTCCAGTTCTTTCTCGCTCTTTCTTGAGAAGATGGGTAGGGAGGCAGGTAGTGCAGAACGTAAATGGCACAGTAAACAGTACTGTTGGTACTGAAATGGTTAAGGCGCCCAGGCTGCAGTTCTCTTGCCCCTTTTTTCTTTTTTGAAAATATTCTTTATAAGTAACTTGTCATTCATTGTCTACTCAAGTCAGCAGGAATCTGAATACTATTTTTGGATCACAAATTGAAGATTGATTTGAGCAACCACGCGCAAGAGAAATTGCCCCCTCTAGGAGACATCTTCCTTTAAAGAGGTCATACCTTCTGAAACTCTCATTACCCAGCATGTTTCTGTAATGGAAAACACAACTTAAGGGAAAGCCTGCCTGCCTGCCTCTGTGCATAATTCTGGCAGGATTTCACCAAGAGCAGCTAATATTAAGCGATGCTCCATTCCTGCTTGCCTGTCTGCTGTGACCTTCTGACTTTCTTACATGATCATCTGGGACACCAGTTTCCTTGCTCCCCTCTCCTACCCAGCCTGCTCTGGCTCCACTTGGTGTTGCTTTCCCTCTGCATTTTTCAAGTGTGCCTTTGCTAATGTGGTCTTCCCGCTGCTTGACCAACAGTTAGGAGTTACAACAATATTTTCTCCAGCTTAGCTGTAGCAGCAAGAGGGGCTACTTTCCCTCTTCTCCTCTCGACAGACACACCATCCCTTTGCTTTTCAGAGGCTAACCTGAATGAAATGCATCCCTTCACCCATGCACCTCAAATTATGAAAAGGAACATTATGTTCATTAAATAATCTTTTCACAATTATTGACATCCTTAATATCAAAAAGGCTCAAGAATGATTGACCTTGGCATCCAGAATTAAGGCTGCATTCTGTTTCTTGATTACAGGCAGCAGAATAGTGGGGGAAATTATAAAGCCATTGAGAGGATTAATACTGCCTTGATCTCTCCCCCTCTCTCCTGGCTCTTTTATCTCAAGTGATTAAAATTCTTGAGAGGGAAAAAAATTGGTCATGTAGCATACGCCGGCTGCCGTGGATAGATACAGTATCGGCTAAATGCATCAGCTCCCCATGACAGCCAGCACAAAGGTTAATTATGCATGCTGTATATAGTTTTAATCACTTTAATCAGAGCACCATTCTGCTCCATCCCAGGCTATAACTTTTCTACAAGCAGGAGAAGCGCTTCAAGCATGGCAGTATTTGTTTAAGAAGGAAGAGAGAGAGAGAGAGAGAGAAGAAATGTGCTACATTAGCCACTGACAACAAAGATAATGTTGAAAGCTATTGGTTGAACAAGACTTGACTATGCCTTTTGTTAATGTTTATGTAACAGCTAAGGGTAACTAAGGTCAGCAGCACCTCTGTCTGCCCCATGAGAGTCTTACATCTTGAAGACTCTGCTCCCAGATCAGGATAGTCAAGCTGTGACCAGCAACTTCAGAATGCTGAAAACTTATCTTGTAGCCCTACCTGATCCCAGCTGTGCCTCAGATGAAGATGCACCTTCCAGGAGAGGTTAGGATGAACAGCATAAGGTTCAGAGGAGGGCAACGGGGATGATCAGGGGACTGGAAACAAAGCCCTATGAGGAGAGACTGAAATAACTGGGCTTGTTTAACCTTGAGAAGAGAAGACTATGGGGAGATAGGATAGCACTCTTCAAGTACTTGAAAGGTTGTCACACAGAGGAGGGCTGGGATCTCTTCTCGGTCATCCCGGAGTGCAGGACACGGAATAATGGGCTCAAGATACAGGAAGCCAGATTTCGGCTGAACATCAGGAAACACATCCTAACTGTTAGAGCGGTACGACAATGGGACCAATGACCTAGGGAGGTGGTGGGCTCTCCAATACTTGAGGCCTTCAAGAGGCAGCTGGACAGCCCCCTGTCAAGGATGCTTTAATTTGGATTCCTCCATTGAGAAGGGAGTTAGACTCGATGGCCTTATAGCCCCTTCCAACTCTACTATTCTATGGTTCTATATGAGCAAGAAGAGCCTGCTGGCCAATGGCCCATCTAGTCCAGCAACTTGTCATCATGGTGGCCAATTAGATGCTCCAAAGGGAAGCCTGCAATCAAGATCTGAGTGCAACAGGACTACCCCTTCCTGCAGTTTCCAGCAACTGGTATTCAGAAGCATACTGCCTCTTCCAGAGAGGCAGAGCATAGCAATCATGGCTATAGCCATTGATAATCTTATCCTCCATGAACTTGTTTAATTCTCTTTTAAAGCCATTCAAGTTGGTGGCCATCACTGCCTCCTGGGGAGGCAAATTCCACAGTTCAGGTATGTGCTGCATGAGGAAGCATCACACACTCAGAGCTTGGTCCCACTGAAAAAGCCACAGTTGGTTCCTCCTGATGAATACTATAAAAGTGTTGCTTTTGGTCAGGGAAGAACAGAGAAAGCGAGGGCTGAAGCTTCCCTGGCTGAATTGCACCAGAGAGAATAAGCCTAGTGGGGTTATTGGTTTCCCCCTCATTTATTTATTTATTTGTAACAAATATTTATATACCACCCACTCATATGAAATATCAAGGTAGTGTACAACAATATATGCAAACACAATAAAACATAAGATACATAAAAATACAAAATAATCACAAAAATGACTGGCTCACCTTGAAAAAAACTAAACAACTGAATAGGCCTGTTGGGGTGGGGGGAAGTATTCAAGAGACACCTGAAAGTTGACAACAAAAATTCCTGCTGGGAGAGTATATCACAGCATGGGACCAACAACGGTAAAAGCCTAACTTCTAGTTAAAGCCAGTTAGGCCTCTTTAGCATGGGGGTCAGCTAACAGCCCTCCTCTAGACAATCTCAGTGATCAAGCTGGGATATAAGAGCTCAGGTGGTCCTTAAGGTATCCTGGACCAAAGTTGTTCAGACTTTTGTATATTAATACAAGGACCTTTTCCCTTGCTGTCCAATCCAAAGGATCAGATCAAAACCAAAAATTACCAGTCATGGAATGAGAGGAGAGGTCCCCTTGTGGATCAGGAACTGGTTAGGAAACAGGAAGCAGAGCATAGGAATAATTAGATAGTTCTCTTAACACAGGGATGTATAAATTGATCCCCCAAGGATCAGTGTTGGAACCTGTACTTTTTAACTTGTTCATAGACAATCTAGAATTAGGGGTGAGCAGTGAGTTGGCCAAGATTGCTGATGATACTCAATTGTTCAGGGCTAAAAACAAAAAGGATTGCAAAGAGCTCCAAAAGGACCTCTCCAAATTGAGTGAATGGGCAGTAAAATGGCAATTTATGGTAAACAAATGTAAAGTGGTGCACGTTGAGGCAAAATAATCATAATTTCACCTATACGCTCAAGAGGTCTGAACCTTTTTGCTGGAATTTTCAAATATACATTCAAAATTTGGCTGACCAGTGTGTATTTTTGTAAAGGTGGTATGCATTATGGGATTTCTGACCAAGCTGCAGTCTGCCACTCAAGTAAATCACAGAGGTGGCGATTCTAAGAGCCTTCTGTCTGAAACAGATCAAAAATGCAATTTCAAAAATTGAAATGGATCTCAGCAGGAAAGGTGATATTTCTATTCATTTATAATTTGTACACCACCTTTCTGCATTACTGTACTCAAGGCAGTTTGTGTGCTGGTGTTCTCTTATGGGACTTAAGATTGCAGGAAATTGTTTGGTGCAAAAGGGACAAACTCATAATGCTCATTAATGCAATTGTGTGAAAACAATTACAATATACTGGTGAGGCCTGACATGCCACAATTTCACCAAAACATTTATTTTGTTATGGAATGCAGAAAACTGATTCACAAATCCACCAATATTCAGCCCAAATTTCACATTTTGCCATTTAAATCCAATTTTACTATGACTCCCTTTGCCTTCAGATAGAAAAAACCAGGTTCAGTTTCTCAGTCATACATCTCACTCTTGAGCAAGTCACCATCTACTAGCCTAAATAGATAACGCTATATTACAACCTACCCTGAGTACTTGTGATAAGATAGAAAATTCCAAATATTTCAGTAAAAAAGCTTTCTTTTTGTCTTCAATGTCTATAATGTCTTTCTAAAGACATTATAGAATTGTAGGCAGAAAAACAACACAGAATAGGTTAACGGATAGGACTTGTGAAAAATACAGCTTGCATTGCATCTTACAATATGCCTACATCAGAGATGTTCTAGGAACCTGTAGGCATGTGATTTTTCAGAAGAAATTTCTCACTTCCTTCAAAACATAGCAGGAGACTAGTTTCTCCTGATTGAAAAACTGAATGCAGAATATAATCACATCTTCACAACTTTTGTTGTTATGTGCCTTCAAGTTGATTACGAACCAGTGACCTCCAACAGCATCTGTTATAAACCACCCTGTTCAGAACTTGTAAGTTCAGGTCTGTGGCTTCCTTTATGGAATCAATCCATCTCTTGTTTGGTCTTCCTCTTTTTCAACTCCCTTGTTTTTCCCAGCATTATGGTCTTTTCTAGTGAATCATGTCTTCTCATTATGTGTCCAAAGTATAACCTCAGTTTCATCATTTTAGCTTCTAGTGATACTTAATTCGTTCTAACACCCAATTATTTGTCTTTTTCATGGTCCATGGTATGCACAAAGCTCTCATCCAACACCACATTTCAAATGAGTTGATTTTTCTCTTATCCACTTTTTTCACTGTTCAACTTTCACTTCCATGCATAGAGATCGGAAATACCATGGTCTGAATGATCCTGACGTTAGTGTTCAGTGATACATCTTTGCATTTGAGGACCTTTTCTAATTCTCTCATAGCTGCCCTCCACAGTCCTAGCTTTCTTCTGATTTCTTGACCATTGTCTCCATTTTGGTTCATGACTGTGCCAAGGTATTGTTAATCCTTGACAAGTTCAATATCCTCATTGTCAACTTTAAAGTTACATAAATCTTTTGTTATCTTTACTTTAGTCTTCTTGACGTTCAGCTGTAGTCCTGCTTTTGTGCTTTCCTCTTGAACTTTCATCAGCATTCATTTCAAATAATTACTGGTTTCTGCTAGCAGTGTGGTATCGTCTACATATCTTAAATTATTGATATTTCTCCTTCCAGTTTTCACACCTGCTTCATCTTCGTCCAATCCCACTTTCCATATGATATGTTCTGCACATACATTAAACAAATAGGGTGATAAAATGCACCCCTGTCTCACACCCTTTCCGATGGGGAACCAGTCGGTCTCTCCATATTCTGTCCTTACAGTAGCCTCTTGTCCAGAGTATAGATTGCACATCAGGACAATCAGATGCTGTGACACCCCCATTTTTTTTAAAGCATTCCATAGTTTTTCATGATCTACACACTCAAAGGCTTTGCTGTAATCTATAAAGCACAGGGTGATTTTCTTCTGAAATTCCTTGGTCCGTTCCATTATCCAATGTATGTTTGCGATATGATCTCTGGTACCTCTTCCATTTCTAAATCCAGCTTGGACGTCTGGCATTTCTCGCTCCATATATGGTAAGAGCCTTTGTTGTAGACTCTTGAGCATTACTTTACTTGCATGGGATATTAAGGCAATAGTTCAATCATTACTGCATTCCCTGGGATCCCCTTTCTTTGTATATCGAACGCTTCCAGTCTGTGGGCCATTGTTTTATTTTCCATATTTGTTGACAAATGTTTGTCAAAATTTGGACAGATTCACTCTCAGTAACTTGTAGCTACTCTGTTGGTATGCCATCTGTTCCCACTGATTTATTTTAAGTGCAGCTTTCACCTCACATTCTAAAATTTCTGGTTCTTCATCATATGGTTCCTCCATGAATGAATCTGTCATCTCTTTTATAGAGTCCTTCAGTGTATTGCTTCCATCTTCCTTTTATTGCATCTCAGTCAGTCAGTGTGTTCCCCTGTTGATTATTCAACATCACTATTCATGGTTTAATTTTCCCTTCAATTTCTCCAACCTTTTGGAATAGGGCTCTTGTTCTACCCCTTTTGTTGTCCTCTTCTATTTCTATACAATATCTATTGTAATACTTCTATTTGTCCCTTTGTACTAGTAGCTGTATTGTTGAATTTAGCATTCTGATCGTGTTTCTATCTCCTTTTGCTTTTGCTTTCCTTCTCTCTTTAACCATTTGAAGAGTTTCGTCAGTCATCCACTAAGGTCTTTCTCTCTTTTTAACTAGAGGTATTGTCTTTTTGCATTCTTCCCTGATAATGTCTCTGAATTCACTCCATAGTTCTTCTGGTTCTCTATCAACTAAGTTTAAAGCATCAAATCTGTTCCTTATTTGATCTTTGAATGTTATTTAAATTGTATTTTGGCATTATGATTGCTTTGTTCTTCTTTAACTTTACTCTGTTTTTTTATATTACCAGTTCATGATCTGTACCGCAGTCTGCTCCTGGTCTTGTTTTCGCAGAAAGTATGGAACTTTTCCATCTTCTACTACCAATTATATAATCAATTTGATTCCTATATTGACCATTTGGTAGATGTCCACATGTAGAGCCATCTTTTCAGTTGCTCTAAAATTATTGGCTTCATAGAATTAACAAGGCCTTCTCCTGCTTCATTTCTGTCTCTTAAGCCCCATTTCCCCATGATTTCTAGTTCTTCTCTGTACCCTACTTTTGTATTCCAGTCCCCCATGATTATCAGAACATCTTGTTTTGGTGTGTGATCAATTTCTTCCTGTACTTCTGCGTAAAATCTCTCCAATTCCTCCTTTTCTGTGTTTGCCGTTGGAGCATAGACTTGGATGATGGTTATGTTAATAGGTTTCCCGATAAATCTTATTGATATAACTCACTCAGACCTTGCGTTATAGCTCCTAATTGCTTTTGTTACATCACTTCTCACTATTAAAGCAACCCTGTATCTTCTTAATTTCTCATTTCCTGCATAAAATATTTTGTAGTTTCCTGTTTGAAAGTGTCCCAATCCATCCATTTTAATTCACTCACGGCAAGTATTGTAATGTTGATGCATTCCATTTCTTGCTTGACAATATCTAACTTTCCCTGGTTCATGCTTCTCACATTCCATGTTCCTATTGTGTGTGTCGTACAACTCCGGACTCTCCTTTCACATCTGTGCACATCAGCCTCTGGGCTTCCTTTCCGCTTTGACGCCATTAGTCATAGCGCTACTCGTACTTGTCCTTTGTTCTTCCCCAGTAGGTCACTGAGTGCCTTCTGACCTGGGAGTCTCATCTTCCTGCACTATCTTGTGTTGCATTTTGGATAACCTGTTCATAGGGGTTTCATGGTAAGAGGTATTCAGAGATGGTTTATCACTGCCTTAGTGAAAGTCAAATATTTTGAAAACAATACTTTAATATTGCAATACCAATCATATATAACCTGTAATAAAGTTTAGTTTCCTTATGTAGACAGTTTCAATCTCATTATACTGAACATTTTGTTCAACGGTATTTAATAACCCTAGCATTATCAAGAGACACATCCCTTTGGTAGAGATGATACTGTTTATTGGAATAAATTATACAGCACATTTCCCTAGAATCAATGACTAGTGACAAGTTTGTTTACTGTTCATTAGCAAACAATAAAAGGTTTCACTATGGCTGAATAATGCTGAGGTTACTTGATTACACTTCCTTCCAATTATTACAACTGACCTATAACTCACTAGAGAGCTGGGCATTTATTCTGAACTTTGTGCAGAAGGTAGCAGATAAACACACCAGGATTAACACTCTGCTCAACAATCAAACAGAAAATTATACTACAGATGTAAAATAACTGAGTGGGTTTTGTGCAACCTGATTGTTCTGATTGGCTCCAAGAAGATATAAAGAATAAGTAATAGTCTGTCAGGAAGAGATTCTATTTATTTCTCTGTTGAGCAAACATGCCCAGCCCTGATAATGAAATGAAAAAGCCAATATACAAATTGTAGGTCTTTTAAACCTAAAGTGATGCTATCAGAGATAATTGCAGAGCACAACAAAACTAGACTATGATACCAGCTAAAATACCCATATTCTTAAAAAAAAAAAAGAATTGCTTGACTCTGCCTAAAAACATCCAGAATGAAGAACAACCTGCTAAACTCTTCTCAACATTCTCGGCTTTGGAATCGGTTATATCTAAACTAGGGAAGATGGGTGCCATTCCGATGGTGCAGGTTGCACAGGCTGATGTGTAATATGGTTGTAGGTAAAGCAGATATAAAATGGAAGTACATTCCTATTGCTGGCAACAGGGGGGATGAGAAGTAATCACGGGGGGGGGATCAGCATGCTATTTTAGGCTTCATTGTATGAAGTAACAAATGTAAGAAAGATGTGCGCACTCAGTCTAAAATCCAACAGGAGGAGAAAGGTTGAAATTTACTGCCAAGTCTCAGTATACATCTTTCTGGGTGAAACAGCAACAATGACCAAAGAGATGCTCTAGCCTAGCCTTCCCCAACCTGGTGCCTTCTAGAAGTTTTGAACTAAAATGCCGATCAACCCCAGCCAGCACAGCCACGCTAACTATGGCTAATGGGAGTTGTAGTCCAAAATAACTGGAGGGCTCCAGGTTGTGGAAGCCTGCTCTGGCCTTTAAACTCTGTGAGCTATTATTTATTTACTTATTTGACTTTTATTTCCCCCAGAAGTGACCCAAAGTGATTTGCAATGTAAAAACAAACATTAAAACAAAGTATATGAACAAGTATAAAACCAGAACCTGAAATGCTCATCCAAACATCTTAAGACAAGAGTTCCAGCTGCTCCCTCCCCTCCTGTTGCAGTCTGGGGAGGGCGCTGAGCCACAGCCTGTGGTGTCTGAGCAGAATTCAGAGGTGGAGGAGGGCCTGATGTTGTTTCCCAGGACAAGGTAATGCATCCAGAGAAGGGAGATGTGTCCACCTAAATGTAGAGTCTACCTGCAGGCTACACATTCTCACAGGAATAGGGATTCTTGCGCATAAGGGACGCACCATGCCTCAGCTTTAAACCTTGGCAGGTGGGCATGGGAGCTTGTTGGAACAGCTTCTCTGCTCCTGTGCAGTCTTGTCTTGGACTTGTGGACCTTGGCCCTTGTTCCTAGACTGGGCTCATCCCAATCAAGTCTTCACTTTGAAAGAGCTCTGGGACTGGATTTGCTCTTTTCCCACTGCTGAGTTACTGCCATTACTCTGCTTTAATAAAGTTCACTTACTTGCTTAGTTAGCTACTTACAAGTATGAGCATCTGCTGTTGTGTTTTTGGCAGCAACCTGGACACTTCCCTCAAGAACCACCTACATGTAGCTCAAGGGGCATTGCCATACCTATGCTCAGCAGTTCCCAAAGCTGATGGGGAAGGGAGAAAGAAGCCTGCCTTTTGGAAGCATCGCCTGCAAGTGGGAGACGTTCCCCTTGCAGCTAAGGCCTGACAAACGACAGGTCTGCTTGCTTTGGCTGTACGAGCCTCTTCCCAGCACACAGCAGGCACATGCAGCCAAACTGAGCAGATTTAATCCCCACTATCGCTCATCAGCTGACAAGTGTGTGTGTGGGGGTTAAATCCTGGTTTTGCTGGAGTGCCTGTTCCCTGATAGGAATAGGCACATGCAGCCAAGGCAGAATTGTCCCTTGCACTCCTGCCCATCAGCTGATTGACAGATGGGTGTGGCTTGGGGAAAATGGTCTCTCAGGCCAAATTGGACCCCCTGGTGGAGGTTCCTCACCCCTGCTCTGCAGGCAGCAGGTTCTTCACCCTTGGTCTAGCACATTCACTAACACACCTGCCGACGTGAAGGGGAAAGAGAGCTGCGTATCATCAGCGTATTGCTAACAACACACTCCAAAACCTTGGATGACCCAACTCAATGGTTTCATGTAGATGTTAAATAGTAGGGAGGATAACATCAAACCCTGGATTGAAGGGCTCAGTGGGACCAAAGAACACTCCCCATGCATCACCCTCTGAAGACAGTCATCTGAGTAGGATGGAACCACTGCAAAGTCATACTGCTCACTCACAAACTGGAGAGCTGCTCCAGAAGAATGCCATGGTTGATTGTACTGAAATCTACTGACAGATCAAGAAAGATTAACAGGACCACACTTCCCTGTCTCTCTCCCAACAAAGGTAATCAAACAGGGCAACTAAGGTAGATTCCATGTCAAAATTGGGCCTAAAATTGTCATCGAAATGGACCTAGAACATCAGTCTCATCCAAGAGATCCTAGATCTAGACTTATTATTGTTGTTATTTAATATATTGCTATCAATCTGTATGGCATTTTACAATCAGCGTGCGTGGTGCTTTCAAAGAAGACGGGTCCCTGCTCTTGAGTAGCTTATACTCAAACTAATAGAGGAAGCGGAGAGAAGTGGAGGCAGGGAAGCAACATGCAGTTGTAACTAGGTACATGTGCTTAGGTTTAGTTACAGGTTGAGTTATGGTTGGATATGGAAACTATGGGGTTGAGCCAAATATTTTAAGGAAAATGTGTGATTTAAGAAGGAATTTGAAGGAAGTAAAAAGAGATGTTCCAGGAAGCAGTTCCCAGCATATGGGTCACTGAGAAGAAAAGTATGGAGTCTTCTGAGGGCACAGACCTTCAGAAAATGGAGGATAGTGGAGCAGGAGGAGTGATGATCATGGCTAGGAATGTATTGGGAGATAAGCGCAGAGACATGAGTGGGGTTTGGGGGATGGTCATGCTGGGATTTTGAAGATAAGGACAATGAATTTGTGCTTGATCAAGAAGAGACAGGAAGCCAGTATAAGAATTTAAGGAGGGGTGTCACAGATAGACATGAGGAGACCATGGCAAAACAACAGAAGGCCATAGGGCAGAAGATGGCAATGATCTAGGTGAAAGATTACCAGGGCATGGGCCAGAGTTCTTGCCACTGAGACAGAGAAGAAGGGCTATCCATGTATTTACAAGGTTGTAAAAGGAAAAACAATACAGCTTGGCAATGGGACTGAATATGAGGAATAAAGAGAGAGGAGTCACAGATACAGCCAAGGCTACATGTTCAACAAGGTAAACCTGGGAGGAAAAATCAGTTCTGCCTTGGGTGTCTTGAATCAGATGATCATGAAGTATCCAAGTAGAAAGATCACAGAAGCAGTTGGAGATGCATCCTTGTTAACTGCTGAAGGGACTGTGCTGAGGTCTCACATGACCAAACTGCCATACACGCCAAATTCCATGGTTGATTGCTATTGCTATTAATATGTAACAATAGTTTTTTCAGTCTAAACCACATAGAGAACCTTCATTAGTGAGTGGTATACAACTAATGCAAAATAATAAATAAATAGATAGATAAACTTGGTATGCTCCTGATCAACCACATTTTGATCAGTCTGTAAGGCTGGGAGAAAAATGAGTTTTTGCATATGCTGGAACAACCTGCACCATTCCACTTCATATGCAGAATGATTGCTAAAGAACACAGTGTTATTATACCATCAGGTCTGCAATAAAGTTCAGTATTCCTGAAGTTTTAAATTACAACATATATTTTCTATGTATTTGACATTTGAAGAAAAAAGTGTTGTTTCAAAACCCACTCTCTTAAGCTAAGCTATTATTATCCATTGTTAAAAATTAAAATATTTTATATTAATTTATCTCCTGCTGGCCCTGAGCTGGTAGACCTCCCTCCAATGGAACGATGAAAGGTTCCTTTAGGGCAGGCCTTCACATGTGCCTTGAAGAAACATTTTTGTCCTACTCTGCCTTTCTTCAACAATGTGTTATGAGACAAGTTATGGTGTTTGATCTCAATTGCATCTCCGTATGTTGTATACCACCTTGTGAGCACTATGCCCCAAGAGTCGGAATAGAAATACTTTAAATAAATAAACTTCATATTTGACTTCTCTGAAAGACTTGATTTTTTTTTAAAGTACATTTTAGTTTGTTATTTTCTCTTCAAATTATTGTCACCCTTTTGGTATTAAATTGCCTATCTTTGTGGCGATAGAAACCTGTCATCATGGGACAGGGGGCTGGCTGTCAAATTAACATTATTACTACAGGACTATCGGCAGGACATCTTAAGAAGACTATTTTGTGTTTCTGTATGAAACTAATTATTATTGACATTGCTGTTGTTATTATTAGTTCATTTTGACATACTAATTGGAGAGAATGCGAGAGGAGGGGGAAATCATTTCATTCAATATTTCCCCTAAGAAGCCAGACTAAAGTGATCTCAATTGTCTTGTAGAGTTACAAAGCAAAGTCAATATCAAGCTCTAGCCAATGGCTCTCGCATAACACCAATCATTCTTCACTAAGGCATATGTTGCACACCAAGGTTATTTTATCTTCCTACTGCAAAAGAATATTACTGAGTGTCTACATTCAACATTGACAGAACCAGTACTTCAACCGCTTCATACACTTGGTTTTTTTTTTTCCAAAAGGAGATTTCCCCTTTTGCCCATAAATGAAAGAAACACAAACTCTTCTAATTCAGTAATCAGGAAAGATAATTACACCCCTTGAACTGTTTTCCCTTCCCCTTTTAGGTTCACGTCAATAAGAGATGGTAAAATTAGTCTACAGACCCTCTGAAGTTTGCTGCTTGCTGATTAAAGCCCTAATTGATTCAGAATGCTTTACAAATCAATCTCTGAGAATTACTTTGGGATCACACCAGCAACACATAAAGAACATTTAATCAGACCTCTCCCCCCGCTTCTCTTGCCATCTTGACTGAGAGACAAGTGAGCAGAAAACTGGCCGGGTACAAATGTCCAAGCATTCTCCCAGTAAGACACTGAAATAGCTCTTCCTTTGCATTGGGATTATTTGTCAGATTACTAATTCATTTTCATATCAGGAGAAAACAACAGCAGCAGGAAGCAAACTAAGAACCAAGAAAAAGAAAAAGAAAAAGACATCAGAAACTTGCCAAATTTGGAATTGTGCCTGTCCCCAGCTGCTATCCCAGACACAAGAGGACCAAGAGTGTGACTTGGGCAGAAGCTGGGGCATGGAACTTGTCAGCAGCCAACTATGGGGAGTAGCGCTAGGGGCCCAGCCCAATCCCCTACAAACCCTGCACAAAGCAGCCCTTTTTGGTTGCATAAATGGTCCTCTCTTCCCAAACACTGATCAGCTGCACTTCTCAGGATAAATCTCTTTTCGAAAAATGCGTGCTTTTGAGAGAATTCCACACCATATCTTTTAAAATATGTCTAAAGTGCAATTAAAGTGGATCCAGTTCAGTCTGGCTTCAGGCCCGATCATGGCACTAAAGCTGCTTTCGTCATCCTGGTTGATGACTTTTGTGGAGAGAGAAGTGGGGCAATTTATTTATTTATTTATTTTATTTTGTTTCATTTTTAAACCACCCATAGCGAGTAGCTCTCTGGGCGGTGAACAAAACAGGATTAAAATACAATATACAATAAAATCAGTGACAAACAACAGCAAATTAAACAAAAACATTAGATAGAACATATTGACATTAAAATTGAACATTATAATAACATTAAAATGCCTGGGAGTATAGCCAGGTCTTAACCTGGCGCCTAAAAGAAAGTACCGTAGGCGTCAGGCGTATCTCCTCAGGTAGGCTGTTCCATAGTTCGGGGGCCACCACAGAAAAGGCCCTAGATCTAACAACAATCCTCTGGGCATCCTGGTGAGTTGGTACCCGGAGGAGGGCCTTGGATACTGAACGAAGTGAACGGGTAGGTTCATAGCAATGCGACCCTGCTCATTCTTCATCTCTTGGCAGCTTTTGATACCATTGACCATGCTATCCTTCTGGAGTAGCTCAGGGAGATGGGTGTTGGGGGTACTGTACTTCAGTGGCCCTGCTCCTACCTCCAGGGAAGTTTCCAAAAAGTAATTACAGGAGGCTACTGTTCGACAACATAGGAACCTTCCTGTGTTCCATCTTGTCCCCCATGCTATTTAACACCCATACGGTGGTCCACAGAGGTCCGCCTGGCACCTTCACTGTCCAGTTTTTGGCAAATGTTAAAGATGTGCCTCTTTACCCCAGCCTTTGGCACTTGAGATGCATGTTTTGAGGATCCACCCTATTCCTGTGATTATAATTTGTTTTAATTGTGTTTAATACTGAATGTTAAAGTGCTGCAACCCAAATATAGTAATAACAATAACAAGTTGTGGAGGAAACTGGCTGGAGGGGTGTGTGTGTGCGTGTGTGTGTGTGAGAGAGAGAGTTTAACCAACCCCTTACTGGTCTAGAAAACCCTATTTGCTTCGATGTGTGCATCACTCCAGCAGAACACTTCCAAATCCCCTTGATAGCTGCTTGTCCCTGAGATGTGCATTTGTGTGTGCTCAGTTTCCTGTCTCACACAGATAATCTGATTGTGAATTTACAGTAGGCAGATGATGCAAAGCCTATATTTAAATACTATCCTATGATTGGTGGAATTTTTTCATCCTCTCCCTCATTTTTCAGTCCTCCACTTCATTGATAAGAGAATTTCTTAATCACTGGGAGGATTCAAATGGAGTGCAATTCTTTTGTCAGGGCCCCAATTATTCCACAGTGTTCCCATTTCTTCATGCTTCTTTGTTCTGAAAGAACATGTGCCCATCTTCATATCTGAAAATACTCAGAACAAAGGACTCTGCTGAAACTATATATTTTTCAGGGAACCCCTGCTAGGCACAAGTTTTTTGGGGTGATTTTTGTTTATGATCTTCTGTTTTCTATTTCCATGCCTTTTTCCCATTTTTTAATCACTTGCAACATTTAAAAATAATATATTTATATTGTTCTGCCGTATTTTAGCTTCTCTTTCTTTCTCAATGTATATTATTATTATTATTATTGATGATGATGATGATAATATACACCCTGTATTCTAAAGCTGCTGCAGTGATCAAAGATAAAATGGAGAGAAGCCTTTACGCTGATGTTCTTAAAGACTCATCAAACTGAGTAGCTATGGCACCACAAGGCAAGGTAAGCCCTTTCATACTCCTGGGCTTGCAGAGGTCAAAGTCTTGATAGAACTTCATTAGTGCAACCCTCCCCCTCCCTTTCCCTCTGCAATGATGATTCATTTCAGCTCACCTCTGCTTCCAGCCTGAAAATGATAACACACTTGTCAGTGTTGAAGCCACTTCATCCATACCATTGCACCATTTCTCTAATAGAAACGTCTGTCTTCCATCTGATATTTCCCCCTGCCCCCGCCTCAGAAATCTGCCAGGCCTCAAATGAAAAGAAAGAAACCCTCCAAGCATCACAAAACAGAGCACCTGTATTTTGAGCCATCTGCTTTCTGAAATTGTGTGTAGGGTTGTGAGGTGAGCCACAGACAACTTAAATCAATGTTTGGCATCATCTCATTTATCAGAACGGAATGTGCAACAACCAAAGCAGATCAAGATAAGCACCATTGAACAAAATGGAACTAGTAAATATGCACAGGATCACACTGTAATTTATTTTAAAAGTGCCTGCTTTGTTTTCACCTTCTCTTTCATTCACTAATTTCAAACATTTATTATCACAAGGAATATGTATGCACAGGCAAACTGCCATGCACCCCCATTAACAATCTACAGTTCTAAATGCTCCAATGAATAGCTTGGCCTTTGGCCATGTGTATACATAATCCACAATGACAAAATCAATTTTTAAATGTGTTATGGACACTTTAAAATGGCTTTGGTTTGTGTATAAGAAACCCACCAGAATCTATTTAGAGTTTGTTTACCTTGACTCTACATTTGTGATTAACAAACAACATGACAAAGAAGGGGCTAAAGGAGGTATTTGAGCTGTTAACTACAACTATACGGTACAGTGCTATTACTGCAGTCGGTACTACATAATGCAAAGTGCTATTTAATTATTCTTTTGATAGCTTTACAGTCTTTTCAAAGAGGAAACACTATGGAAATTCTGAAAAACGGATGCAGTTGCCAGAAAAATACAACTGAGATCCAGAGAGCCAATTGTTTTTGAAAGTAAAAAAAGAAGAAGAAAGTGATGTAATATAAGATCATGGAGCCAGCCTCAGTTTTCAAGTGAGAATGTCCTGGCTAACCCCACCGGATTCAGGCTCAGAATCAAAAGTGTGCATAAAATGAACGTATGAGTGAAAATAATATACAAAAATGAATTATATGACAAGAAATTGCTTGCAAAAATGTGTAGTGAAAGCTGCCTACAAAAATGTGTTTATGAGGAGAAATTTGCACTAAAATGCTGGAGAATTTTCATTAGGATTAAAAAAAATCCCTCACAAATTACTGCAGAAATGTGGAGAATGGAATTTCAGACTGGAAAAAGAAGAAACTGAGCGCACCGAAAGACAGACCTTTCCATCCCTAGTCAAAGGTCAGTGTCCTTAATGGCTGGATGGGGATTTGACCCTAGTCTGACATTCTAACCACGAGCTCACACACGTGCACAGAGCCCGCACTGAAACACACACACACTCAGCAGATGCTGCCTTGCCAAATACTATGAAGTGACACATGCAGGCATTTGCATATCACACTGTGTTGCCTCGCTTGGTGTCTTGAGGCCCCTTGAATCAGCTCAAGGATGATTTGAAAGTACATCAAATTAAATATTCTGGGCCTAACGTGGTAAACGGTGCTAAATGATAGAAATATTTCATTGTAGTCCAGGATTTCCTCGAGTCCATCTGGGGTAGTGAGGGCTGTCTGTGCAGAAAGGGTTACCCGTGTGCTGTGAATAATCAGTTATAAACCAGCCTATAAATCACATAACTTGCACTGCAGGTTAATCCAGATGCATTTAGAAAGCTGTTATTAAAAATATGATTGGCAAGTGTTCACATCACAAATATTACTAATATAAATTGTAGTTCGCTAGGGATTAATATTTTGAAACTACTGGCCCATTAAAGATAACTGCTTATGACAAATCTAATATCTATAACAGATTAGTTTTGTGTTTCCAGCCCTACTGAGAGACTGCATCATGAAGCAGGTGCAAATGTTGCAGCTAGAAATTGAAAATCACCAAAACTTCTTGCAAGATTATTTAACAAGAAACTGAAATTAATTACCAGCCAAATCACACACTATAAAACAGGATGACTGGCTCATTAAAGTCTTACTTTTACAGAACTCAGTAATCGGATTTGTCATATGATTTCATAAAAACGTATTTTAGAGGAACAGCTCTCAGATCAAAGTTCTATTACTGTGGGTTTACAAAAGTACATTCTGCTGAAAACCTTTATCTACTACCTTCAATAAATGATATTTGTAAAAGCACCTGTACTGCCCAGTTATTCACAGTACAAATATTCAAGGTTACAAATTCACATTTCAACAAATCTACAAATCTATCTCATGTTGAAGTTACACTGAAAAATGGGCAGCTGCCATCTAGCTTAGCATTGTCTAACCTGACTAGGCAGTGGTTCTCCTGAGGTTTAGACAGAAGTCTTTTTCAGCTACATCTGGACATGACAGTGACTGAACCTGGGACCTTTTGCGCACAAAACAATTATTTTATTTTAAAATAAAATAAAAAGGGTTTTAAATTTTATTTTGAAAATAAAACAACATACCTAAAACATCTAAAATCATCTATGTTTTTAGATCTGTGATAAAAGCTATGATAAAAATACAGTTTAAAATAAAATAAAAACATATTTAAAATTTTTAAGATAAAGGTGTCCCCGCACTTGTCCTGGACATGGAAACTGGCCACCCACAGCATCTCCATCTTATCAGGATTCAGCCTCTGTTTATTGGCCCCCATCCAGCCCATCACTGCTTCCAGTCCTTGGACACCTTCACAGTCTCTCCTGATTCATATGAAATGGATAGATCTGCATGTCATTAGTATACTGATGACACTGTGCTCCAAACCTTGGATGAGAGGTCCCGATGGTTTCACCTGATGTCCAATAGCACAGGAGATAGAATAGGCACTGGACCTCAGAACAGCAGGCTGACTTATGGGGCATAGAGCAGGGTGCATGACATACACAGTTCTGTCCTCCAACACTAGGGCTGTGCACGGACTCCCAGATCTACCTCATGGCTCCAATCTGGAAGAGGGGTTCAGATGGACCCACCCTGGATCCACCTGGGGAGCACTTGCCCCAGCTCTGAGGCACTCCTGAATAGGTTTTGGGGGGCAGGCTAATGTTTAATTGGAGTTAAAAAACCTAATGAAACATATGTTCGGAAGAGGGACCCCACCGAGAGCAGGGTCAATTCTGAGAAGGATTGCTCTCTTTGCTCATCAGTGATTGAGCTGAGGGAGTGACCCTGCACAATGCTGGCTTGCAAGGGACTTTCCTGCAGGGAAGCCCCTTGTAAAACAGCACCCTGCCGGACCACTCCCTCAGCTCAACAGCTACTGAATGGAGGCATCACTCCTGTGCGGTCCTACTTTGCAAATCAGCACCTGCACCCCACAGGATCACAGTTGCTGCTGCTGCCTGATTTCTTGCCCTTTGACAACTCCGGATCACTGTAGGCCATCCATCCAACCAGTACTGAACAGTCAGGGTAACCAAGGTTCTTTCAGTGCCAAAACCAGGCCTGAGACTAGACTGGAATGGATCTAGAATATCTGCTTCCTCCATGCCTCCTGCAGCTGGCTGGTCACCACCCATTCATCCATACACAAGAAAGGAATATTAAGAGACAGGACAGTAGTTTTCTCAAATCTATGAATCCAGGGAGGACCTCTTCAAGGCAGTGGACATAATTCCCTTCATAGTGAGGCACTGGCGCTCTTTGGATCCATCCAGTCAGTCCCTTACTACTAGAGCTTTCCAACCATGATGCACAGGGTTTGAAAGGGCACACAGTTGGCCTCACCGTCACAAGTGTCCTGCCTACATTCTCAGGCTGCAGCAACTGACATGCTGTAATTTGACTGTGCTCAAGGAACCTCCAACGAGCCTGAACCAATTGTGGCATCAAGCAGCATAGCTCTGAGTGATTTCCCCCTCAAAGTGATTCACAAACTTCTCACAACAGGCTACTGAGTGGTCCATTGTTAACTATTGTACACTGGTCTGGACCAGTCAGTCTATCACTCTTAAAATCTCTGTTGAGTGATTCACTGAGGACACAATAGAGTCAGAGAGAGATGCTCTCTTCATTGCCACCACTGCCATGTGGTAGGAATGGCTATGTATTCATACCTCTGTTTGGTCACATTCACACTGGGACTTGCACTTTAACCAGCATCCAGCCTGCTTCATTGGTCAGAGTTCCTCAATAAACCAAAGAGCTCCACATGGCCAGACAGGTTGCATAGGAACAATCATGTCAGTGTCCCTTTCCATCTCACTGTTCTACAGTGAAACTAGGATCTTGACAAGACCACCAGCCATGCTACCTGAAAATCCGCCAAGGCATTCAGAAATCCCTCAGATATCATCAGTTTCGGGGGGGGTAGAGAGCAATCTAACTGATCCTCCACCCATGCAAGGGGGGTTAACCACAGCCAATCGAAACATCACCAGGGAGTGATCCACCCATGACAATGGGGCAATATTCACCCCCTGATCACTGGATCCTTCCCAATGCCCTCTGCAGTGAAAACCAGGGCTAGGGTATGACCTGCAGTATGGAGTGCATGAGGTATTGCAACAGCCTTGTGATGGTCATGGCAGCCATGAAGTCTTGAACCAGCCCAGACGAGGCAGCATCAACATGGATATTGGAAGTCCCCCTGGACTAATATCCCGGGATTCTCCAACATCATACCAGAAACCGCCTCTTCCAGCTCAGTCAGGGAGGTGATTGGGCAGCAAGGTGGACAGTATACCAATAAGATCCTTGGTCTGTCTCTGCCTCCCAACACCAAGTACAAATCCTCACAACTAGCTCCCAAATGGACTGACCTCCTAGTGAGAATGATGGCTCACACCATGCCCCCCTTGCCTTTCCTCTGATCCTGATTGGTGCTATATTAAATAAATATAAGTTTAGGCTTCCAACTCACCCGCCCAGATCTCAGCACTGCACACCAGGTCAGCTGGCCCTCATCCATGATAAAATCAAACAGATGAGAGTTGTTTAATGTGGACTGACCTGGCATTAAATAGCAGCAGCACCTGATGGGAGGACACTGTCCTATGATGAAACTACCTAACCCTCCCCATTCCATACCTCCTCTTCCCCAGGACCATGGCAACAGCAGTCTCCAGAGCCTCCCTATCTGTTCCCTCTGACCCAGGCACCTGGTGCTTAAAGGTGCACAATTTGTTACAACAATCAACAAAAACATATACCTCTGTTACTTATTTGTGCCAGGGTATCATCCACATTCCAATCTATAACAAAGTTGTATAATTGTCTATGACCCTTGTGGCAAAATAATTTCTACATTATATTCTGCAGACACCATATTGTTCAAAAAGGTCTGTCGGATCCCGTAATATTCCTCTGTGTTAGCCTCTGAAGTGCAAATAGCCCTCTCCATCAATGAGTGTAGTATCTGATCTCTCATCTACTCTTTAATCAAAGGCTGTCTCTATTTCTTCTTGTCCTTGTTCATGCAGGTTTTTGGGGGAGGAGAGAAAGCTTGCTAGCATCACAGATGATGGCCCTAATTTCCATTTTGAAGTGCTCAAGTCTTTACTTTCCAACATACAAACAGTGGTGACTGGTGTGACTGAACTATATGCATAAAAAGAGCATTTGATGCCAAATATCTCCACTACTATATATTATCACTCAAACATTGACATATTTTAGATGTCTGTTTTGTTTTCCATATGGTTTCATTTTATTTTTAATGGTATTGTTTTATCACTGATGTTTTGGCTGCCCTGGGCATCTTTGGATATACATTTATAAATTTAAATTTAATAAATAATTAATAATAATCTTGCACGATCATTTCCTTTCAAAGCAAATAGAAGTTTTCTTTATAGGAAAAAAATGTCCACATTGATTTTGACAATCTGGCTGTGAGGGAGGAGAGGAGTAAATACACAATATGAAATTGTTAATCACCATTTTTTCCCTTTGAGTTTCTTTCATTTGATACAAACGTCTTAATGCAAACTATATATGAAAGCTGATACGCTTACATGGAACATGCAGATTTCCCTTATAGCCCAAACTGCCCGTATGACATTTACGTGCTTGGGATGTGCAATGTTGCATTAGTTGGAGTTGTGTTAACCTTATCAAGGTCAAAGGAGATCTTTCCACAAACCTAATTGGCTGCTACTCTCTATGACTGCTGACATCAACTGTCAGACTAGCAGGGCTGGCTTCAGGTTTCTGGGGGTCCTTGGCCCCATCCTTTCCTCCTCAAACTATATACCTCCCTCTTGGCTCCACCCCTTTCATCAAAGACACATTGTGATCAATATGGCAACTCCCTATTGTCAAAGAAAAGTACAAACTTTAGTATTTCACCAGTTGCCTTTTTAATTTTCTTTGTCAACAGTATAATTTAGAGGTACCTTAATCCTGTACTTACTTACTTGGGAGTAAGTCCCATTGAACTCATTGAGGCTTACTTTTGAGTAGACACAAATGTAGGATTGAACTGTCAGATGTAAAACTTAAAGAGATATATAACTTAGGTAAACAGAAAATGCACATATCAAAAGTAATCCAGGAGAATAAATGTTATCCCTTCTCCTGCAATTTAAAATGTAGTCTTACTACTTCTTACAAGGTGCATAGTTAAACTATGGAATTCACTCCCACAAGACGCAGTGATGGCCACCAACGTGGATGGCTTTAAAAGAGGGTTAAAAGACATAATTTAAAGGCTTTAAAAAGGCTTAAAAGACATAATTTAATATCTCCAGTCACCTTGAAAAGACTATCTGCAATTTTAATTGTTCTCTACAAATTACCTCCTGCAATAGCCATGGGACTCACTCACAGTGATAACCGAGATAAATGTGCTCTGAGGTGAGTAGGCTAGTGCCAGAGTCAGAGCATTCAGAAATTCAGTACTTATACCAGCCTTCCAGATGTTGCTGAACTATGGGTCCCATCATCCCTGGCCATTGCCCATGCTGGCAAGGGCTGATGGGAGTGGGAGTCCAACAACACTGGTAGGACCACCGGTCCCTATCACTGATTTACACTGCTCTTTAATTCTGGTTGCTTTTTAAAATGCATTTAAAATCTTCAGTACCAAATCCTGGAAGCAAGTTTGTAGTTGGAGGAGTGATTGTAGCATTGCCACTGAAATTCTGCCTGAAGCAAAAGACGTAACAAATTTGGGGAGTCCTCTTCAGACAAAACATCCAAAGAATATTGGGGAACGCCATGCACTTTAGTATTAGTGAGATTTTTTGGTCTGTGCACCAGCCTGTATGTTTTCCCTTGCTTATGCTAATTCTTTGTGCTGTTGGGCATAGAATGAGGTTATCCTGCCCTGACTGGATATTCAGAAGCCTTTCACTGCCTTTTTAAGGACAAGCCAGGTATTCACTGACCCATGCCACCAGGGGAGTGGACACTCTTTGGGTATCGCCATTGGGTGACAATTTCCCTGGGGAAAAGGTAGGCTCAAGTCATCCTGAAAGTTCAAATCCACCTCCTTGCCTAGTCAATCGCTTTCTGTCACTGGAATGCAACACATATCATGTCTAGAGCAGCCAAAAACCTAAGTAACATGCGACAAGACCTGTTCTGAAAGCCGTTGAAATGGCTTGAAAGTCCAGGATTCTGAGAACCTTCAACAGGCAGCGTAGAACAACAGTTGCATAAGGAAGTGTCCGTCTTTCCATTTTTATGCTATTCTAAATTGCTTCTTTTCCACAACGAACACCAGTTGGTTTGTTAAGAAGCTTGTCTAAATGGCAGTCTGTTTGCAGTCATGTTCATATGAATAAAACTTCCCTAAATAAGCAAGGAGGAAGGCATTTTCCTTCTCCACTTTACTTTTAGCATCTGGAATGCCATACTAGATCCCAGCACTGGCAGCTGTTGAGAAACAATCCTTGCCAGAAAGCAGCTGAATGGCTGGGCAGGGTTAGACTGAAGCCTTTACTCTCATGAATGGCCATGGGGCATTCAAAGGCAGTAAAAAAGAACGGAATGAATTTGTTGCCCATCCCTATGCTTGACTAAATTCCCATCATCCATGAATTTGGACATGGTGACCAGGGCAGATGGAAGTTGTAGACAAACAACATTTGGAGGACCTCATGTTGGCTACTCCTGTTCCATGAGACAATGGAGCTTTTTTCTATTCACAAAAACTTTATTTGTTAGTTGCTACTATTTTGATTTGCAATCCTTCTCCCTTACAATTAAGAGGGCCTTTACTAATGATTTCCGTAAGAACAATATTGCATCCTTTTTGCTGTTAATATATGCTTGGGAAAAAAATAGAAAAGCTTTAACAGGAAAACTTATTAACATTACAACTCCTCCACTTATGCATGTTTGATGCTTACCAACCCCCCCCCCCACACACACACACTATGGTCATATGTTTAGAGTTGGAAAACAGCTGTCACAGCTACTTGTCATATATTATTTTTATGGAAGAATTTAGCTTACAAAAATGGTTCCTCCTTGTAGCTTTGCAAAGATTTCCTTTGGCTAATGGAAGTCATACAAACTCAAACTCACACACAAAGGGGAGTAAGAGAAGACAGCAGAACAGAAAGTCACATCAGAGTAAGCAAACATAGAGCTGTCCCCAAAATCTAGCTAGAGGGGTCATCTCCATACAAGCTTGCTTATTCCCAACAGTATAGAGGCAAGCAAAATGTATTTGTGTTATACATAGAACTGAGGGAACCATAATTGATAAATGATTTTTAATGCAAGTCTAATTAAGCTGTCTCATGACGGGACCTTTCAATAATTCTAGTTTATATTTGCTGCTTGGGTGGGCATGCAGCATTGGGAGAAACTGGCATGCCTTTATTATAGGCTATTTGTGGTTAATCATCTAACAACCTGAGGAAATGGTCACCATGGGCATTACTATTGAGCTTTAATGAAATTTCTGGTCGCCTCATCTCAAAAAGGATATTATAGAGTTGGAAAAGGTTCAGAAGAGGGCAACCAGAATGATCAAGGGGATGGAGCGACTCCCTTATGAGGAAAGGTTGCAGCATTTGGGGCTTTTTAGTTTAGAGAAAAGGCGGGTCAGAGGAGACATGATAGAAGTGTATAAAATTATGCATGGCATTGAGAAAGTGGATAGAGAAAAGTTCTTCTCCCTCTCTCATAATACTAGAACTCGTGGACATTCAAAGAAGCTGAATGTTGGAAGATTCAGGACAGACAAAAGGAAGTACTTCTTTACTCAGCGCATAGTTAAACTATGGAATTTGCTCCCACAAGATGCAGTAATGGCCACCAGCTTGGACGGCTTTAAAAGAAGATTAGACAAATTCATGGAGGACAGGGCTATCAATGGCTACTAGCCGTGATGGCTGTGCTCTGCCACCCTAGTCAGAGGCAGCATGCTTCTGAAAACCAGTTGCTGGAAGCCTCAGGAGGGGAGAGTGTTCTTGCACTCGGGTCCTGCTTGCGGGCTTCCCCCAGGCACCTGGTTGGCCACTGTGAGAACAGGATGCTGGACTAGATGGGCCACTGGCCTGATCCAGCAGGCTCCTTATGTTCTTATGTTCTTATGTTCTAGTCCAGTAATAGAATAAGTACCATGTATTATCTGGGAGTTTTCACTCTTTAACTATGGCCTTGTAACTACATTGGCAACTGCAGTAATTTTATTGAGAGCTTCATAGTAGCTGAGGTTATTTTTATAAACCTGCTGTCTACACTCCTAAATGTCAGTTATCATTGAAATAAATGTTTCTAGTTAACAGAAAGAAGCCCAAACTGAGTAAGGCGGGCCTCTGGAGGAGCCATGAGCAGCAGGACATAGGAGGGTGCTCACTCCCCCTCTTGAATCAGGTTTACTTTCATAATCCAAGAAAAGCTGCTGTCACAGATGCCTGTTGCAGGGAACTGCAAATTTTGCTTGGGTCTAATGAAAGAAGGTATTTTCCCACCCACTATACTCTCTTGCTGTATGTCCCACTGCTGCTCTGGAACAGTGGGGCTAGAAGGTGGTGAACAAGGAAGGACCAAGCTACAAGAAATCAAAGTTTGGAGCAACGAGTGGGTGACAAGTCCCGTAGGTTCGAGACACGGGTGATTAGCACCAATCTATTCAGACCTGGAAGCCAGGAAAGAGGGATTAACAAAGAGATTTAACAAAGCACAGGGACAGACAGGATGGCCAATGTGGTGCATTTATTTATTTATTAAAAAAGTATTTGTGAATCATCTGTCTACCCACAAGGTGATATACGATAAAGAAAAAGTGGATTAAAATGTGTTAAAACAAAACCAGAGAACAGGATTTAAAATCTATCAAAATCCATGCAAAGCAAAACAGCTTTTACAGTCTACCTATAATAAAGCTAATAGTCAGAATGTCAGACCAAGAGCTACGTTCTGCATGTAGCCATGAAAGTTACCGTGTACCAGAAGTCTTTGGACCAGTTACTCTCTCTCAGCCTACTTTACTTCACAGGGTTGTTAGGATAAAATGGCAGAACAACTGTGCATAGTTGGGAGTGTCAGATTTTGATATATATTGCAGCAGAGTGCAGAAATAACTTTTTTTTTAAATGAACACTCAGATTCTATACTACTTCCTGAGAGCACAACTGAACAACTTTGCAGGCACCATGGTGCCTTTAGGCAACAGGATGGAGACCCCCCGCCTAGAAGCACCCTGGTAAGGCCCAAAATATGATAGATTTGCAGTCCAAAAGAATGTCTGCAAGCAAGACTGTGGATTGTAGGTAACTGAGTTCTATTCAGAATAGGCTCATTTAAATTAATGGACTGAACTTAGTTATGTACAGGTGTGTCCTCTCCATGAAAATTCCTATGCTTTTTTACAGTTTTAACACTGGCCCAATTTTTTCTATTAATAAATGTTCTCTTACTATTAGTGCATCATCCCGTCACTTGTTTTCATAATCAGTACATTGAAAAGGTCCAGAAACAGCACAACATTCGTACATTAAAGACTTTTTTACACATTGTCCTTATGTGAGTCTTCCAACAAATCAGCGGAGTTTGTTCAAGACTGCATTTCCCTGGTTGGCATGCATAATTGATGTATGTCACATTTTATATAATGACTGCAAGGTAAATTCAATTTTCTATTTTCTTTGTTTGTGTCCTCTAAGAAGCTCTTATCACTACATATCAATTCCAGTGCAAGACAAAGACAGGAAACGAATCATTCCTATGAATGTAATAGCAAAAGTGATTAGACATAGAGAAAGATTAATTGCTTGTGTCAGATATAAATAAAGGAGTTAGGAAGAAATCCCTATTGGATTGAAAAATGTAGTGCAAACAAATATATGGATATATTGTGATCAAATATAAATGCAGCACAGAATTTATAAAGTGAATGTTTAAATGTTAAATTTTAAAAGGCAATTTTACAAAATACCTCAAAACAAATTTTGATTCAGTAATACGAAACAATAATAGTCTGGATACAGCGGCTAGTGCTGCTCTGCAAATGCTTGCACAAGAATTTGTAGCTCTCATGCTCCAGCTTCTACAGAAGGTTGTGTAAACTCTTGCACGAGTGGGAGAACACCTTTGTTTCTAGTTTAATTATTCTCACACAGCATTCTAGCATGAGGTATAAACAGATCTCCCAAGAGTAAGGGATGGAGAGATCTGCCAGTTTCAGTTCTCTCAGTTTCTCATTTTCCCAGTGATAAATTCAGCTCTACATTTCTGCAGTATCAGCAAGTTTTTTTAGAAGAAATCCTCATGAAAATTCGCCACCATTTTACTGCGAATTTCTCCAAATAAACACATTTTTGTAGGCAGTTTTGACAAAGGTACACATTTTTGCAAGCCATTTCTCATCATTTCATGCCTTTTTGGCTGTTACAGTATTTTCACTCATGTTCATTTTTATGCACACTTTCCCCTAATATCTGCATTTTTGTAAATGTTGTTTAGTTGGAGAACCACATCCCAAAATTCGAATAACTGAGAATTTTGAAGTATGACTTCTGTTTCGGTTCTCATATTGTTTTGGAAATTGCACATTTGATAAATTCTGCTTGAAATGCAAACTGAATCGAAATTCTCACCCGTCCCTCCCATGAGCAAGGGATGCCTTCTGCATGCAAAAAGGCACCTTTGGATCCAAGCACCCTGTTGTGAGGACAGCCCAGACCCAAAGTGTTGCTCTAGTTGCAACTGCCTGAAATAACCATCTGCTCTATTGTACTGCAGGCCACAAGGTGCAAGCACCAGGGCTGTGGGACAAAATTTGCTGCTGTTTGCCAGTTCTGGTACTGTTTGCCTTGCAGAGGGACCAGTGCGAGGCACCAGTCTTGTGTCCTCTCACCAGCGCTGGGACCCTTGTGACCACAAGTGGCAGTTTGCGGCATGGCTAGGTATGATGCGAACCAGGATCTCCCACATCCAAAGCCAACTTTCTGACTTGAGTAGACTAATAGCATCAAACAGTATCAATAAGCATCTGACAAATCATTGTTGGGTACTGAAAGCAAGCTTGGCTCTTTCAGGCACCCATAAAAACTGGCAATCAATCAACTTGTGAGCAGAGGAAGAACAAGGTATACAAACTCTGCAAAACTTAAATTCCTCAGCATCCCTAGTCTCCATATCTGAGGGATTTGTAAATGTTCTGCTTTTGCCACAAAACAGTGATACAACAACAGCTTCTATGTTTGTGCAACATCTGAAAACATAATTCATGGGTGCTAAATTGAATGTAATATGTTTCATGGAGGCATTCACCCCCAAGAAATATATGCTTGTCTGGACTGATAACCAAGCACTCATTGATTGTGACTTCTTCAGATGTAGAACCAATAGTCTATACATATTAACTTCCTTTAGAATTGAAAAAAATGAAAAACCTCAGTGGCAAGGTAAATTTTAAGAAGGCAAGGCATTATGGATATCTAGTGATAGTATCCACATAGATCTAGCTCAACTCCTAAACACTTGTACAGCTACTTGAAATTAACTTTCTGGATGACAAAAGAATATTGAATGATTGCTGGAGCATAAAGCAGATATTCGTCTGCGTGACAAGAGCCGTAGACAGAACAAATCACTGCAGATTTTTTCCTGGAATTTTACTTGACAGGGAGCAATCTTAAAGGTTATCAAGAAAGTGAGCAAAATGAAATGTCATTATTTTCAAGATAGATTTAAACATGGCATAACTCATAAAGCACTCTGATCTGGGGCTGCATTAGATTCCCATCATATTTGTTGAGTGAACCAATGCTATGTAAAGTTCAGCCACAGCAGAGAAATCAAATTCCCTCCTCAACTTCTATTCCATGTACCTTTTCTTTAGATGAAAAAAACCCACAATCTTATTGAAGCATTAATTTCATTTTAGTTGAACTGATCCATGGAGGCTAAGTGAATGCAAAATCCCCCATGGCATGGACTAAAAGCACTTTGACAGCTTTATAGAGCTGGTGTAAGCTGGACCCTGCCCATTGCAAAGTCTGTTCTGTGGAGGATCTGGCCTGTCATGTTTTGTGTTTTTTTTCTGCTCCCCATCAAAAATTAATGCAACAATATTTTTCAGACACCCCATCTGCACCTTCAACATCTGCTGAGTCGGCCCCACCATTAAAACCTCAAAGTGAAATCCTTTATCTCCCGCCCCTTCACTTTTCAGCAAGCCTTGATGGTGAAAACATAAATTATTGTTTAGATAGATTTCCTTCCTCCCTGAGTTGAAACATCAAATAATAACCCCATCTTCACAATGGTGATGGAAGGAAGACTGTACAGAGGGAGGGGTGGATTTCATAACTAAGAAGACGGGAGATCGCTAAAGCAGCACAGCAGTTTGGGACTAATTTTTAAAACAACAGTGTTGAAAAGGGTGATAAAACATTGTTAATCCATTAAATTACTTAATTCATTAAATTAAGTTAATCCACTAAATTAATCCATTAAATTCTGTTACCATTAAAATAATAGGGTGGGGACTGGAGAATGGGCCCTTTTTGTGTTGGCACCCCATTTTAGGATTGCCTTTCCTAGATCCATGCACGTTGCCCAAAATGGCTGCATCCACACATCATAGTAAGCCACAAACTATGGTTTACCTTGCACGAACAAATTGCATCCTCTGTGGTCCTCCCCACTCATGATGGAAGGGAGGAAACAAACCACGAGAACTGGTTTATATCTGAACCAGGATTCATGGGTTTGTTTTGCTCCCAAACCATGATATGTAGTCAAGGTTTGTTCTTGACTTATTGAATGTAGTTTGTTGGAGCAAAACAAACCATAATCCCTGGTTCAGGCAAGACACTAAGGCTGCAATCCAGTACATGTCTACTCAGAAGTAAGCTCCCTTGAGTTCAATAGGACTTACTCACAGGTCAGTGTGCACTGGACTACAGGAGTGACAGATTGTTTCCTTCATGTACAAACCACACCAAATAGGTTTTTGATGAGATGGGATATAAATATATTAGATAAATAATAAAAAAATTGCTACCATACTAGGACAAGACCACTACCGTGGTACAGCACGTGCTTTGCCTACTGAAGATCCCAAATTCAGTCCTTGGCATCAGGGATGGATGGGAAATTCAATTTAGTTTGCATATTTTTATTTATTTATTTATTATTTGATTTATATCCCATCCTTCCTCCCGGCAGGAGCCCAGGGTAGCATATGAAGCCGAACCTATCAAATTTGCACTTTCCAAAACAATATGAGAACCAAAACACAGCCATCTTTTGAAATTTGTACTTAGAATGCATATATTAGAGGAAAGTGTGCATAAAAATGAATATATGAGTGAAAATAACATAAAAATGCATTATATGATGGGAAATGGCTTGCAACTATGAACATTAGCCAAAGCTGCCTACAAACATGTGTTTATTATGAGAAATGTGCATTAAAATACTGCAGCATTTTTTAAAAATTGTAAATTGCTGCAGGAATGTAGAGCACTGAATTTAAGATTAGAAAAATGAAAGAATTGAAACTGACAGAACTTTCTATCCCTATTTGGAATCTCCTGTTTTTGTTTTTAAAGATCATAGGCAGCAGTTCCGAGGAAGAGCTGCCCCTTAGGATTTACAAAGTCAGTGCCCATCAAAGCATGCAAAACTTGTCTTGATGAACCAGTGCGGTGGCTCTTGAAGGGCAGAGCTAGTGTTCACATTACATGATTTGAGAGAAAACGATATTCACCAACACCGGGATTATTATTATTTCTTTCCTTCATGATTATCACCTATACAGTTCAGGCTAATTTATTCTAATGATATGGTGGGGGACATTCAAAATGTTTGCGTAAGTACACATCCAGATGAATAGGAATGCAGTTGGTTCAAGGTACCAGGATAACTATCACAGTCTAGGTAGGAAATCACTGCGGACAGCTAAATTTAGTACAGTATTGCTCTTAGAAGTTGCATTATAAATAAGGCTAACAGAATAAGTAGACAAATTTGAGCAAAGAGCTATTTAATGTAAACTGGGCACCTCTGATGCCTTGGGACACAACACCTTGTTATTACAAATGGAAACAGGCCAGGCCAACATCACATCCATATATTTCAAATTAATATACAAATATAACCAAGCCAAGAATTTAATTTTAGTCCCCTTACTACTTTAATCTAATCAACAGGACAATGGGTTTCTTCCTTTACACTTGCAATGCCTGGGAGGACGATTTATCTTCGTTAAATAATAACTGGCTTTATTATCTTTTGACTCTTCAGAACCTCAGGCTGGCAAGGTTTTTTAAAATTTCATCAATCTTATTTTGCATTTTGCAAAGCCTGCATTGAAGGAGGGTGGGAGGAGAAGATGTCAAAGTCTGCAAAACGCATTGTATCTCCTAACATTATGAATTGGGTTCTAGAATAGCTAATTTACTAATACATCTACGAGTGTGACATAGACTTCTGTATTTCACAACTTGAACAAGGAAGTCCACCAGCAAGGACCTGAATTACAGTTAGAGATGATAAGTGTTGCAACAGCAATCCAGGCTGCCTTAAGAGATTATAAATAATCGCTTTTTGCAAACCTGCTTTTACTCAATCATACTCTTTGTGCCTTTCCATAAAGTATTTGGATAGAGACACAATATGGCACTGTTAACATTTTAAGTAATAATAATAATAATAATAATTGTTTATTTATTTATTTATTATTTATTTATTTATTATACTTGTATACCGCCCTATAGCCGAAGCTCTCTGGGCGGTTTACAGTAACTAAACAGTGTTGTTGTTCCTGTTGTTGTTGTTATTTGATTTATATCCCGCCCTTCCTCCCAGCAGGAGCCCAGGGAGGCAAAAGTTACAACACAATTGGTATCTACTGCAGAGTGATTTTAGTAACAGTACCTAATTTCCTATGACACATGGTTTTTAGGTGCTTAAGCACATGTACCACTTTTTTGGGGGGGGCATTATATTCCATCTGGAATGAACAGATGTGTATGGATACATTTGGATATATACCTAACAATAACGAACATTTGCAAAGTCAAGGCAGACTTTCATCTAAAAAACATTCACCTAACTATGGATGGCTGCTTCAGTACAGGAAAACAATTGCCACTCCATGTTTCTGTAACTTCTGCGCTTGAGACTGGCCCAGGATATTTTGTTACCTGAGGGGAAGGGCCGTTCCCCTCTATGTCCCCTCCCCTCACTCCATGTACAGAAGCCAACTAGGCAGGCAGTTGAGTCATACTTGCATAGGAACGGAGGAAGCTGTTGAATCAGACCACTGGTCCATCTCGCTCACTGTCACCTACTCTGACTGTCAGCAGTTCTCCAAGGCTTCAACCAGGGCTCCCTCCCAGCCTATTTGGAAAGGCTGAGTACTGAACCTGGGGCCCTGTGCATGCAACACAGATGCTCTACCACCGAAGTACGGCTCTCCCCCACTGCAACACACACGAGTGACCCGGCAGCACCTAGCTTAGCGGGGTAGTTTAGATGGTAGAAGGCTGGCCGAATGCCACACACAGCTCTCTAGTCCCACACCTTACAGCTGTTTCTTCAGTGCTCCACCTGCCACCTGCTTGCTGCCTGACCAAATAAATGCTGCAGTACAACAGCAGTGCTGCTAGCATTAGACACACGAGCAGGGCAGTGTATATGCAATACTGCTGGACTGGGTGGCCTCATGTGCTACCTGCCTCTCTGCCTGCCTACGCAGTCTGGGGCCTTTCTGGGCCACACTGTGAGTGAGCCATAGCAGGAAAATGACCAGGTGAGACTGACGGCCAAGGGGAGCAACAAGCAAGCATCGCTGCTGCCAGGGTGCCAGCTTTGGAGGATGGAAGCAGCTGGGGGGTTCAGGGGCAGCAGGCAACTCAAGAGGAATGCCAGGGGGACCAGCATCTGCTGCCTAAAGCAGCCAATGTGCTCTGCCTAATGGTAGGAATAGCCCTTGTTTTTTCAGGTCATGCAGACTGAGCCCCGTCTGGAGTAAACTAGGCACATGTGGCCCCATTGGCTTTACTTGAGCTCTTAGATCGGGACACATGTACTTTATTTATTTACTTAAAATATTTCCATCCCACCCTTCTACTCTATAATGGGGCACTCAGGGCGGCTTACAAAAATAAAATCAAACATGTACATAATAAAATTGTAAACAGTAAAATCACAAAAACATTAAAATAAATTTGAAATACATAAAATACCATATATATAAAATATATAAAATACCATATACTTTGACTGGCTTGTGAATTAATCTGTGGTAGAAATGGTCTGTTTTATTAGGCTTGTATCTAGTGGCACACTAAATCTGACTAGACCAACTACTGCATTTATTGCATGACATTTCTCTCATGGCCTCACTATGGACATCTCCGCTTTCTTCTCTGTTCTGTATAAGCTTATGAGGTTTTGAGGTCACCTCGTGCCCAGAAAAACCCTCCCCACAATCAGTTTGTCTTTAATATGCCCAAAAGCTGGCTGCCTCTTCCAGAAGCCATCTCCATGTTTTGCAGCAGACTTAGAATCATAGTGTCAACACCTGCCTTTATTTATTTATTTATTAAATTTATATCCCACCCTTCCTCCCAGTAGGAGCCCAGGGTAGCAAACAAAAGTGCTAAAAACACTTTAAAACATTATGAAAACAGATTTTAAAATATATTAAAACAAAAACATTCTTAAAAACATATTAAAACAAATCAGCTTTAAAAACATTTTTAAAAAAGCTTTAGAAACATGCCTTGCAAAAGTAATCAGACCCCTGTCCAATGCTCTCATATTACTGAATTACAAATGGTACGTTGTAATTTCATTCTGTATATTTTATTTTTAAACACTGAAATTCAAAATCATTTATATACATATACATATATATGTAAACCATTTTCTTTTTACTGTGTGTGTATGTGTTTTTAGATAGATAGATGATATATAGATATAGATATTCCTCAATATTTCAGTTTTACCTGGGTTTTTTTTCTTAATCATTTACTCCCATGAGTCAACAGGCCCCCTGCATGAACTTCACATCCTCCCCCTAATTTTGTTCTCTTTCTTTTGTTTTCTTCACTATATGTCCATGCCATTCTTTATAGCCTACGGTGTACTGTAAATGTTTTATTCACATGGCCACAGACTGACTATTCCCAAATGTTAATTAAGATCAGAAAATGAGCTGCAGAGTGCATTAGTGGTTATGTAATACAGATCATTAAAGCCAGCTTTATAAATGAATGTCATTAAATTCTAAGTATAGCTGTTTTTCCTCTGCTGCCGGGAGGGGGGATTCGAGAGAGCCATGGCACCTTTTATTCAAGATTTTGCAGGCAACATAGCAAGGTGGAAGGGGACATAATTATTAAACCTATTTTATGAGGTAAATGAAGGAGTCCATGGCAAATGTGGGTTTGGTGTCTCATTATGTGGCCTACTCATTAGACAATAACTGAGTTCATGCCTAACCATGGCCTAGCACAAATGCAGGGGCTCCCAGAGAGCAGATCACAGCCGCTTTGTTCCTTCCCTGGTTGTGCTGTGCTCTTGTGAGCTAAGTCATGGTTTAAGTTAGCGTGTCATCTGAACCCAGGCTTGTGGTTTGTTTTCCCCAGAGACAAACCATGTGCCTGGATTTGGTCAATACGCTCAGCCAAATAATTACTTAGCCCAAAGCAGTGCAGCAGCAGCAGCAGGACCAGAGGAGCAGCAAAGTGGCTACAATCTCTTCTCCTCTCTGGGAGCTCACGCATTTGCAGTAAGGCATGTTTGGCTGAGCTCAGGGTTACACGCAAACCAGGTAAATGTGGTCCTAAACTTAACCTGGCCCTTACATGAGTCCTCATGTAGCTTTCTTGGGAAATTCCTTTGTGTGTCTTCAGGTGGAAATTTATGTGACACCTTTGGCACCATATTGTCAGTCTCCTTGCAATATTTGGGACCAAGCCATTATGGTGCAAAGACATTGGCCTATGAAGCAGAACACTCTTGTCTCCCTCAAAGGGACAGGACAACACAGCAGACGTTACACCTACCTGTCCGAGACCAGTGAAATAATGGGCAAGGTCTCCACAACATAAGGAAACAATTCTAACACCAAAGTTCCAAAATGATCACACTTCCAGGCTGGCATTCTCTGTCCTTAACAGGGAGACCAGGGGTAGACCCCTAGAAGATTCCACCATCACCTGCACTAATATGTATTTCTTTGTGAACAGTTCTGAAATTGCTGCAGCAGTGGAGCACTACATAACTGTGAGTTTTAATAAGCCACTCTCCTGCAGCCCCTCATTTGTTGTGGGTAGCACACTGTGGGTGATTAAAATTGTGCTTTAAATTGTTTTTAAAATATGTTTTTAAATTGTGTATTTGTTTTAATGTTTTTGATTGCTGTAAACCACCCAGAGAGCTTCGGCTATGGGGCAGTATACAAGTGCAATAAATAAATATGCAATTAACTCCCAGTCTTCATTTAATGTTTTGTCCAATGCTACCAGAAACACTAGTAGTCCAGAACTAGTTCCAGCAGTAGATGGTTCTCCGCCCTGAGAAAACTTTATTCATTCATTTATTTGTTTGTTTATTATTTGATTTATATCCCGCCCTTCCTCCCAGCAGGAGCTTCACCACAAATCAAACTGATATGGGACCCGGCCACAGACATCAACTCAATCAGTTAGGGAATAATATAAGGCTAGAATATCCTTTCTTTCCCTAATTCATTAGACAGAAAGTTGAGGTACCTTCCAAGTTTTCAGTGACAATAGGGAGAAATGGGGACAAGTAAGGCTACAGTCTTATGCATGACAAATTTTTGTATGACCAGAACAGAATGAGCTACTGCAGAAATTAGTATGAAAATAACTAGTTCTGCTCAGTTCTACCTTGAAAATGTGTGACTTGCAAGTCGTATGCCATGTAAAAACCACATCAATAGTTACATAGACGCAGTAAGCACAGGCAGTTCTAACGTGTTCAGAGAAAGCTGGAACCCACTTCCATCTCATAGAACAGCTGGATCACTATACTTATGTTAGTTTCAGAGTCACAACAGATAACCCTACAATTGATTTTTCCATGGTAACCCTGCATTTCTTATACAACCGAGCAGCAGACCTAGTTCAATTTGCCCATTTATTTAGCAAAATAGTTGCACATTTCATTTCAATTGCTCTCAACCATCAGTGGATTGCTAAACAATTCATTGCTAGAAAACAGATCTCAGGCTAACTCAATGTAGAATTAGCCCGACACTCTAGATGCTTTGGTCACCCAGAAACAGGCTTGTTACCTTTTAAATTATATGCATTAATAATTTCTGGGCGGGAAAAAGAATCAATGGTAGATGTTAGCCAGAAACGGGAGCCTATGTCCAAAACAGAATCAATCCAGTGAATACAATTGGTATATGTTGCTATCAGTCTGCAAATGATGTATCATTGATTACACACAACCCTTTGCATTTAACACCTTTGCACTGAAATGAATGGGAAGGAATAATGTAATGACAACATAATGAAACATAGGCAGAGAGCAAGATGAGTAACACCATTTTGGGCAGAAGACAAACAGCAGCAGAACAGAAACAGCGCTGCATGTGAAGAATACAGGGTCGAGTGGAAAATGATGCCTCCTTACATCTCTGCCCTCAACCCAACAGTCACATACCCCCAACTAGCTTTCACCAGCTAGGATGGGGACGGGTCCAGAGGACAGATGCCTGGATGCAAAGCTGGAAGAATCCTGTCCATAGCAACAGGCCACATAACGTGAAAATGATCCTTCAAGACAGGGGAAGATGGTACATTTGATAGCTCAACTTCAATTGCCACAATTGTGGCATCCAAGTTGCTATGGAGTCAAGTAACCTTATCATAAAACTGCCAAGCAAACAGCTAACAGTTTGTTTCCGTTTGCCTATCCTCCTTATCTAATGGGACAAGCCTCCAGACCACATGGAAAAGCTCATCTGGATGACTACTTAAGGATATAACAGAAGCAGCAAAGAACATCTTCTTAGTTGCCTCCATCGCTACTTGATAGGCACAGTTATGGGCCCTAAAAAGTGCTCAGTCACCTTTGGAGCAAATTTTATGCCACTTATGCTCTTCTCCTCTCGTGGCTTGCTTCATCACCCACAACTGAAACAACAAGTTCCTCAGGCTTTACCACACCAGTAAAGACTCTCAGGAGTCATCATGTCAACAGCCCTCCACATCAAACCGTTCCACAGTGAAATGAGAGCCTCAACAGACTTGTCAGCTCTAATCAATGGAAAATTCCCCATGGCATACTGGAGTCTCTCGGGTTCCATTTGTCACTGTGGGCAGAGCCATTCTAACTGGTCTCCCACACCTGTGGCAGGTCTAATGTTAAAAGCCTAAATTTCACCAGAACGTGGTTACTCCATGGAAACTGGGCGGTATCCACAAACACACACCATTTGCAGACTATTCCTCTCCCAAGTTGGGGCAAAGACCAGGTTGAGGGTATGGTCTGCTGTGTGCATTGGACCACTGAGAACTTGAGACCAACCCTTAGATGCCGTGGAGCCCATGAACTCCTGACCCAGTCTCATGATGTCTGGCATGAATATTGAAGCTACCCAGCACTGCTGTCCTGGGATCCTAGCTTTACCAGGGACACTATTCGGTAGCAGGGTAGGCAGTATACCAACATCATCCCTAACCTGTTTCCATGGCCCAATAAAAAATGCAGGCCCTGTAGCTCCACCTCATAATGGCAAGGTGATCTGTTGAAGGAGAATGAACACTGATAGACTATAGCAACACCTTCCCCCAACCCTCAGCTGGTACTGCCCTGAATAAATACCAAGGTGAGCAGAGTCACACCCCACCCCATTCTTCATCCAAGTCTTGGCAATACATGCCAGGTCAGTCTGCTAACTCACAATTAAACTGTACATGAGTAAGATTTTATTGTAGACCAATTTGGCATTCAATAACAGTATTGGTGTTTCCAAGCATCGTCTAGCACCACTTCTCCTGATTCAGATCAAATGGACACACACACACACACTTTCCTTGTTAATTTCCTTATCAGGTAACAAGTCTTCTGTGAAAAAACTAACAGCATCAGCTCTCCGATGCACAGAAACAAAAACAAAAAAACAAAAAAAAACTTTTAAAAATATGGATTGATTGATTGATTGATTCAAAAAGGCACCTAAATGAATTTTTTTAATGAAGTGCTGCCAGGAAGGTTGCAGGTTAAATCCTCTGGGAAAGAAACTGTTGTGCTTAATGCACACTTAGAATTCACTCATCATTAAGAGGCTGAGTTCCTTTCTGGTTCCTGCTTTCTGTAAATAATACAGTGGATTATGTGTGCTACTAAAGCTGTTTTCCTTTGTGGGTGAAACGTCTCTCCATGGCACACGTGACAACTTTTTCAGAATACATTTGTCAAAATCAGTACTCACTTGTCACATTCAGGTAAACAGACGGGCTCGTCTTGTTCTCTCCATTTTTCTCATTGACTGCCTGGACATAGTAGCACCCAGCATCTTCTGCTGATGTTGCAAGGATGACCAACTGATTCTCTAGAGTGATTGTTCTATTTGGGGGAATAAGCAAAACAGGGTTTGTTAAATTAGGATAAGAGGATTAAAGTTACAAAATATGCACTTTCCCCCAGATCTGGCATGTGACATTCCAAGAGAATTCCTCTCAAAATGACTAGAAGTTAAGAAAAAGTGTTAAACTTCAGAAACATCCATGGGGCATCTGGGGCAAAATATGCTCAATTCACACAATACAGCCAAGGACTGTGACATCAGGTAATTATGAATATTTATGACATCTCTAATCAAATGCAAATCGAAACGAAACACATGCTCACCCTCTTAAAGAGTTCAGGATGAGACACTTCTAATTGCTTTATTACTGTGTGCTGACTTAAAAAAAATAGGGCACAATCCAGACAAGGTCAGTATTTTTATGTCTCAGTAATGCCAGTGGGTGCCCATTGAAATCAAAGGGACTTTAAAATGCTTTTTGGGGGGCTGCATTGCCCCATCATTTTCAGTCTCCACCTTCAGAACCCACTATGGGACTGTTCTAAATTTCCTGAAACACTCATTCATCCATTATGAACGCAAATCTTCACGACAGCCATCTTCCACTGGGATTGTCAGCCTGGCAGTTTGCAACAATGCGACTATTTGACATTCATCCATCAATGCAAAACATAAACATGTAGATGAATCATTTTCAAATCTAGATTTTAGCATTAGTTGGAAAAGACAATACATTGACCAGGAATTCCTGACCTTCTATAGCATAGTCCAAACAGAAGAGTAGAGATAACTGATAATAAGATATGCAAGCTTTATCTGGATAGGACATGGCAAAATAAATAATGCCTGGCCTTGAAGTAGGCAGAAAGGGCTACCAACCGTACTCTTTTAAGAGTACATGTATTCTTTTTGAGATGGCGCAACAGCATACTCTTACTTTTCACTTATCGAAGCCAAATGTACTCTTTTTGAAATGACAAAATGATGGTAACCCTATAGGCAGAGCAAAGTTGGGACAGGAGTCAGGTACTCAAGAACACATCTGCGGGCTATTTAGCACTCAAAAATATCAAGAAGCAATGTCTGACTAGTTTTTACATGTAACACTCTTCTAAGAATAGTTTCCAATCCAGGCTCTGAACTCACCCCGGGGGCTGTGTTTTGTACCTTCAGACATCAATATATACTAGGCATTACCGGAAGGTATTCAGTTCTCCCAAATATAAATATACAGTAGAATATTCTAGCTCTGTTTTAGGAACTGAACAGGGATTTACAACTTCTGCCAACGACTGGATCTCTCTCAAACAGCAGCAAGGGGGAATGATTTAAGTCCAGGTGTTGTTAAGATCCAGGACTTATAGAATTATGTTCATGATACATAATTAGTGGCACTCCCGTCCCCCTCTTTTCCTTTTTGTTGTGAAGTGAAGGATAAAAATAATCAAGGAGAAAAGATCACCTTCTGCTGCTGAACAATGAGAATAGGGCCTCTGTGTGTATGAGTCAACCACAGAGCTGTCACATTTTGGACACACTGCAGGATCCTGATGAAGGATAAACACTTTATTCAGCAAGAAAGGCTATTCAGAAACAAGCACTTTTCATAATAAGCAAGAGAGATAAAAAGACAAAAATTGATATAAAAATGAAATGGTTGGGGTTTTTTTCTTGTTATGTTACAAGTCCGTCTACATTCTAAAGGGACATAATTATCACCCAAAGTCCACTCTTTTGTTCATGTTTTGAAGGAAAAAACCAGAGAAAAAATCAGATCAGCAGACAGAAAGGTAATGGCTATACTTTAATCCAAGCTCTCCGTCATTATCTGCCTGCACCACAGAAGAAGCTGTTCTCTAGGAAGTTCTGTTACTTATAACCACAAACACAGCATTTAAAAGACTGCATACAAAACACAACGAACAATGGGAGAACTTGGGGGGATGGAATCAATTTCCTTTTCAAATATTCTCTTTGTATAAAAACGTTATTGAGGCCAAGGTGCTTCTATTCAAGCAGAATGTCTGTTTTCTGCTGTTCTTTTGGTTTATCATATAGTCAACCCATCTAACTACTCAGTCTGTTAAACTCCCCAGTCTAGCAATTTCTGTGAACATAGCCAGCAGTCACTGGAAAACAGAATGGTAAAATTACTTGATTAAAAAGGAGTATTTCTACACAGTCCAAATTTCCAGATGAGTGGTCTGCAAAGGTGACAGTCTGTACTAATGAGGAACATAGAGCTGATTTGAATCGGAAGGCTGGTGACCAGTTTTCAGATATAAATAAATACAATAATTCATTGTCTCACTATGCAGTGGCATTCTTTGTTCACAGAGGAGGCTTCTCCATTATTTCTTGTGTTATTAAAATAGGAACTGGCTTTCATATATATCATAGCATCATCAGAGTGTGCTATGCTACAGACGTAGTCAAGCTTTATTAAGCCCTCTGAAGAAGTGATTGATGTTTTTCCCCTACTGTTACACTGACAGACCCACTTGGAAAAAATGCACTGAACAAAAAGCAAATTAGTAATGAAATGTACCTCCCCTTTGTCATAGGCCAATCTAGTGAGCAGATGGTGAATGAGGTGACAGTGACAGATATGAATTTTTAATGTGAGAGCAATTGTTTTGGTCCATAAATTGAGAAAAGCTTTTGCACGGTCAACCTTTTGTCCCACTGCTGTATCTAATCCTGCATTTGGCCACATCATCGCTGCATTTGTTTCTTAAGTTCTCACATGATAAGTGAATTTATCTTAGAGTTTCATGTTCTTCTGATATATGCTGTTTCAAAGTTCTGTGGTCCTAATGGCTCAAAAAAGTAATGCACACCATAGTGTGCAAAATATCTAGTTGTTGTGGAGCCGTGAGCTCAAACCTTTCTTAGATTTGCATTTGTCCTCTCAGCCAATCCTTTGCTTAATTGTAAATGTAACTGCAGACCAAAGATCCTTCGGAACAAGGACAGCCAGCTGTTGGCACAAAGTCCATCTACCATACTTGAATCAAGGCTATGGTTAAAATGTCTTCCCGTAGTTTAATTCATAAAATGAACACTTCCAAGTTGTAAGAGATAGCCCTCATTTGTAATGTTGATTGTTGGAAAGTAGTTTGTTAACTGGGCAGCACCCTGATTATCCCTACTTCAGAATACCAAGACGACTACACACCAGAAGCAGCTCGCCAGCTGGGCAGAGCTGCTATGATACCTTCCGGGCAGGTGGGTCACCCTTGCTTAACAGGAGGGAGAAGGGCAAGGTGATGGAAAGGTTAATGTGGTGCAGATGTACCAGCAGAGCCAATCTGTTGCTCCTGCCAGGGCGTTGGCATTATACCAACCTCCCTGCTGCTGCCTCATCCCTACCACTCTCCCTCATGGTATACAACAGCAACCCATCTGCTGGGAAGCCAGCATAGCAGCTGCACCCACCTTGCGAGCCCCTTCTGCTAAGCATTCCACATAGGAGACAACATTTTCAGGAGATGTCCATTTCCTTAGGTCAGGAACACTAACGACTAGAGCTTGGAAGAAAGCTGTTGCTTCAGCAATGAATCTGATCAGACTGGGAGCTTATATAGGTGCTCGAGGCTACACTGGCTCCTGGCTCTCACCCAGCAATTGATCCAGGTAAGTGCTTACATGCACTTCCCCTGTCTTACATGCAGCTCATTGGGCACTTTGGCAGCAGTAGTGAAGCTCCTGCCTGGCTCACCATCTCCTCTGCTCCTGCTGTGGTCCAGGGGGAGATGAGGGGAGATCTGAGAGCCTGCCAGGAGCCCAAGCAGCTAGGGTGGGAACCTCTAGTCCTCTGGCAGAGATGTCCAGATGCTTCGACTCTTTGGAGGTGTCCTGCTTCCTCTGCTCCTTCCCTGAGGAGACCTAGAGATTTTCCATTCACTCTTCATGTAAGTAGTGGTTAGTCTAGCAAATCTCCTATCTACGTTTGATGGGAGCTGCCCCCACTCAAAAGGAAAACAAGCAAGAAGACAATTATATCTATGTGCAACAGATGTCATCCAAACAGGGCTAGAGGATCAGAGAAACTGTTTAGAGATATTGTAAAATTGTCCTCCGGCCTCTAAGAGACAAAGAGAAGCTTCTTGTGCTGCGCAGGTGAATTTTACAATGAAAGTATTCCCCCTTCAGTCAGTTTGTGCCATGTTTTTTAAAAGTTGCAAATAAGAGAATGGTTATCAACCTTATACACCAAAGATATGTAATGGTTCCTTATCCTATATATAGAGGTGGAGGCATGATATATGTTCAAGCTGCTGCTGGTAGGCTAGGGCACTTTTTGTTTCCATGGAAAGGCCTGAGATGCAATGCTGTATTATATTAGTCTTCCTATTCAGTTTGAACCAAAGACATTTAAAAAGATTCTAATGGTGCCCTCTTGGGGGACAGGAGTTTGTATGCCCTCCCTCTGATCCAGTTCTCCCCAAAACAAGGGCAACATGACCTTGCAATCTGCCTTTCTTGTTTGACTCTCTGTGTCTTCCTAGCTGAATGAAAGAACTCTCTGCTAAGAAACCACAAAAAGTATTTTGATCCTCAAGCAGATTCTTTTTTCTTCAAAATGGGTCAGTCTGAATACACTCTAAGAAGGATATTCCTAGATTCTAACACCATAGAAGAAATGTTAACAGTTGTTAGAGGGTAAAAGCAATTTCTTTATAAGTTTCCAGTCCTGCTTATCCTGAAAAATCTGAACCTAGTGCATATCAAAGAAAAGACAGTGGTATAGATGTATTATCTCTCCAAGGTTTATACTGTGGAGGTTGGCCCATTAGGGCAAACCAGCGCATTGCTCAACTGAGGGGAATTGCAAGCAAAACAATTAAATGTTTCCTCCAAATTCACAAAAATTTCAAAACCACACAATCTTTCCTGTCTCTGACATACTTATTGTGCATGCATCTGAACTTACAGAAAGAGTCCTGGAGTCAATCTGGTGTTCTCTGGCCAATCAGCTCTCTGCACTGCTCATCCAATCCCAATCCAAAACTATTGTTATGGCCAGGAAGTCCTTCCCATCCATCTTCTGGCAGAAGAACCATGTGGAAAATTGCTATTTTTTCCAGAGTTTGCCTAGCAGCTTCACAAGTTTGCACCCCGTTTAGTTGTCATGATGGCAATTCAGCCAATTTGTCATGGGCCCCATGGAGAACATTTGGTAAGACTGGGAGAATGGGGAGGGGGTTGCAGATGTTGGACAAGGATCTGGTGAGACCATAAGAGAAATGCTTCCTGAAAACCCTGTCAGCCCTGTGCCCAGTGGTCCTGCTAGTGTTTCTGCTGAGGAAGGCCTCAGCAGCCCCTCCCTCACCTGTGGCAGAGAGTGAGGAATGTAGTCTACCTTCATTGCTGGCACCCAGCTCAGACATATTCATTGAGCAGCCAGGCCTTAAAGAATCTGCTACACAACTCCAGAGAGATAAGGGTAGGGGGATCTCTCACAGTGTCAGAGTTAACAGTTTCCCCAAGGTCACACAGACAGGAGAAAAGACGGTTACAACTTGAGAAATTACCCTCTTTTCCCAGGAGAGAAAGCACTAGATTTAGCTTGTGCAAGTAGAGTGCCTGCCCTCTCTCTTTTATCTGGAGTCTTACGGTACGAGTTTTGTTGCGACAACTTTCTGTTGTTTCCACAGCCTAACTGCATCTGCTGTTATTCTGTATCCTGATTCATGCAGAGCATAGGCGAGGATTTCTTCTCGATCATCCCAGAGTGCAGGTCACAGAAAAATGGGCTCAAGTTGGAGGAAGCCAGAATTTTAATGGAACATCAGAAAAAACTTCCTACCTGTTTGTCCTTCCCGTAGCTGAGGGATGCAGAAGCACATGGTTCTTTGAGGTTTTCTCTTTTTATTAAGGTTAGAGTTATGTCAAAAGTGTTCCAACTCATTCACCTAACTATGCTATCTAGGAACTAATTCCCTCTGTAACACTGACTAAGCAGCCACAGACGTTGACACTAGCAACGTCTCCCTCCCCAGCACCCACTTAAGTAGGTTTGTCTTTCATGCGTAAACTACGGCTCCTCCTTAACCCCGACTGTTGCTCTTTGAGCCTCCAAAGCCACCGGAAATGGGGCGAAGGGGTCTGGATCTCAGCTTACCTCTCCGAATGATGGGGGCTAACAGTCTGTTCAGATGTGGAAAGTGGTTGGGCGCCCAGCTGGGAATCAGTTTGCAAGGTGGCGCTTCAGGTGTGGGCGAGGGGGGAGTGTCCAGAGGAGCAGCCTCAGACAGCCCAGGCTGCGCTTCTGCACAGGGGGGCAGGTAACTGGGTGCGCTGCAAGCCCTCCTCGCTCAAGTCATCTCCTCAGTCCTCAAAGTCAGAGTCCCCTTCCTCGAAGCCCTCCCCCCCAGTCCAGGGTCATAACACTGTTGGAAAAGTATGACACTAGAACCATTTACCTAGGGAGGTGGTGGGCTCTCCAACACTGGAGGCATTCAAGAGGCAGCTGGACAGCCACCTGTCAAGGATGCTTTAATTTGGATTCCTGCATTGAGCAGGGGGTTGGACTTGATGCCCTTATAGGCCCCTTCCAACTCTAGGATTCTGTGTTTCAATGCTATGTTCCTGTGCTAACTTCTGAAATAAAACTGTGCAAAACCCAGACGTCAAGTCCTGAGTTTGTTTCTCTGGTTAAGAGCCAGGACACAATTAGGAGACAGGAATTAGTATATACACATACAGGCATTGGGAGTCTGTCCATTGGAGAGATGTAGATATGTGTTCTCTGAACTGCAGATATGTGTTCTCAGCATGCTCAGAGCTGTTCCTTCAAGGCCACATCTACTCAGCTAGGCCTTTAGGGTGTGATTCTTCACCGTGTGTGAGTTAGCACCACTGGACACATTGTGGCTATCTTGTAGGTGAAAAAAATGTTTTTACTTATACCATTTTTGTTTCATGGATGGGGATACTGGGAGGCCTTAAATTATTGGGGTTTTTAGATGTTTGTCAATCTTGCAGCAGTTTAACCTTGTTCAAAGCTGTAGGAATTAAAAAGCCTTATGCTGAGACTAAGGATGAGAGAAATTAGATTCAGTCCATTTGTAAAGGCAAACTTACCAAATTTGCACTTTCCAATGCAATATGCAAAAAACACAGCCATCCTTTGAAATTCACACGTCTCCAAATTTTGCAAGGCACTTCTCCAGCTAAGTAATGTGTACAAAATTATATACTAGGGCAAAGTATGCATAAAACTGCATATATGAGTGAAAACAGCATACAAAATGCATTGTATTAGGGAAAATTGCTTTGCAAAAATATGCATATTAGAAGAAAGTCACATTAAAATGCTAATGAATTTTCATGACTACTTCTTTTTTAAAAATGTGGAGAAGTGAATTTAAGATTGGAGAAACTGAGAGAAACCAAAATAGACAGTGGTACCCTAACTAAGCCTAAGGGTCAAGAGGAGGTGGGATTTCTTCAAAGGCATCCTGGGACTCAGTTTTTTTGGCCAACAATGGAAGCTGTGGAATCATCATTAAATACAAATATGAATTCATCTCTGAGCATGCCATTTCTTTCAAGTATTGTATGTTCTCATAGAGCCATTCACAGTGCAGAATACAATAGACTAGATTCAAACAGGGTGCTTCTTCACCCTATGTGAGTTAGCACCACTGGACACACTGTGAGTCTCTTGTATGTGAAATAAATGTTTTTACTCACAACCTTATTTCTTAAAGGGCCTGTGGGAGCACAAAGTTCTGTTTGGACACCTGCAAGCCCATGGCAGTCTTGTGATATCCTGAGCCCTAGCTGGCCGGATATCTTACTATTTTTATTTACCAATTCTAAATAAAAGTATACTGAACTGAAACCTTAATTTGAGTAATTTCCCAGTATTGACAAAATAGATAAATCAATGCCAAGTTGCAAAAAAGTCATCTGGAACATATATCCATATATCTCTTAGATTTTTTTCAGGTGATGTGTTAATTTTTAACATTGTTGCCTACACTTTACCTGGGGAATTGGAGACTGAGTGCTTTTTACCTTGAAGTCAGCTTCACACAGACTTCAAAACTGATTGGCTAACAATTCAATTACCATTCCAAGGAGTGTCCAATGGAACAGGCAGAGACAGTGATTGGCCCAATGCTTTGCTGTGGGTGGTCCTAAAAGGTATGACATCAACAATGGGAAAGGGAGATGTATCCAGCTGTTGGCAAACACATTTAAAACTTCAGCCAGACAAAACAGCCCTGTGGCTTTGAAACAACTAGTGTGCATGTTGCCCTAGTTGCACCCTATTAGGAATTATTTTAGAAGTAGGTACCAGTCCTTAAACAGTTAAAGTTTTGTGAAGAATTTGAAAATTGGGGGGGGGATCTGAATTCTAAGTATTAGTCTTATTAGTCTTATGGTTTAATTCCGCCTACTTCTGCCTAATGCCTTTTTGTGAGACTGTCAGACATTCTGTTATGACTGCAGGGAAAGGCAACTGTTACTTGCCTGATCATTTTCAACTCCATTAATAGCACTTGAATTACACACAGTGGGTGGATGAGTATTTCAGTTTCAAATGCTAGTTTCCCAACAACACTTTGTCTTGGAATACATTGCAAATCACAACCCCTATGTCCCCTGAATTCACACACTTTTCATGAAATATAGGCACCTAGCGTAATGGGCATGTTTATCTTTGTCTCTGAATAAGCATGTCTTCCCTGAAATGTTCTTTTGTTATTTTTCAAAACCGTCAATAATTTCCATGTTTCTTGAATACAACCCTTAATGCAAGCGTGCTGCAATGCCTTGAACATATAATTATAGACACCTAGGGTGACAGCCGATGTTAGTCAGACTCAGATCAATGGACTTAAATAAATAATCCACTGATTTCAAGGGGTCAACACTGAGTATGACTGAGTAATTAAATACCACCCCTAATAAAAAGTGTATCTAACAACTATTTTTATTTAAGATTTAACATGCAGACTTCAGTTCCGAATAGCAAGATCCACAGAAATATACTCATGAAGCAAGTAAATCACCAAATCACCACACACAAAAACCTTGATCCACACAGTATTCTTATCCAAAATTAAATGGAAAGCATAACATAGGAACATAGAGGAAGAGAAAAATGTTTGTTTTGTCAACATGTGTTTCTGTTCTCCAAGGTGCCAGGGAAGGATTGGTCATATCTGGGATAAAATCTCATCTAAACTATAGACAGGGCAAGTTGCAAGGATATAAAGGAAGGAATACCCAGCTTCCCAGACTGAGTCCATCAAGTAAAATATCTTCAATCTTATATAAATGCATATAATGTAAATCTAATGGAGATAATGCAACATGAGAAATTTATTGAACAAATACTCCAGAAAAAAGTCCCATAACCAATAAACATGATTACCAATCTCTGACAGACACCTCTTTCTTTGACATACAACAAACACTCTTTTGTGTAACAAAACAACTGGAAGGTATACTCTTTGGAGACAGTGGGTTGTAGCCAACACCAGTCATGCCAGAGTAGTCTCCCTGAAATTAATGGACTTAAATTAGACATGCCCATTAATTTCAAGTCGTCTACTCTTAGTATAAAGATCCTCCGTGGCGGAGTGGTAAGCAGCGGTAACGCAGCCGAAAGCTCTGCTCACGGCCGGAGTTTGATTCCAACGGAAGGAGGAAGTCGACTCTCCGGTAAAAGGGGTCGAGGTCCACTCAGCTGTCCATCCATCTGTGGTCAGTAAAATGAATACCCGGCATATGCTGGGGGGTAAAGAAAGGCCGGGGAAGGAACTGGCAATCCCACCCCATATATACGGTCTGCCTAGTAAACGTCGCAAGACGTCACCCTAAGAGTTGGAAATGACTCGTACTACAAGTGCGGGGACACCTTTACCTTTACTCTTAGTATAATGAGCACTGGATACATAACCGCCCACTTGCCTTTTGCAGCCACAGACCAGCCTCAATTTGCCACTGTGGAAAGTATAGCATGAGCTTGCACTTCAGCCAAATCAGTTCCTCAATTCCTTTTGTGGTCTGCCAGGAGGTTGTTTTTAATTACTAACAATGCTGTTTTGTGGAGTTCATTGTATTTTTGTATTTGATTTTTATCTGTAATGTTTATGTTTAAGAGAACACTTTATTTTTTCCTTAATTGTGTCACTTTGAATGTGTCTTTTATATTTAATTTTTATTTGTAACATTTTTGTGATGTTTTCATCTAGGTTCTAAACCAATTTGAGATTTGTTTCCCCAAAAATATAAAGCAGTATAGAAATAATGTTAATAAAATAATGGGGGAATTGCTGCAAAGCTGGGGATTTTGTCTAATCCTAGCAATTCTACTCCTAAAGTCTTAATAATTCTACCCAATATCTTCTGGGGAACTTCTGGGACTGAGTGCCATCCTTAAATGACACTTCTAAGGAGAAATCAAGAGACAGGTTTTCCTTTGGACATTTTACAGGGCAACTCTTCTTCCCTGTCAGACCTTCCTCCCTTTGATGAAGGAGAAGTAAACAAATGGGCTTGGTTAAAAGAGGAGGGAGGAGAACAGTCTTCTTTACAGCATCTTAGTTCCCCGCACTCTATTTAACTAAGCCTAGTTGTATGCCTAAGGCTGCAATCCGATACACACTTACCTGGGAGTAAGTCCCATTGAACCCAATGGAGCTTACTTCTGAGTAGGCATTACTGGATTGCACTGTAAGTGAAATAAATGCATATCCCCCATTTAACCACTGCCTTCATCCTTCTGTCCCCTTCGTCTCTTACTTCCTTGTGGTGAAATTTTTATTCTAAATTCCTTGCGCAGGGTCCTGTCTTCCTGTACTCTGGAAATCTTCATGCTGTACAAATAATATTCCTGCAATGTATATACTTTCCCAACTTACATCACAGGGGATAAAGTAGTTGAAGATGGGGAAGAGGAGTTGTGTGTGCAATTGAACACAAGGCACTGGGAGGGCACTTCTTTGGACCATCATGGTTGTGCAACTACAAATGTATAATACAGTCTCTGTTAAACGGAAAAGCCCATCCATCTACCTGCAATAACATATGAGATAAGCTTGAGATAACAAAAAAATAAATACCACCAATCCATTAAAATTCAAAGAGTGATGATATTCATAGGAATTTGGGCTTCAAGGAACTATTTAAAATTTAAGCAAATATTCAAAGATGTCTTTTAATGCTAAGACATTGGCCTGGTTAACACACCACAGTAAGCCAGAGTATGGCTTAGTGTGACTATGCGAACATGCTGGTGAGACATTCTTAACAGCCTTATAGCTGAAGAGTAAGCACTGTGATGAAAAAACAACAACACTTGACGAAGGTCACTCTCTTGATGGTTCACAGCCTCCTTCCTGTCCCCTTTCTAAACAAAATGTTGGTCTTTGAGAAACAGAGATCTCAGAAATTAATCAAAATGCTCTGATTGCACTTGATTATTGATGGGACTATCTCTTGGTAACTTCAGTTTAACTTTGCAGTTAAAACAATACACTGAATTCTGGCAACTAGTAGGGATGGGCGAGAAATTTGATTCAATCCCCATTTCAAGCCAAATCTATCAGATTCGTACTTTCCAAAACAATATGAGAACCAAAACACAGCCATCCTTGGAAATTCTCACTTATTCGAATTTGCAAAGTAATTTGCCAGCCAAACAATGCTGACAAAACTGCATATGTTAGGGGAAAGTGTACATAAAAATGAATATGTAAGTGAAAATAACATGCAAAACTGCATTATATGATGAGAATTTCCTTGCAAAAATGTGTATATTAGTCAAAACTGCCTACAAAAATGTATTTATTAGGAGAAATGTGCACTAAAATACTGGAAATTGACATGAGGACTTTTTAAAAAAAGTGAATTGCTGCAGAAATGGGGAGAATTGAATTTAAGACTGGAAAAATGAGAAACTGAGAGAATTGAAACTGACAGATCTTTTCCATCCCTAGTAACTAGATGCATTCAAGATTTTATCTATGCATGAAGAGTATCTGTTACTGAAGAAATATAAGCTATATGGTTGAACTGCATGCCAACCAGACTAAATTTGCCAGTACGAGCTCTGTTTGTGAGTTACCAACGTGTCTTCCCATTGTGGAGCTATGAACAGAATGCTGATGCTCCTCACCTTGGCTGGGACTTGGATAATAGCCATGCCAAGAGCTGAATGGCTGTAATTCCAACACAGTTTTTACTGCATCTGTCTTCACATATTTATCTCTCAACTTGCAGACATTTCTGCTGCTGAGGCTTTGGGGATTTGCTTGTGCAACACAGCAAAATACTGGTGCCTGTGAATCCCCTCATTTGGAGAAGAAGAGTCACTATTCCTGAGTTATGGACAGTAAATACAGTTCCATCACCCTTACTGATTCATATTATCCACTTCACTCTGTAATGAGGATCTCATTTTACTTGCTCACATTTATGTAACAGGAGCATCAGCTACCCACTAATCCTGCAACATACTAAAATGTACAGGCAGATGCTGCAAAACATTAAAAATGTCCTTATCGCTTCAATGCAGGGATATCAACTGCAATGGGGGAATTGATTTCCAGTTAAAAACAACTAAATAAATATATTTTGATTCTTAACTAAACTTTCTAAGTGTCAAAAGCTTTATTTTATTATTCCTGTCATTATTATCAGAAAAAAGATTAAATTATATTTAATCTTTATATCTCCGTGGCGCAGAGTGGTAAGCGGCAGTAATGCAGCCGAAACTCTGCTCACGGCCGGAGTTCGATTCCAACGGAAGGAGGAAGTTGAATCTCTGGTAAAAGGGGTGGAGGTCCACTCAGCCTTCCATCCATCTGTGGTCGGTAAAATGAATACCCGGCATATGCTGGGGGGTAAAGAAAGGCCGCGGAAGGAATTGGCAATCCCACCCCATATATACGGTCTGCCTAGTAAACGTCGCAAGACGTCACCCTAAGAGTCGGAAACGACTCACACTACAAGTGCGGGGACACCTTTACTTTTTATATTTTATTTAAGCAAGATAAAAACCTATCCTTTCTTTTTAAAAATTTTCCCAGACAGGATAATTAAAACCGGGCCATGACATCTATGGGCTAAGGGTAGGGCAGGGGACAAATTCTACCCACACAAATGAGACAATTTAAACTAGGTAACATTTCTGGATTTCCCCTTTGTGATGTTTGGTCACAAGATTTCTTCAGTCCATCAGGAAAGCAGCACAAGCCACAAATAAAAGGAAAACATTAAGCTGTAAATTAGGGATAAGCAACCGGAGGCGTGTGGGCCAAATATGGCTCCCAGGAGCTTCCCATTAGGCATCACTTCCCAGTCAGCCACTGATCCCAAAGACTTGATGAAATACAATTAAAGCTCGTTATAACATGGGGGTTGGGGGACGAAGGATGCACCTGCGTCATAGGGGTTCTGTGTTATAATGAAAGCCACTTCCTGTATCCAGTGTTTTACTCAGGGGCCACTGTCATACCCAAGGTATATTCAGTGAGCTGCGCCATAACGAGCTTTCCCTGTACCTCTACTGCTGTCTCCTCCATGAGCCAAGATTTAGACAAAGGCCCTTTTGACCATCCCCTGGAAACACAAGAACCTGCCTTATGCAGAGTCAGGTCAGTAGTCCATCTATCTCAGTACACTCCACACATTGGGGTAGCCAAGATGGTGTCCTCCAGATGTTATTGAACTCCAGCTCCCATTGGCACTGGCCATTGGTGATGCTGATAGGAGGCTTATGTAAGTTGGAGTCAAACAACAAGCTTTGGCAGAGCCTTCCACCCACTATGCTCCCCTTTCAAAATGTGGAATAAGAAAAAGGCTGTCACACCTACTCTGCTGCAGCAAGAACAGCAAAAGAGGCCTTGGCGGCTCACTCCAGTACACAGGCCAAGAAAGAGGGAAACAAGAGTGAAAAGCTGAGCGAGATATTCTATGTATTGGCTTTTTGTGGGAATGAATCAGTGGGCAGAGCCCTTCAGCCCTTGCTCTGCTGAAAATATGGCTCCCAATTAAAACATTAGTTGCTGAACAGGGTCATAAATTGTTAAACAATTTGTTAGGTGTTAACTACAGTTAACATTGCTGACATTGTAGCACTCAACTGTAGTTAAGGCTGGCAGTGGGAATTCACAAAGGAGACAGGGTGGAAAGAGGGAGCAATCCTGCAGTCTTCTCTTGATTGCTTAACCTACTGGGAACCTACTGGCCCAATGACACTATTGATCAAGCAATATGCTAAATACAAACACTGTAAAATAAACATCTCGATTAGCTGTTAGATGGCACAGCTGAGCAGAACCAATTCGATACTTGGAGAGGCAATGGTGCATGCATGCTGACACATCAATGCCATAGATACAAGGAGGTGAATTTCTATTTAACACAGCATGTGCTTTATAACCTTGCTTATGCATGCAACAGCTGACCATGCTATAATCTTGTTCAAGCCTGTTGCCTCTTAGCCACACAGCGATGTCTCCTTTTATCAGCGGTAGCCAATGAGATGGGGTGGAACACATTAGTAGATGGCTAATGGTTATACACCTGAGATTATACACCAAGAGGGAGAGGAGCTATGTGATGGTACTGGTCGGCATCTGTTGAAGTCAATCAAGGCAGGGGGCACCTCCTGCAGCACCTCGCAGGTGTGTTGCTGGTAAATGGCCATTGTGCTCCAAGCCAGTATGGGCCATGGGCACCACTGACACATATCAGGCACTGCTTGCCATTCATCGGCTACAGAAGCTGCTCGGTTGCAAACATCCACAAGGAAAGGTTTGGGGTCCCCTCCCTCCTTCCTCCAAGTCATCACTGAAGTCCCAAACTGTTGCCACTCTTGCCTACCACTACCGCTAACTCTGCCTGCCTGGGAGACCACCTGCCCTGCCTCTTCTATGACTTTGGAAGCCTGCACCTGTGTTGAAGGGGAGGAGTCCACACCTCTGCTTACAAAGAGACTGTGCTGATACAAAACAAGCCTCCACTCTGAATAATGAAGTTTTGTAGGAGATATAGTAAGTGGTTTTCTTTAGGGGCTTGGGGTGTTAATGGTTACTTCTTTGTTTTTAAAGATTGTTTTATTATGTTCATAATGTTGAAAAGTTGTTTTTGCTTATTATATTTGTTATGTTGCTGTTTTATTATTTTTTGTTATTAGGAAATTGTTTTTGCAATTGTGTTTGAGATGTATTTTTGTTCACCTTGTTGCAATCCACCTTGAGCACAATTTTATGATGATGATTTATATCGAACAATTATCTTCTATGGCTCCCCATTCTATCTTGGTCGAACTCACGATGATTAAGTGTTGTTGTACAAGCATCTAAAGCTTTTAACAAAAGGTCTGAAAATCAAAACAAGAAATATAAGCTGCCGCCAAGAGGAATATTTACATTCTGTAGAGCGCTATGAGAACTGTGGCTGTCCTGTTGCTAGCATCCACAAGAGAAAGCCCTCCAAATTAAGTGTCCCATGCTCTCACGTGAGCTGCTAAAAAGATTGCATTCAAACTTGCTTCACAAGGGAAATGAAAGCATTTTAGCACAGCTATGAATATTAGAGGACTTATATTGCATCTGTCTTTAAATGGTACCTGGCACTTCCCAGGCAAATAGTACAAGCTTCATAGTTTTCATTATTGGTCTTTATTTCCAAGTTCTTTGAGCAGCATCTAGAGGGGACAGTATATGAATTCTCCTATTTTTTTTCAGTAAAAAAGAGTCAGCATTTCATCAGCGGTGCAGACTAGATTTAATATGCTAAACTGAAAGGGAGAAACCTGGTTTTAGCTGCCAATGGCAATTAGAAACTATGAGCTGCTGCTTGTTTAAACTCTCTGGCCTTCCTTCCATAGGAGACAAGAATAAAATGGCCTTTATAGAATGGAATACTGGGTGGAAACTAACAAAATGAAATTCAACAGACGAATTTAAAGTTCTGCATTTCAGCAATACAGTAAAACAATATATAGGATGGGAGAGGCACCTTGTTTGGCAACAGTACATGTGAAAGGGAACTTGGGGTTGTAATCAGTCACAAGCTGAATATGAGCCAGCACTGTGATGCAACTGTAAAAAGAGGCTAATGAGATTTTAGGCTGCAATAGAACCTTAGTTTCCAACAGGGATGCCAACAGGATTTCCTTGGCATGATACACTGTATGTGGAGTGGGAGCCCTGTACCCCACCCCAGAAATTAATTGGCAAGTACTCCTGCTTATGAACATGTATTAACTTAGCCTAACCTACCTCACAGGGCTGTTGCAAAGATAAAAAGGGAGAGGTAATGTACACAACCTTGAGCTCTGGGGAGAGAAAAGTATAATGGCATTCATATAAAGAAAAACATGCACGAGCCAAAAAGGCAGCCCCCTTGCTTTAACTGCGGCCATTTATAGTCCTGTTATTTACAGCGAAAGTTTGCCAGCCCTGATAAACAACAAGCAAAAAATACTCTTAAGTATGGCCAATTTCAAAACTTTGAACTACTAACTTTCAGCCTAACCTATCTCACAGGGCTGTTATGAAGATAAAAAGGGGTGCAGGGGAAGGCAATGTACACAGCCTTGAGCTCCTGGAAGGAAAAGCAAGATACAAACATACAACAAGCAACAAATATTCCAAGCATGTAGCGTATCTCACACAAAGTCATTTTGTCAACCTTGATCAACAAAAAAATTATCCTTGTATTAAAGTACAGTCTATGGATTTCAACTAGCTCCAGCTGTGAGGTGTTTGATTATTTCATATTTGCTGGTTCCTTTTGTATATTATATTTTTGTTTTATGGTTATTGTACATTAATAAATAACAGCCGAGTGAAGACAAGACCATTAGTGGATATGTGTGTTTGGGGTGAGGGGAGGAGAGATTGCAGTATCACAATATTTTCTCAGAAGGAAGCAAGCCTCATTTATTTCAAGGGAGTTACTTCGAAGTAAAACATACCCAAGCCAGTTTGTGTTTATACTGTAAAGGCAGCACATTTGGAGAGTGAATGAAATAATGTGGACATGGAGGGAAGTGATCAAATAACATACCCTAGTATCCCTCTCTGTCCATCATCAGGGTAGCAGTAGCAGCAATAGCAGCAACAGTAAGTTTTCCCTGGTTTTCCTCCTGCTCTCCGAGTCCCCCTCTCCACTCCTAAGTCCCAAGTCCCAAATTCTTTAGCATTCCTTCCTCTGATTGTTTAGAAAGCATGATTAATTGTCCTTAGCAGCATTCCTACCTACCAAAGCTTAGACAGTTGCCTCAACATTTTGCTTCCTAATTTTCTTTGTGGATGTGCAATTGACTTCCTTTTTTAAAAAACAATGAAAGCTACGATTCTGAGCCCCTTTTGGCTTGGAGCCCGATATATATCTGTACCCCTCTCTCCACAGCCATAGTTTCCAAGTCACAAGAACAAATTGCTCCACTTTATTCTGCAGTAGCAAGGAAGGAGGTAGGCAAACTGGAATGGGTTCACAGGAAGGCAACACAGATGGTCAGAGGTATGGAAAACAATTCCTATGAGGAAAGGTTGAAGGGTTTGGGTACATTTAGCCTGCAGAAGAGAAGCTTGAGGAAGGAGGACACAACAGACCTCTTTAAATACACGAGGGGATCTAATGGGCTGAAGTTACAAGAGTGTAGATTTTGGTTGAATATTAGAAGAAACTTCTTGATGGGAAGAGCAATTCAACACCTGAACCAATTATGTAGGTGGGCACCCTCACTGGAGATCTTCAAGTAGATGCTGAATAGCTATCTTTATGGATTTCTCTAGTTTGGATTTTCTGTTTCAAACAGGGGGCTGGACTAGATGGCACAGCTTGGAAAAGTTACTTTTTTGAACTACAGCTCCCATCAGCCCCAGCCAGCAAGGCCACTGGAGTGGGCTGATGGGAGTTGTAGTTCAAAAAAAGTAACGTTTCCAAGCTCTGCCTACAAGTCATCCTACAATGTCAGCTGTGTGCTTTAGTTCACCTGCAAATAACTGTACTAGGTAAATAGCTTTAGCTCTTCTTAAAGGCTATGCTAATTTTTCTTATTCTAATTTTGCTCTAGCTACTTCTATTTCATACAAATGAACTGTGGAAGATGCACTCAAGAGTGTGAGGTATTCTGGGGGATGACAAGACAATCCTGCAAGGATTGCCGGGATGAGGGTTTATCTTTAAAAGCATCAATAAAACAGGAGGTAACTCGTGTTCCCTGTTAATCCCCTGGTCCTTTTCTCTGCCTGTCTGCACTAGAGCAATACGCACTCTTGAAGTAGAAAATTTGAGAACCTCTGGTGTATAGGATTTCAGCCTAAACAAATATTTAGCAGTAGCAGAGTAACACAAAAATGATAACAGCATGACACAATGTAAGATACAACACAACTGAATTGTCTTTATAACTTTGCTATCTAAGGCCATTAATGTAATGTTAAATTATTGTTGTAATTATTAATAATTAAATTATTCAGCAAATTCCACCTGGAAAGTTTCAAAATGCCTGGCTTGTGCAATTGAACTACAGTGATGCTAAAACTCTTCATGCAACAAAAAAATTATGCCTGAGCAAACTTTTTCCCAAAAGGACTATTACTTCTGATTAGAGCTAACAACTACAGTAAGAAAGCCAGAGAATAATGGATGGCAAAGGATTTTTGCACACCTCTTGGAACATTATGGTCCCCAAAGCACTAAGGGGCCATCATTGGGGATCTTCTGTGGGAAGAAGTTGACAGGAAGCCATACACTATAACATGTTAAAGGAAAAGCTCATACAAGTGTTAAATTGATAAGAAAAGCTCGATTGCTGCAGAGAGCTTTTGGTAGAGGATGAAAATATCTTCCCAACTCTAGTTGTAATAGTTCTGTTGTTGAAACTGTGACCTTGAATTCAGACAAATAAATTAACAGTTTCTCCTTAAAAGAAAAATGACGAGTGCACAAATGTCCCATTCATTATGTTCAATTCTGCCTTCCTCTTCTTCCATATTAAGATTTATCAAGCACTTTATAGTGTTAAGTGTTTCATATACAGTACATCGTAATATTGCATTATTTTTAAGGGGCGTCATACTTCACAGCTCAATCACAGTGAAATCCTATCAATGTCTTCTCAGATCATGTAAGCCCAAATCCCGAATCACCTGCACATATAAATGTTGCAGCAACCAGGGAGAGGGACTTCCAGCCTTTGTAATTCCCTCCCCTTGAAGTACAACAGGCATTAGCCTTAGCTGTGTTTGGTGTCCGTTTAAAGCGTTGTCTTTTTTTGTCAAGCATTTGCAATTTTAATGCCTAGGGTCAGAGCTGCTCCACTCCTCCCCTTCGGTCCCTAGGATCTTCAGAACCCCAGGGTGTCTCTCACCTTCAGAAACCTCCTGGTGAGCCCTTGCTCTTTGAGCGAGAACTCCTGTCATCACTAGACCCCCTCCTGTTTTGTTCATTCATTTGCAGTGCTGTTAAGCCCTGCCTGCTATCAATCTCTCCCCTCTTCCTGCAACTCACCACTGAGATAACTGATGTCAGACCTTCCCTTACTGTCTTTTCTCCGTCAAGCCTGCCAGCTCTGTTTCTCCCAGTCTCCTCTGATTTTCTCCCTCCTCTCTCCCCGCTTTCCTTTCTCCTTCTCACTTGCCTCCTCCATTCCTGTCGCTCTCTAATGACTCCCTCTTCCCTTTCAGGTCCTGCTAAACACATGCCACCACTTGCACTTTCATCTCCTATCTCAGCTGGTGCATTGGCTTCTGCCATGTCATGGCTTCCCCTCCCCACTTGCTCCCAGCTCAGGCATAAGATGAAAGGAGCAGCCGGCTGTTTGTCTCAGTGGCGACTCCCTCTGCCAAGCTTGTATCAATCTGCTGAGTTACTGTTCCTTGAATATATGCTGTTTTAATTATTCTGTCAATTGACCTGGAAATAAATGGGTGTAGGATTGCAGCCTACCCACCTCACTCCTTTTGAACAGCTCAAAATTTCTCTTCCAAGACCACCCTACTCTTTGGTAACCTTTCATGTTAATGGTCTATTGTTAGTGGTTTTAGACTTCAGAGTGAAATTCCAGGAGGACTCCCATAAGTGATGAGATTTCAGTCACAGTCTTACTGGCAGACATTCTGCCTGACTCTGGGTGCTCCTCTTGAACCTCTGAAAACCTTAATTCCCGGCGATTCCAGGAGCAGACTTGCTAGGAGAAACGCAGCCTCACAGACCCTCTACTTCCAGCTTCAAGTGCTCTTTTGTCTCCACTCTGCTTTTCAGTGGACTTCACTGCTAAGGCATTGCCATGACTCATTAAAGCCTTTCCATCCCCTCATAGGGGTGGGGGGAGAACCTGGTTTCTTCATGGGCTGGACTGAACTTTTTTATTGTCGGGTTGGGAGGGAGGAGATTTGTGGTAGAAAATTACCCCAAGAATGGATTGGACTGGATCTTTTTTATTTAGTTATATTTAAAGTATCTGAAAATTTGTTATGGGCTTATGCAAGATAATTAAGTCCCATTAGGGATAAGAGCAAGAACTTATTATAATTATTTTAATTAAAACAAAAAAGTACTTTGGAGAGGATCAGATATTTATTTTCATTCTGAGCTGAAGACTGTGTCTTTCATGACCAGGCGAAAAGACAGCAGGAGAGTGGTTGATAACACAGACATGCTGACATTGGTAATCAAATTAGCAGGGCACGTGTGGGGTTGGTGCATACTTCCAGCCCCAATTTCATGTTGCGTGGGGAGGTGGAACCTGTGTAGATGTGGTTGATCAAAGGGAGAAGAAATTTTGAGTTAAGTAAAGTTCTGCTTTTATAAAACCGAAGAAAATTAAAGATACTTTATGTGAATGCTATTGGAGGCTGCTGATTCATAGGGTTGCTGTAAGTCATAATTGACTTGTAGGAACATAATAAACGCATACATGTGAATGTCTGAGTCCCTGCACCAGTGGAATACTGGAGGAACCTGTGGAACTTCTTGCTACAGTATTTAGAACTGATCACATGGTATGAAAGAGTCCTTTTTCTAATATTTTGGCTTGTTTTTCCCCACTCACCACAACCTTTTATCTGAACAGTAGGAGCTTACAGTTTAAAGGATTGGTTTTATTTATTTATTTTAAAAAAAGACTATTATCCATCATGCTTGAATACACTGCTCCAGATCAGAGAGGTTCTTTCTGCGTACCATGGAATAAGCCAGGCATTGCTTAAATAAAACATAATATTCCTGAATATAATATTTGCTGTTTTCTCCATAGGAGTGATATAGTCTTTTATTATTATTATTATTATTATTATTATTATTATTATTTGATTTATATCCTGCCCTTCCTCCCAGCAGGAGCCCAGAGCGGTTAAAAAAAGCACTAAAAACATTAAAACTTCATAAAAACACACTTTAAAACACATTAAAACAAAACATCTTCAAAATGTTCATTAAAAAAAGCAATCAAAACATCTTCTAAGATTAAAAACATTTTTAAAAACAATGTTTAAGAACCTATTAAAACACAATTCCAACACAGATGCAGATTGGGATAGGTCTCAACTTAAAAGGCTTGTTGAAAGAGGAAAGTCTTCAATAGGTGCTGAAAAGATAACAGAGATGGCGCCTGTCTAATATTTAAGGGGAGGGAATTCCACAGGGTAGGTGCCGCCACACTACATAAGAACATAAGAAGAGCCTGCTGGATCAGGCCAGTGGCCCATCTAGTCCAGCATCCTGTTCTCACAGTGGCCAACCAGGTGCCTGGGGGAAGCAGGTCCACTAAAGCAGGTCCACTAAAGGTCCATTTCCTATGTTGTGCAGAACGGACCTCCTGATAAGATGGCAGGAGGCCCTCACTGCAGAGCGCAGTGATTGACTGGGTATATAAGGGATAAGACAGTCTTTCAGGTATCCTTTTCCCAAGCTGTATAGGGCTTTGTACACAAAAACTAGAACCTTGAACTTGGCCCAGTAGCAAATGGGCAGCATATGTAATGGTTAACTACACCAAAGAGGAGGCATGATTTAGCTGTGGTTACTCACATAATCCTGTTCATTTGAACTGTGTTCATCTAAGTGGGTATAGAACTGAACACTGTCTTCGAGGTCCCAAGCCAACACTCCAATGAAATTATAGATGCTGTTGGGTTAAAATGAATTATGGAAGAAATAAAGTTGATTTCGGTTTATTTGCCCCTAACCTGACCCCCATCCCAGGAAGCTTTGCAGGAAAATTTTTGGTCCAAAATATAAACTGAATTCAGCTTTTCACATGCTTGTTGAGCTTTAACAGATAGGTGTCAAAGGATGGAAACCTTTGTTCCCCACACAAATGTGTCTCGCATTTGTTTATACTATGTCTTCATTTTAGTGCCATGTTCCTGGTTGTTTCAGCTCTGTGGCTCCAGCCTTTATCTCAAGGCTGTACACAGTCTGCAAGTTCTGATTTACAAAGGGGCAGCATGCCCCGGGCAATTTCGCTCATTTCCCCCTGCTCTCCTTCTCCCCCTTCCCTGACCTTTATGCCAACATGTGATTTCTTTATGCTTTATGGAGTTCATCCCCCTGGCCTGTAGTCCCTCCTCGAGGGTATATATTCTGAACCCCTTTCAATAAACGGGGTTCCCATTTCTGGAAGGCACCTTGCTGGACAGGTTGGGTCCCCTTTGTCAAAGGTTCTTTGTTGTCGTTTATTTCCTGGGTCTCTGGCAGTGGGTTCATGTGACTCAGCTCCGCACTCTTCCTGGGGTGAACGTGAGGTGAGTAAGGTTTAAAGGACAGCTCAGAATTTTAGTTTTGACCTAACAATGCCCATTTTAAATACTTTTTAAATTTAAAAATGTATTATCAAGTTGCAAATGTGTGTTTTCTTTTCTTTTTAATCTTCACTTGAATTCTATGCATGGTTTAGGGGTGGCATTGGGGAGAGCAGTACTCTTGTGCCTAACAGCTGTGTGGAGACAGAAATGAGTTAAACGTGCATTTGGATGAACTTGAATAGAACTATTTTTTCCTTTTAAAAATGAAATTTCCAAGCACTGCTGATTACTAACACAATCCTGTTCATCTGATTCAGAAGTAGGTAAACCCCCACTGTGGACTCACTCATGAGAGCAAGCAAAAGCCTTTTGTGGTGCCTACAAAATGTGAGTTTCCAGCAACTCACTCACTCTGTGCGTGTGTTTTAAATAAGACTGAGAGAGTATTACTGAACTGACAGAGACTGAGGTTTCTGTCACCACTGAGGAGGTATGACACATGAAAGCCAGGGCTGGCTCTAAAGGGCGGCAAGGTTGGGCCCTGGCCAAGGGCCCTGTGGCCCAGAGGGGCCCCTGAAGGGCCCCTCTTTAGGGTGGGGGAGTAGCACTCCCCTTCCGTGATCCACGGCAGAATCGCTGCCGCAGATAGCACCGCCCATTCCCTTGCTCCGCCTACCTTTCCTGTGTTTTGCGGCTCTATTGCAGAACTCTTGTGCTCTTGCAAAATATGTTAATATCAGATTAAGACTGATCAGAATGTTTTATTAGCCATTCCAGGAACAACCAAAGCTGTCATACAGCAGGTAGACTTCTGTTCATCTATCCAAACAGGGCTGGCTGTTATTAGGTAGAGTGAGGGGGCTGTCTTAGGTAGCAGAGACTTATCGTGGTTACAGTAGGCCTCCTAGCTATTCCTCCTGAGCCCCCGCACATTATTCTCCATGGGTGTTTTTTTTTTGTTTCCATTTTTTTATTTAATATCTAAAAAAAAAGAGAAACATTTAACATAAGATAAAACTTAAATATCAAAAGGAAGTTACAACCATCAGCAGATAATCAAGTAGGTAAGTTGGTAAGTTGAGGAGTGTATGTTAAATGAAAACTAAAATAATTTTGTCTTTGGTTATAAGTTATTATGTGGTTTGTCTATGAACAGCTGGCTATTCAGTGTAACCTAAGAAAAATATATCTGAATTCCAGAAATGGGTGTAGCAAATTGGCACTTGTGTTTCAGCGTCATCATTGACAATAAAGCAAATAAAGTCTTGCCAGTTTGTCATAATGAATCTGTAGAGTTATGGTCTCTTCAAGTTCTCAAATAATATATTACTTTTTCCATTATGTCTAAGTTCCACAGGTTTTTATACCAGTGTTGAATAGTTAGTCCAGCTGCATCTTTCCAGTGCTGGGCAACGAATGCAAGACGTGTCACCACCAGTTTGTAGTGTATAAAGTCCTCGGAAGGGGCATCCCCATTTCCCCTCAAAGGGATTGAGAGGAGACAACATTTTGGGTCTTTTATCACTAGGTAACATTTAGGCCCATTTCAGCTACTACATCCTCCCAATATAGGTCTATCATGGGGCACTCCCATCATAGATGAGAATATGATCCTTGAAAACCTTATGATTTTTTTATAAACTCAAGAAACAAGAATTATAATTATTGTCCCTACCCCTCATTAGCCACTTGCCATAATATGTAATACTAGAGGCTGCACCTTGCTCATTCTGCTCACCAACCAATACCCCTTCCGCCACATTAACCCCCTAGAGCTTCCCATTCCTACCCCATCCAACTACCAAGCTCACTTTTAACCTTCCTAGCCCCATTTCTGATGCAATTTCTCCTCTATTCTGCAGCCACGCTTTGCACCTGTTTTACCTTCACCCCCTGCCCAGGTCTCCTCCCCTCCCCCTCCTTTTGTGTAATTTCCACTAGCACACAGGTCAGCCCCATGGTAACCTCCTGCATCTTCCTCCTCCCACACATTGCAACTAAGCACTATTTTCACCTTAAACCCAGTTAGGAAGCCACCATCCCCTCCTATTCTGCAGCCCCTTCCATACTCCCACTTTCATCTTTAGCTCCATTGCCATGCCTCCTGCTCTTTTTTTTGCAACCCTTTTGCACCCCCATTTCACCTTTGCCCCCCCTTTCCTCCATCCTTCTCCCTTTGTTTTGACTTCCTCTTGCACAAAGGCCACTCCCCTTTCCATGCTTCCTCCCCTCTCTCCTATTCTGCAGACCCCTTTGCACATCCACCCATTTTCACCTTCATCCCCTTTCCACACTCTTCTCAAGTCCCCCTTGCACACACACCCCATAATGAAAAATGTAAATGTATTGCCTTCAAGTCGATTCCGACTTATGGCAACCCCATGAATAGGGTTTTCATGGGGCTGAGAGGCAGTGACTGGCCCAAGGTCACCCAGTGAGCTTCATGGCTAGGTGGGGATTTGAACCCTGGTCTCCCAGGTCGTAGTCCAGCACCTTAATCACTACACCACACTGGCTGTCGTTACTATATCATTAAGATGAACATAATCTTAAAAGTAAGCATGTTCAGTTAGAGAAGGTTGTCAGTTGATGGACGCTGTATATATATATATATATTTATTTATTTATATTTTATTTATTATACTTGTATACCGCCCCATAGCCGAAGCTCTCTGGGCGGTTTACAGTAACTAAAAACAAATACAATTTAAAATACATCTTTTAAAACACAATTTAAAACACAATTTAAAATTTTAATTTTAAAACAATATAAAACACATGCTAAAATGCCTGGGAGAAGAGGAAAGTCTTGATCTGGCACCGAAAAGATAACAGTGTTGGCGCCAGGCACACCTTGTCAGACAAATCATTCCATAATTTTGGGCCACCACTGAGAAGGCCCTCTCCCTTGTTGCCATTCTCCGAGCTTCCCCTGGAGTAGGCACCCGGAGGAGGGCCTTTGATCTTGAACGTTTTAGACTTGCTTTCCGTCCATTTTTTCTTTTACTTAGAGGTTGACCTGTATGGCCTATATAAATGTCTTAAATCCACAACAAACTCCGTGAATGTTAAGAAATACGTCATGCCAATTGAGCGGAATAGTGGCACATTCACAAAAACAGATGACATTTTTAAACATGCTTTAGAAATGGGTTTCTGTACAGATATTTTTTGACTGGCGTAGTGGTTTTTTTTAATCCATTTTTAATTGCACACCTGTTACCACCAAACGTTCTGCTGCAACAAGGAGTCAGGCTTATAACATACATCAAAGAGGCCCATGAAATTTCAGGCAGGCCATTTACAATTTATTTAAATGAATTTGCAGTCTGTCAGGTGAAGGCCAGGCACAAAACTGCTAGAGATTCCACTCACAGTAAAGGATCATAGATAAGTCACGGGCAGACTGCCAGTTCCTACTTTTCTCTCCAGCATTAATTAATGCAAAGTAGGCTTCATATTCCTTGCCATGGACCAAATGCTTCAAATACAAGCTGAGTTTTGTTTAGCACAGTTGACCTGATGCTCACAGCCTGCAAAAGCCAAACCACATCCCATATGTGGGTGTCTGCTTGTTAAGAAAACACCTGTCTAAATTATATTGAATTTGGAACTTCATGTTGAAGACAATGCCAGCAGTGAAATGCATTGTGTGAAGATACTATGGAATATTTGAGGGCTTCACATCTTTATCTTTCTCATATGAGGCAGCTGAGGAATGGAAGAGGGAGAAGTCTGAGTACAGCAAGAAAAGAGGGACACTAAAAAGGAAAAAGTGGCTGCTTAAAACAATGACAGAAGTTTGAGTGAAGCAGGGATTGCAGGACATTGAAAGAAAAATGGCAGATTTAAACAATGGCAGAGATTTGAGTGAAGCATGAATTGAGGAACACTGAGGAAAATGGCAGTTTTAAACAGTGGCAGAGGTTTGAGTACAGCGAGAAGAGAGTTGGGAAAGGCTCTGTTGTGTTAGCTTTTGTGTTGTATCCATCTCTGCTATTTTGCCTTGCTAAAACCTTTTTTAAAAGGTTTTAAAACGGCTCCTGCTAGGAGGAAGGGTGGGATATAAATTAAATAATAAATAAGTAAATAAGTAAGTCCAGGATTGTGATGCAGCACTACAAATCCTCCAAAGGAGACTTCATGATGACGCTCTTACATTGTTATTATATGTAAGACATGATATCAAATGACAAACAAAAATGACAATGTTTGCTTGAACCCTTCCCTCACTCTGGAACAGGGATGTACTGTTAGCTATCTTCAAATCACTGCAGGTCTAATGCAATGGTCTTCTGCAGCATTAGACAGGCAACGTGGCAGATTTCAGTCCCGTAACGTCTGTATTCCAAATCTTTGACAACTTATGCTGAATTTCTCCATAGTACACACATAGACAGATGGTATGCTTATTTTCATATCAATCAATGCAGGGAGTAACATACTGTAAGAAAGGGAAACCCACAGAGCATTTTGTCAGAAGAGAAGAAAGGGAAACATCAATAATTTAGTTCTGTCTTTGTTAATTTCATTTTTACTCCCAGGCATTCAATTAGAGTGTCACATTATAAAAGCAGCCGGTAAAATGAAAATCCAAATCCTATTAAGTGTCAAGGATGCTAAATCTACAAAACTAACACATTTCTTACTCTGACCATTTAGCAACTTTTTAGTGCTGTCAGCAAACATCCCAACTGAATAGTGTTTTACAGACAATATTTTGGCTATCAAATACAATCAATGCAACACACTGAAATCACAAGTCCCAAATGCTTCTTTAACCTTCTACAGTTTGAGTAGATCCACATTTAGACGCCGGTATTTTTCTCTTACTTCCTTTTATTTATTTGCAGATTTATAAACCACTTCACAATAAAAAATTACCAAAGTAGTGTGCAATAAAATGACTGGGTCACACTTTCTTAGTTGTTACCATTGAGTTTACATCTCCCTCCCCCTTAGGATTCAGTTTAAAGCTCTCCTGATGAATTTCTCCATGCTGTAGCCAAACACATTCTTCTCAGTCCTTGTGAGGTGCAACCCATCACTTGCCAGCAGTTCATCTTCCAGAAAGCATAGCCCATGGCCCCAGAATCCAAATCTCTCCTCACCTTCGTAGCCATTCATTCAGCCAGAGTATTTTTCTTTCCCTTTCCACTCCTCTTCTATGTACTGGAAGGATGGATGAGAAAACGATCTGGGCCCCAAAGTCCTTGAATTTCCTTCCCAGAGCTTCAAAGTCTGACATGATTTGTTTGCAGCTCTGCTTGGCAGTATCATTCTTTCCCACATGGTTGAGAAGAAAGGGATAACTGTTCGTGGGATTTATGAGCGATGGCAACCCTTCCTTCACATCTCTAATCCATCCTCCAGGGAGGCAGCCTACCTGACGAGTCCATGGATCTTCTCGGCATACTTGGGTTTCAATCCCATGCAGAAGGGAGTCTCCCACTACTACTACTACTATTACTACTAGTAGTAGTAGTAGTCTTGAGGCATGGTTTCATTGCCTCTGCTTGACTGAGATTCAGCCTCTGGCTCACTGTCTCATGAGGTCTCCTGTAATTCTTTCCCTGCAGACTGTCCTCCAGTCTCATCCTCAGGTGCCTGGAAGTGGTTTTGTAGTTCTACCGTTGAAGGGTGTCTTCTAACTCTTCTGCTCCTAACAGTCACCCTTTTCCACTGAGTTTCTTCCATTTTGTTGTTGGTCTCCAGAACAGTCTCCTCTTCTGTTTCAACATGCTGTTGGACTTCCACCTCCTGTACTTCTCTTTGCTGTTGTTGTTCTAGCGTTCTATCTAAGAACTCTTCATCTTCTCTTATACTCTTCAGTGTAGCCACCCGCCTTTCCAGACCTCTCACTTTTTCTTCCAACAGCGCCACCAGCTGGCACTTGTTGCACATGTATGCTATATTGTTCTCAGGCAAGAAAACAAACATTGGACACACCTTGCAGGTCACCACCACTGGTGTGTAATTCCCATCCATAGTCTCTACTCTCTTTTGTTTCTTTCTTTCTACTTGCATTGGAATAACCTGTGCTTTGTCCTGTCCTCTTTCAGGAGAGTCCCAATGGTATATGGTATGCCATAGAAGGGGGGGGGGGAATTTAGTGACCTCCCCCTTGACCTCCCCCACCGAACTCCTGTTTGCCCGCTCTGGTTGCTCGCTCTTTGAGAGCTTACCCAATTTCAGTTGGTAACTAATTCCAGAGGGCTGAACTGCAACACTTAAAGCCCAGTTTCTAGTGCATACCAAGTACATCTCTGAGGTATGTCGTGCTCTTAGCAGTGTCCTATCTGAGGAGTGCAGTTGTTGGGCAGGGATAAATGGGCAAGGCAATCCTTTAGATAACCTGGTCCCAAGTTGTTTATGATTTAAATGCTAAAAGCAAAACCTTGAACTGCATCTGGTACAGAGCTTGGACAAGTTACTTTTTTGAACTACAACTCCCATCAGCCCCAGCCAGCATGGCCACTGGATTGGGCTGATGAGAGTTGTAGTTCAAAAAAGTAACTTTTCCAAGCTCTGATCTGGTAGCATATTGACAGCCAGTGCAGCTTCCTCAGCAGATGTTATATGAGGCTGACAAGATGTCCCAGTCCACAACCTAGCTGTTGTATTCTGCACCAGCTGCAGCTTCTGAACTAAGCCCAAGGGAAGCCCCACACAAAGTGCATTGTAGTAACCCAGTCTTTAGGTTATAATTGCTAGGATTTTGTTCCAGGAATGACCAAAGCTATTGATTCAATCATTCATTTTATTTGTATGCAGCCTTTCCACAAAAAATGTGCTCAAATTGTGCCATCTTACCAACCAAACATGGTAAAAGGAACTCCTAGTCACTGAGGCCCCCTGTGTCTCAAATGATAGAGGTGAATCCAGGAGCATCCCCCAGACTATGTACATGTTCCTACAGAGAGAATGCAATTCCATCCAGAATAGCTAATTGACTGTCTTCTGGACATGTAAATCACTCACCCACAGGGTCTCTGTCTTGCTAGAGTTTAAACTCAGTATGTTGGCCCTAATTGTCAGCTCTTCACGGAGACAGCAGTGTCGGTGGGGGTGCAGGCAGGGCTGGAGATTCCTTGGTAATTGCCAGGCCATAAGTCCTCAGCCGGCAGCTTGGCTATAAATCTGCCAGGCTAGCAAGGAGGAAGCAAGATAAGGGCAGAGGCCATTCAAAGCTTACGTGCCAAGCCAGAAATCCAGAAGAGACGTCAGTGAAGGTCCGGGTCTAGTTTGCCGAGAGATCAGTCCAAGTCAAGGTTCAGGGAATAGGAAGAAACACAGTGGTCACGCCTGACGTTGTAGTCAGCAACAAGCTGAAGCCAAGGTTTGACTTTTAAGGAGCAGGTTTGTCAGCAGGTGTGAGCCCTCAGCGTTTTGGCCTTAAGTGGACAGGCCTGCCCCTCTTCTGCCTGACCTTCTGCTGTCTACATTCTGCAGGTGAGGGGGGAGTATCCTGTTCACTGGCTGCGTCTGGCTGAAGGGCTTCAGCTGTGTCTGGGGTGCTCTACAGCTGAGGGGGAGAAGGAGCTGGGTTCTCAGGAGTTTCCTCCGTTTCTCCTTCTGGGTCTGCTGCTGTTACTCCCGAGTCATCCTCGTCTAATGAGTCCTCTGACGGGGCCATGACACTAATCTAGCAACCACTGCACTCAGACATTGGTCCAGAGCCTGCACAGCTGCTCCTGATTAAGATGTTACAGAGAAAGTGTTTTCTGTCACCAGCATATTGATAACACTTTGCTCCAAATTTCCTAATAAAACCAGGTCTGAACCCTTTATCTTTATCCTGTCTGAAGCTGTTCATTTCTTGAAATGCTCACTGACCAATTCTGCCACAATATCCCCACTGGCTCTCATCCTGTACATACTGCCTATGTCCCAATGTTGCAGTCCAAATATAAACATAAATCCTTTACAAAATGCATTTTTCATATATTTATTCTACAAAATGGTTCACTGATAAGAAAATTTCAAATGATATTTACCATGTCCCTCCAGAGGAGATAGTACTGATGATTTAATTCTTAAGGGAAAAGAAGTTCAAAACCTGCACAAAAAGGTTTGTGATATATGATATTTCACACTATGAGTTTATTTTACTTTCTTGGTTTTTAATCAACATGTTTCCAATAATCTCTGTGCTAACAACCTGCAAAAACATGAGTATCACTGTGGCAAGCCATATCCCCACAGACCTCAGTTTCATCTATTAAGCAGAGAGAAGTTCTCCTATTTATGAATAATAATACTGTGTGCACAGAGATTTATACTCTACGTAAATACAGTATCAGCTTCAAAGAGGCAAGACAAATTTAAAGCTGCAACCTACAACAGCAGCAGTAGGTCAACATTTTGACATTATTGCTACAGAACAATGGCAATTTGGGGATTATATATAGAATATGAAAGGATATTCTATTTTTAATTGTAAATATAACATTTTAAATATTTCAGTAAGCCACAATGAGTGTTAGATATAGGAGGAACATAAATCCAATAAAAATGTTCTTCATTGATCACTAAATAGAACAATTTGTATAATGACTGATATAATAATATATTTGGAGAGTGAAAGAAAAGACAGCATAACAGTTTTTATTCATTCATTGTATTTTCAGATTGCCCTTCATTCCAAAGAATCCCAAGGCTTCTTTATACATATATAAAAACGAATCAATATTAAAATATGTATGTTGGGTAAAACAGAAAGAGCCGTTGACACGATTGCTTTGGAATCCCCTCTGGCACTGGAGTGCCAAAGGTTTCTTGGAGCCCAGCATAATACCCTCATGCTATTCTCTGCTTCTCTCTGGAAATGATGATACAAACAAGAACAGAGTCATTGCAGTACAGTAGGGCCCCACTCATACAGAGGGTTACATGCTGGACCCCCGCTGTAAAGCGGATCCCATTGACTTACATTGACCAAAATGGCGCCTGGCAGCAAAAAACCACCATAAAAGCGGAACAAGCGCTGTAAAGCAGGGCCCTACTGTATAGCGTTCTCAACTCCTAATCTGCAGAGCCACACCAGGAATATACCACGGTATCAAGAGCCACTGTGAGATCAAGGAGAACTAATGGGGTTACCCTTCCCCCCATCTCTCTTATTATAAATTATGCACTCAGGTTTCCTGCATTTTGGGAAAACTGCAGGGGTCAGCACACGTGGAGGGGAATAGATGACCCCTCACCCTGGTCCTCCTCCATGATCAAGGTATCTCCCCTGTCAAGTATAGATCAAGAAACAGGGCAACCAAAGTTGTTTTAGTAACAATATCAGGCCTGAAACCAGAGTGAAATGGTTCTAGATCAGGGGTGATGGATAGAGGGAATTCAAACCTGTTTTCTGCAGTAGCACTAAGAGCTTTGCATTTAAACCACTACTAGAACAAAGGGGGAAAAAACCTCAGTTTTAGTGACCGTTTCAATGCAGTGCAGACCACTTGCTCCAAGTGGAGCAAGGTGTGCTCCCACCATCCTAGGTGCCGATGGGCAGTCAGAGCTCACCTTGCTCAAGCAAAGGAACAAGCAGAGCTCACTTTAAGCTCCTGATTGTTTTTATGCAGCCATGTTGGTACCTTCCCCACCTGATGTCACATACGTCAGGTATGGGGTTGATGGGCTTGGTTTGTGAGGAAAAGCCTCGCAGACCAACTTGGGACCCCTGCCAGGCCAAATTTGGCCCACAGGCCGGAGGCTCCCCACTCCTGGTCTAGATAATCTGCTTCCTCCAAGCACACCTGAAGTTCCCCATGCACAACTTACTCCACAGCTTTGCCCAAAAAGGGGACCCAAAGCCCTGTCTGCAAAAGCCAAGCAAGCAGAGTCTCCTTTTTGAAGAACCAGCTAGTGAGGGAGCAAGCCATGACCTCATTGCCCAGGCAAGAGGTGTGTGGCCCTGCCTCGCTATAGGCCAGGTTATCTCATGAGAGGGGAGGAATGTCCCACGAGACTGTGCTGCATGCCACGGTATATATGGTGGAAAGATACGGAAGGCTGGTAAAACATCAGCTTACATAGTTACTCAATCACTAGAAGCAGCAGGAGGGGAACATGGATGGACTTTCAGCAACTCCCCTCCATATCTGAGGCCCCAGGAGCAGTCAGACAGTTGCGGGGGCAAGCCGATGAGACGGGTGGGAGACACTCCAACCCTGATGGCTAGGAAGGAGTGCCAACAGAAAGGGAGCTGAACTGTGGGTCAAAATCCACAAGTGAATTTAATGAGATTTCAGATGATTGGGATGATGCAGCACAAGAAGCCGAGTGGCAATACCTTAAGCAAAGCGGTGGTGGTGACACTGACAATACAGGCTGCACACTACACCAGCATTCCCTTGGTTCTTTCCCAAGAATAAGGTGTGAGAAATGTTGACCAACATGCTTGGGCACAGGTGTGGGGAACCGTTGGCCCTCCAGATGTCAATGAGCTACAGCTTCCATCAGCCCCAACAGGCATGGCCAATGGCCACCAGGGATGATGGGAGCTGTAATTCAGCAACATCTGGAGGGCCAACAGTTCCCTATGCCCGCTCTAACAGCTTTTCATATTCTGTTTATCAAACTACAGACTTAATTTTCAAAATCTATTTTCCTGCTGAAAATTATATGATGCATAAAGAAGACAAAGTGTTTTTTTTAAAACCGTCAACTGCACTTGGAAAAAATCTATATGAATCCTTCCCTACCCACCTGCTGATGCTACAGCTAAACTCGCTAATCATAAATCTTTCAGCTACAACAGGTTCAAGAAATGGGAGCACATGTTGTTTGCAGGTAATGATATTTGGACCATGTCTAAAATGGATCTGATTACTGAAGCATGAATTTACAGAACATTCAGACTGAGATGAATGGAGAATTAGTTTGCATATTTTACAGGAAAAGGTAAGGCAGATCTGATCATATTATATGGTGCTAGTGTTTCCCAGATATGGAAAGCTAAGGGTATCACATTTGTAAGATGAAGAATGCCATACTTCAAATGCAAAATGTTAGATCTGTCTTTGAAAAATGTGATATTCTGTCAGGTACAGCCATGGATGAATGACAAATCTAATATAAAGGACCATGAAAAACATTCATAGTTCTTGCGAGACAGGTTGAAGCTGCCTTAAGAACCCAAATTTAAAAGTCACATATATAGCTTCTAATCACATATATAGCTATTCTAAATTTCGTGCTGAATTTTAAAGAATGTGATGTACCTCAGTAAAATGTACTAAATATCCTGATTGTATAACACACATACCTGCATACACACAAAGTAGTAGAATCGACTAGATAATGCATTATTACATTAAAACCCTTTTAAAAAAAAAATCATAGGAATTACCGTCAAATACTTGCAACCACATGAAAAATCATGGAACAAGCTCTCTCCCCCTCCCAGTTCTATTTTCCTTACTTTAACAGCAGTGGTACCTTTTCATTCTATGCTGGTTTTGTCACAATATGGTCTGTCACATCAGCCCAGTTGCACCCTGCATCCAGGACCATGAGGGGAAGGGAGTTTCTCCCTTGCTTGCCAACCCTTCCTGTTAGACTCTTTCCGCCATCAGATGAAAGTATTTATTTTACTCTAGGTGCATTTAATCAATAGCCTAAAATTCCCTTATGTCTCCTCAAGAACACCTCAAGGTAGCGCAGAATTTGGCACTACCAGGTGGGTGGTGAATTAATGGAGACCACAACGTTTTTATGAAACAAGATTCAAAGTTTACTAAAATGATAAAAAGGTAGTTTTTAGGTAAAAGGTTTAACATAGGAATGGCTCTAGGCTTAATTAACAAAATAAAAACTGACAAATAGCTGGGTCCAGATGGCATCCACCCAAGAGTTCTCAAGGAATTCAAATGAGAAATTGCTGATCTTCTAACAAAAAGATGTAACTTGTGTTTCAGATCCACTTTCATACCTGAAGATTAGAAACTGGCCAATGTAACACCAATCTTTAAAAAGGGATCCATAGGGGATCCCGGAAATTACAGGCCGGTCAGCTTTGCATCTGTTCCATCTGTAGAAAGTACTGTTAAAGAGAAATTAACCAAGCATACAGAAGAACAAGTCCTGCTGAAGCAGGCCCAGCATGGCTTTTGCAAGGGAAAGTCCTGTCTCACTAACCTATTAGAATTCTTTGATAGAGGTGATCCAGTGGACACAGTGAATTTAGACTTTCAAAAAGCTTTCAACAAAGTACTTCACCAAAGATTACTGAGTAAGCTTAGCAGTCATGGAATAAGGGAAGAGGCCCTGTTGTGGATCAGGAATTGGTTAAGTAGCAGGAAGCAGGAGTAGGAATAAATGAACAGTTCTCCCAGTGGAGGGCTGTAGAAAGTGGAGTCCCACAAGGATCCATAGTGGGACTTGGGACTTGTGCTTTTTAACTTGTTCGTAAATGATCTAGAGTTGGGGTGAGCAATGAGATGGCCAAGTTTGCTGATGATACTAAATTGTTTAAGGTTGTTAAAACAAAAAGGGATTGCGAAGAGCTCCAAAAGGATGTCTCCAAACTGAGTGAATGGGAGGTAAAATGGCAAATGAAATTCACTGTAAACAAATTTGAGTTGGAAAATGTTCAGAAAAGGGCAACCAGAACGATCAAGGGAATGCAGCTAATCATATGGTCATTAGCATAATATGCTCTCTTTTTTTACTTATATGACCAACCTAAAATAGGTTCAAAAAGTCATCCTGAGTATTTTTGTCACTAACTCAGAGCAGCCAGTGATCAAGGTCTCTTACTTCTTATGCCAGTCCATCTACAACCCATAAAGTGTGCTCTTTCACGGAGACTAATCTTTAGTAACACTCCAAAGTTATATTATGAAAGCATGTCTATCACATGCAAATGCCTTATGGAGGAGGAACACAATGGGCTTTTGCAATTAACACCCAACGATCAGTGTTTATCCCAATTGTACACGAATGCATCTCAGTTAAGTGGCACTCACAGCTGTGCTGCTAAAGAGAGAATTCAAAAAGATTCTCTCCTTTTTAAAATGTTGTGGTCCTGACGACAATATCCTATACCTTTGGTGATAGCATAGAGAGGGCATTTCCCCACAGCACTGGCAATGCAGCTAACATGCCACGTGAAACACCAAACTGCACAAAAAAGGGAGTAGGATTGCACAATTCAGTCCTCAGTATTTGTGTGGAGCACCTACACCAACACATTACATTGTTTGCATTCTTACAGTGCAGGGGGTCACCCACTCTTTCCCCTGCTACTGGAACAGGATCTCTGGTCTGGAGAAGCAGCTAAATTGAGTGGTACTCCAACCTCATTTTATAATGTGTGTCATATGGCACCAGTTGCCAGCTTGTGATAGCTGCTTCTGCAACTCTTTTTCCATAGTGCTGTGTTCTCTTTAGGTCTCCAAGTGCTTCTTTGCATTTTTATCTCATTTCTCCCCCTTGTCAATACATTGACAGTCTTGCCGTTTGGCTGTTTGAGAATGAGATCCTAGGGTCATAGTGGATAGCTCAGTGAAGGTGTCGACCGAGCGTGTGGCAATCGTGAAAAAGGTGAATTCTGTGCTGGGGATCATTAGGACAGTAACTGAAACTAAAACTGCCAATATCATAATGCCGTTTTACCAATCTATGGTGTGACTGCATTTGGAATACTGTTTACAGTTCTGGTTGCCTCACCTCAAAAAGGGTCCTGTAGAGATAGAAAAGGTTCAGAAAAGGACAACAAACATGGTTGGCCAAAAAGGCAGAAAGGAATGTGCCACGGGCCTATATACCCCATAGCCATACCCCATGATGCTGGTAGCAATGTGCGCATGGACATCCTGACACTACCATATCATATTTCGACTGAACTATGTACACCCTTCAGGCATTATGCACATTCTCCAGTCAGTATGCATAGTCTCCAAGAAACATGCCTTTTTTTTGCATCCCCTGCCCCGGGTTGCTTCTGGCCAACTGCCTAACCTTATGGCCCACAACATCCCGTCCCCCGCTGATCAGCAGAGCTGGAGGAAAGGGGGCAGCTCCAGATAAACGTTAACATTTTCCTGCAGTCCACCTCCCCTTTACCATTCTCACCTATTCCCTTTACCATTCTCAGCACGGGGGGGGGGTTGCAAGAAGAGCAAAGTTTTAAACCTTCCCCTCCCACAATTCCGATGGAAATTGTTCCCCATGCTTCTCCTAAGGAAACGGCGTAACAGCAGGATGGGGCAATAATCATGGAAGATTTAACCAGCTGAGAAAGGGTTCCCAGAAGAGAACAGAGGGCTGAGAGAGGACTGTTGGCTCCCTCTGCACATGCACAGGAAACACCAGCAGGAACTAAGAAATTCTGAGACTCCTAGTTCTTCAAGGAGCAAGTCACACAGGGTGGCACACTTCTCTGTCTCAAACTACAGCGATGATTTATTATCAAGCTACAACTGCTGCGAAGTTTCCCGTGCACTGTCTCTCCCCCCCTTGCCCATTGTGGGCCCTTGCGTACAACTTATACCAATCCATGTACCATTCGAGACATCCTATCCCATTCATTTCACAGAAGAGTGACCATCAACATTTGCACTAGTCATTGCAGAAATGCCAAGAGTGATTAGGGATATGAACAAAATCACAGAAATGTGCTACCAAATAAATAACACATATATAGTGATATAGTGATCTCTAAATAGAAATTTGGGATGGCTCCCTGGGCTGCAATTCACTTTGAAAGTTAAAAAAAAGCAACACCTCAAAACTGCTGAACCTGTCGTATTCCCTTGCGTCATCCCATCATTATTTCAACATTTGCTGCTCACAGGGAAACAGGTGCTATCTTATCTAATGAGCCTCTCTTCCTTTTATCATTCCGGAGTTATTCATTGTGTATTGTTACAGCTGACAAGGATTCTCTTTTTTCTTTTTTCCTGTTTGGTTACCTGGAAACCAGCTCATGCTGATATCGCTGCAGTGCTCCCTGAACAACCTAACGTTTTGGGAGAAGGCAAAGGAGCAGGGGAATTGTTACATGTTCTTCAGCTCCTCTCCAAGGAGTTACAATACATGAATAATGGTCTGAATCCAGAACCAGACTAAAAGAGTTTAGCCTGTAACCCTGGGTGCTCAAACTGTGAGGTGAGCCTTTCTAATATGGAACAATCAGTTTTGACAAGAAACAAAAATCTCTGACTTCCCCCATAACTCAGTTCTTTTAGGTCAGGATAGCAAGAACTTTCCTGGCACAATTCCCCCCTCCCCTTTTCTTTGAAAATGCCCCCTTCTCTCCTTCTCTCTCATATTAATATGAATTTTTTGTCTTTTTGGCACCAGGAGAAGTCTGTCCTGCTCTCCTGTCCTATTACTGGTATTTAAGACCCTTTTACATACTGTTTTTATGCTATCTACTGTTGATTCCTTTTTGTAAGTCACCCTTAAGGGCTTTATAAACCAAGAGGAATGCTATAAATAAATGTGATATATGATGCCTGCTTGAGTACTTGTGTAATCTGAGAATTGCATTGTGTTATATTATGCCAAAGGAGGAACTCCAACGCTCCTACTTGGCTTGCTGTCTGATAGGGCGCTATCTGCTATGTCATGCATTTGAAAGTCATAATAATGGCTGGTTTTCAGACTTTTTACAAATCAGGATAATGTAATGCATGAAATTTTAGCTGTTGGTGAAGTCCTCTAACAATTTAGATAACCCCATGAGGGAATTAGGGAAGCCTAAGCATAATTAAGTATACGGGAAAATATTAATATGTGTTAAATTACTTGATGGTAGTTTGAAAGTTATCCAGAAGGAAAAATAGAACAAAATTTGCTGCAGGAATCCTGCAATACAAAAAAGTTCAATATTCAGTTGTGAACTATACACAAATCCCTAGAGTGTATAGAAGCAAGGCAACTGTTTAAAAGCAATAGTATTTCCCTTCAAGTATGTTTCAGTTCAGCTGAAGATAGCTCTTTCAACACAGCATTCTTGTAATGCACTACTGATGGCTATTCAGAAACCCACGTTCCAAAACAACCACTATATTTTCCAGGCGAGCAGCATCAACATATGGTGGTACTCAACTACACCCTACTCAGAGTAGACCCATTAAAATTAATGCGCATAAGTTAGCTATTTTCATTAATTTCAATGGGTCTACTCTGAGTAGTTCTTAGTTGAATACAACCCATATTAAAATTTATCTTTTTCTACTATTACTTCAAAACAAAAAAAATCAAAATAAACATTTTCCTTTGGGAAACTTGTCTTATTCATACTGATCTTGTCGTGCAATTGTGGTTTACTAGACAGAAATAAAAATTAGACTGTTTGCTATTCAAAACAGGATGATGATGATGATGATGATATTACATTTTGAAGTTATACCTGTCATTTCTGCCCCAGAAAATGATTGAATTTCCACACAATGCTATTTGTTTATGCAGTCCTGGCTGTCCATATAAGTATAAACCTTTATGCATATAGAAAGCAAATACTCCAGAGAACTCCTTGCTCTTCACAATGACACTCTGTAATATTTGTAATATGGTCTTCTCAGGTAACAGCTGGAAGGGGTGTTTTTGTAAATAATTCCTTGTATCGGCCAGCTCACGAGGTTGCACTTAAAGTACTGAGCTCGATCCAGAGGTAAGCCAAGCCTTGAATGTTTAAAGCTAGTGTTACAGGAAAGCCTCTCTCTATCATGCACGCATGTGGAACAGGCAGAAATCATGAGTGAGAGAAGAGTGTTATAAGGTGCCATCAAAGAAGAAGAGCTGGTTCTTAGTAACATCTTCACTTGGCACCTTGAGAAAGCTGTTGGGGGCAAGCAGGGAGAAAACTAATATGGAACTGTCTCACAGAGGCGGCGGCTTTGGATCTGTTTGTATTCATCAGTGTTAAATTATTTAAGGACTATGATGCCCATCATAATAAAGAATCACCCGTAGTTCCTAAACGTTGGGTTCAGCATGGGCAGTAGAAATGGGCAAGAATTCTGCTACAACTGAAGTTGACACCAGACTCTGGGATAGTTTGCAGCTTCAAGGTCTTTGCGGAGTGATCTTGAAAGCTGCTGTCTTCTGGCGGCTTTTCCCTACACTGGATTTTTGCATGTGAAACTGATCAGCATACTTTTTTGAAATCATTACATTGACTAGCTTGCTCTTTGCTTTGCTAATGTGAAACTCATACAGTCTGGCCCTGCCTACAGTAAGAAAGTGCAATTGATCATGTGCGTAGCAGGCCAGGACAGGCAAGAAAAATAAAAGAGTGTTTGGGGGTGTTTTTGGAGCCTCCCCTGCGCCCTTCCTGATGCTGCTGCACTGGCACAACTGGGATCTCCTCCAATGTCTGTACACACAAGGCCAGGAGAGACATGAACAGCAGTTGCCTCCAATCATACAACTCTTCCCAGCCCTGGCATGGCTTGATCTCACTGCCAGGATCACCCCAAAGAAGCTCTCCTTCTTGAGCATCACTATCCTGATCCCAGAGCTTCCTCTCACCCACTTCCCCCTCTCTCCCCCACCATCCAAGTATATCTCTGCTGCCTCCCTTATCCCCTCAGTGGCAGCAACCTACCCATCATCACTCTCTAAACCCTTTGACGTTCACAGTCCTCTTCCCAGCTATCCATTGCTCATATGGTGCTCCCACCATCAATATCACTATTAACAAAAGTACTTCATTTGACCATCAAACACACACACACACACACACACACACACACACACACACACACACACACACACACACACTGCTCTCTTCCTCTGCCACACTCCCTTACACACAAACAGAATGGCTAGAGGCAGCCACCCCAACCCCCATGCCCTGTTTCTTTCTCTCTCTCTCTCTCTCTCTGACATCCTCTCCTACACTAGAGCAATCAGGCAAGAGCAGCTACCCCCCCCATGCCTGGTCTCTCTCTCTCCTTCTCTCTCCCGCCCTCCCCTATTTGTTTATTTATTAGATTTATATCCTGCCCTTCCTCCCAGAAGGAGCCCAGAGTGACACACAAAAGCACTAACAACACTCTAAAGCATCATTAAAACAGAGTTTAAAATATATTACAACAAACATCCTTAAAAACAAAAAAGCTTAAAAAACATCTTTAAAGAAAGCTTTAGAAAGCAATTCCAACACAGACGCAGACTGGGGCTTCAGGGTACTGTCTTATGTTGGCTCCGCTCCTTCCTGGAGGGTCGAACCCAGAAGGTAATACTCGGAGACTCCTGCTCAGCCCCCTGGCCTTTGACCTGCGGGGTTCCACAGGGCTCTATTTTGTCTCCTTTGTTATTTAACATCTGTATGAAGCCGCTGGGTGAGGTCATCCGGAGGTTTGGAGTTCGTTACCATCAATATGCAGATGACACCCAGCTTTATTTCTCCTTTCCCCCTGATGCCAAGGAAGCCGTTCGACCCCTGAGCCAGTGCCTGTCCTCAGTGATGGATTGGATGAAGGTGAACAAGTTGAAATTAAATCCAGACAAGACAGAAATGCTCTTCGTCAGTCGTGGGGCCAAACTAGAAACGTGGAATGTACCTGTGTTAGACGGGGTTACACTCCCCCTGAAGACTCAAGTCCACAGCTTGGGTGTGCTTCTGGACTCGGCTTTGAACCTGGAAGCTCAGGTTTCTGCTGTGTCCAGGAGCGCTTTTGCCCAGTTAAGACTGGTTCGCCAGCTGCGCCCGTTTTTAGAGATGTCTGATCTGACGAAGGTAACTCACGCCTTAGTTACATCCCGGCTTGACTACTGCAACACACTCTACGTGGGGCTGCCTTTGAAGACAGTTCGGAAGCTTAAATTGGTTCAACGTGCAGCAGTAAGAATGCTGACAGGGGCTGACATTCATGCCCATACAACCCCCCTGTTGCAACAGCTTCACTGGTTGTCGATTTGCTTCCAGACTCAATTCAACGTGCTGGTGTTGGCCTTTAAAGCCCTTCACGGCCTGGGCCCTGTCTATCTGTCCGATCGGTTGTCTTCTTATGAACCCCCCCGTTCTCTCAGGTCCTCCGATAATTCGTTCCTTAGGATACCTTCATCCACACAAGTTCATCTTTCAGGAACCAGAGACAGGACGTTCTCTGTTATCGCCCCTAGACTCTGGAATTCCTTGCCAATAGAGGTCCAGTCGGCCTTCTCGCTTCCGGCATTCCGTCGCCAGGTCAAGACGTTCCTTTTCCGTCTCGCATTTAACCTGGACTGAGGAATAGGAAATCTCTTGACCATGAGAGACTATGGAGTAATGATGTTGTTTATTTTACTGTATATAGTTTTACTATTTTAACCTTATCTTATAAGTTTGTATTTATGGTTGTATGTCTTGTTTTTATAAGGTATTTTTGTCTATGTCCTTTTATTATAGAGTTGTTCGCCGCTCTGAGCTTTCCAGGAAGATAGAGCGGCATAGAAATGTTTTAAATAAATAAATAAGGTCTCTACTTAAAAAGCTTATATTCAAGTAAAACAGGACCAAGCGGGGAGGGAGCAGGCAGATGAGAGGCAACCCCCTCCACTCCCTGTGCTCGGCCTCTCTCTCTGCCACTGGGCCAAAGCAGGGTTTTCACTGGGGGGAAACTGAGCTGATGAAAGGAGGAGATAGCGCTAAATACACAAGCATGGAATGGAATCATCTGCCAGTGCTACAGAATGAGAGAACCAACACCAACATGCCTTATTGAGCAGTCATGCGCACGCTACCTGTTGCACGGCTGCACACTTTTTAAGAAAAGGGTGCTTAAACAAGCCACTTTCATTTTACTGATCTGCAGAAAAAAGCACCTTTGAGGGTCAAATACCAGCTGGGAGAAGAGATTTTCATCAGGAAACTGTTGCAGATCTCACCGACTGCATTCTGGACTGGAGGGCCAAGCCTGCTTTTTCTTTAAAACCAAAAGTGGCTTAAAAAAAAAAGTGTTAACAAAATAACATGCAATTTGCCCCCCAAATTAGGTAGCCCAATAGCTTTTTTTGAGTAAAATGACTGCTCTGGTCTAAAGATAAAGCAGGACGTGAAGTATGGAGATGAGTTCTTGCCACATGTCAGTGGCTCCCATAGTAACTGCTGCACAGTTTCCCTAGCTGCTTCTTTCAGAAGCAGTTGTGGTGAGGTTGCAACAACTGATACAGGACAAAGCTGAGGATGGGGTACAGCTAGGGTTGCCATATTGCCCGGTTAGCCGGGTTTTACCTGGATTCTATGCATGCCACCCGGCGCCCCGCTACTCTTTAGGTGGCCCGGATTCTCAGCTTTAATTTAAAAAAAAAATTAAGTTTCTAGGTGGTCCGGTTCTCGAGATATACATACAAACGTCAGCCGCCCCCGACTGTTAAATCTTTCTTTAAACAGTACTGTATAGCACTTCGTAGCTTTAACCCCGCCCGTTCAGGATTGCAGCCAATCAGGGATTGTGTTTCAGTTTCATTGACCTTAGGCAGTGTCTAGAAAACAAAATGGTGGTTTCACCCCCTGTTTATCTGAAAATCTCATAAATTGGGTAAGTATATATATTTCAGTTTTTTTTCCTCTTGTGTGCAGGAGTCAGATCTTGGGCAGTGTTTTGAAAACTTTCCCAATGCTTGCTTTTTGTAAAAGCAATGCTAATCCCATATGCCCAGAGTAAATCCCATTGAATTCAGTAGGACTTACTTTTGAGTAGACATGGTTATGAATGTGCTGAAAATCAACGGGACTTTGGGGTGAATGTAAAAAAGAATTGTGTTTGTGCCCTCCAGTCCTATTTTAAAGCAAGTAGGCAGGGCTTACTTAGGTATTACAGTTTTTATTCTGCAGGAAAGTAATACTGATTTTTTTAAAACTAATACTGATTTTTCTGCAATGACCAACTGGTTTGACAATAAACTATTATATGGGCTGTATGTATTTATATATCTGCAGTGTGTGCGTGTGCGTGTGCATGTATGGAGTCTTTCCAACACCCCTGTGAGGTAGGGTTGGAAACCAAGGCAGCTCACAAGAAGAAATAAAGCCATTTAAAATCCAATGACCATAAAAACAAGTATAAACAGTTGCAAAACAGCGTAAAGTGGCATGATTCGGAATTTTGGGTTGTGTGAATGAAGTTGCTTATCACTTGAAGTTGCATTTCTGTCCCTGTTTGAGTAAGCCCCACTGAATACGCCGGGACTTGCTTCTGAATAAATAAACCTAGGATTGCACTATAAATATCTTTACAGTTTGTGTAAATAATAAATATATTTGATAGTCATGCTTTTATATAAATATTTCTTCATTTATCATATTTTTGGTTGTGAGATGCTTAGTTTTCTGCCTTACTCATAGGAATCTTCTTGTGGTTGGTATGGTATTACATTTAGGAAAGTGTTACTGCCTTTTGTGTTGTTTTTTTCCTATTTGCATTTCACTTATCTTTAACCTCCCTCCATTACAGCCATAGAAGCAACAGCAGCATATGCAAGATAATTAACTCCCATTAGTGATAAGAACAAGAATTTATAATTATTATTTCAATTAAAACAAGAGGCTTATCAATACTTTGAAGAGGACCAGATATTTATTTTCTTTCTGAGCCCAGGACTGGGTCTTTCATGATGCCCGGTGTGTGTGTGTGTGGGGGGGGAGCAGGAGAGTAGTCGATAAGACAGACATCCTGGCATTGGTAATCTAATTAGCAAGGTATGTGTGGGGTTGTTGCACACTTCCAGGCCCAGTTTCATTTTGAGTATGGAGGTGGAACCTGTGTAGATGTGGTTGATCAAAGGGAGAAGATATTTTGAGTTAAGCAAAGCTCTGCTTTTATAAAACCTAAGAAACATACAGATACTTTGAATGTCTGAGTGCCTGCACCAGTGGAATACTGGAGGAACTTGTAAAGCTTGCTGCAACAGTATTTACAACTGAGCATGTGGTGTGAAAGACTCCTTTTCCTAACATTTTGGCTTCTTGTTTTTCTCCACCCACCACATCTTTGAAATATATCGTATATGGTTAACCGTACTGTTGCCCTGACTTACTTTATGTTTGTTGCTATTTTGTGTTTTTATTATGTTTTTATATTGATTGTGTATTTTTATTGTTTTTATTATATTTGTAAGCTGTGCTGAGCTCTGTTTTTAACAGCAAAAGGGCAGGATATAAATTCTCTTAATCAATCAATAAATACTCCATAGTGTTGGAAACTAGAGTCTAGGCATTTAAGGCTAAAAATGTTGCTTTAAAAAAAAAGATTTCTCACATCTTTCCCCAGTTTTTGGTGGTAATTCCTAGGCACAAAAACAAAACAACTGGACAATCCAAGTATTAATATGCAAATACTTGCATAATATGCAAATAATATGCAAATAATTTGCATAATATGCAAATACTTTACATAATATGCAAATGAACCTGCCCGGATTTGTGGAACTGGAATATGGCAACCCTAGGTACAGCAGGCTGCTGCACGTTCTTGCTCCTGTCGACTCTCGCTTGAGCATGGTGGGCGGGTGAGTAGGAAGCAACAGCAAGGAGTGGCGGCCTGACTAACAGTATGGACTCTGAGACTCATCAGTGACTGTCCCCCCCTCCCTGCTGGGGCATGGGCCTCAACAGGCACCTGGTAATAATAATAATAATAATAATAAAATTTATTTTTGAGTCGCCTATCTGGCCGAATTAACGGCCACTCTAGGCGACGTACACAATAAGATAAAATACAACATATAAAATGCAACATAATCAAAAACCTCAAACTGTAATGTCAAACTGGTAATGTCACTCTCCAACTCAGGCACTGGGGCTGAGTAGTCCCCAGCAATATTTCATCCCCATGAAACATAACAGCTGCCTCTTCATCCACTCATTATTTCACCCGTAGATTATCCATCCCTCGTCAAAGTGATGGCTTGGTTTCATGGCCAAACAGATTTTGTTTTCTCTTCCTAGATACCTCTACACCCTTATTGTCCCCTGCTAGAATCTCTTGCTCTCTACTTCTGTGTGATTAGCCCAGACTACAGTAGCACCAGATCCCAAAAGCTTAGACTCAGCCAATGCTGTCTGGGTATGCTTAATGGCAAGACCATTTCCTGGCTCCCTGGTTTCAAGGAAGAGTTGTGTTCTCGACAAGCAGGGGCTACTGTTCTCCATCCCTTCCCAGGAGATGTGCAGCACCAAAAAAAGAAACAGCAAACCTTGTAAATAAATATTTGAACAAAGAACAATTTCCCCAAAATAAACCTAAAGCTATTTTGATGGAACACATTACCCAAATTTTTAAATTGGCCTACTAAATTAATTAAGTAAATTGATAGTAAAAATTTATAGTCCTACACAACACAAAATAAGTGTTGTAGGAGGCAAGTTACTGAAGTCAGTTTTAGCCCTTCAACCATGAGGCACTTGTAAACTGCCTCATAAACTCTATCAATAAAATACAAGGAAAATAGAAATGTCCTATACACACTAAAGACTCCAAGCAATAAATGGACTAGGTAAGGGCATCGAGTGATTTTATTTTTGTTTTTTCCCCTTTATAATAAATCTATAGTTTTATTCATTCATATTTTTCTTTGTGGATGCTATATAATCTTTGAATTAAATAAATTGATTGGTTTCTTGCTAACTAGAAATAGTGTTTATAGGCATCATGCTGCAGTTCACTTGGCCACATACAGGTGGTGTTATGAACTACAGCTGATGACTTGGCCTCCCATGCCAATTACGGTGCTCAGGGAGCAGCAATGGATGAGGCAGGGCAAAGTGAGATAAAGGACTGAGCCGCACTGAGCTCAAGCTTTCATGGAAGGCTGTGGGGTCACTACCATGAGGCCTCCCTTTCCCACAGCCCATGCAGTGGTGGGTTGGAAGGAAGGAGGGTGGGTGGAGAGGCAAGACACAGCAGAGAAAGGGAGAATGAGTGAGCGAGCGGTGAGCAGCTAGAGAGCAGGAGGTCGAGTGGGCAGGTAGCAGTCTGGGCGAGCTGGAGAGCCACAGGCCAGGGCACCTCCTCAACAAGCATCCTGCTGGGCTGCTGCTCCTACCTCCTACCTCGCCAATGGAGGGTGAAAAGGAGGGAAGGAGCAGGAGGGCAGGACAATTGGTGCACAGCTTTCTAGCCCAATGCTGCCTGTCCTTTTTGTGCAGCTCCCCTCTGCCACCTGCCTCCCTTTATTGCTTCCCTTCTCCTCTATGGGAGAAGGTCTGGGGGGGGAGATGCCTTGGCAACCCGGAGAAGAGGCCAGTGACAGGAGAGTGAGGTGGTGGCCGCTGCACAGCAATGCGTGGAGCCACTGGGCAGTTTGGCATGGTGGGTGCCTGGGCTTCCCATTCCTGGGATTAGATAGCGGGGTTGGCAGGCAAAGCGGGCAGGGGTAGCAGTTCCAGGGTAGCAATTCAGTGACGAGTTCACTCTTCAGGAAAGAGGAACAAAGACAAAGGACAACATTAATTAAAGACTTCTTTCTCCCTAAGATGAGAAAGCAATGGCCAAGCCTTTCCAAAAGGTAAGCAAAGGAATTTAAATGTTTCAATGGGAAATGTTTTCTCTTACCATGAATTTGGGAAGGGAAGGGAGTCAGACCAAAAATAAATGAGGATGGTCTTGAACATGGTGATTCCTCCCCCCTCCCAATGGTGCACTTATTGCTGGTAGAATGGCAGGTTGGCAGTATGCTTCCTGTCACAAGATGTCACAAAAGACAACGTTCCAGGGAAAACATATGTCAACCCCGACAACCACTCATGCTTCTCTACGGAAATCTACTGGGCAGCCCAAAGGACTTAATTTAAGCAAAGTGGAGGCCACTTTGCATTACCCTTTTCTGGTAAATGTACCCAGTTTTCATGATGAAAATTGTGTGGGGTTGTATCTAATGACGGTTTTGTCTTAGTGGGAAATGTTCGTAAAATTGGGGCACCTAAATTTCACTAATCTCTCTCCCCCCGCATCCTACTTAAGGATCCCCGATCCCACAGTTGTTCTGGAGGAGGGGGAACCTGATACAGGTGGGTTATAGTGTGGAAAGTTGCAGTAGACTGGCTGCCCCTACTTGCACACCCATTGGTTACAATCCATAGACATTAATGTGTGAAAATAAGCCAATGCAAATAGGCTCCTCAGTTAATAACCCCAACAATCATTTAAGTCACAAAGAGTTCACCTGAATTAGGGAAATTCAGGGTCTGAAGATGGGACCTGTCCTAGTGAATTACACAGGGCTATGTGATCTCAGGTTCCAAAACACAGGAGCAAAATAGGATGCATCATCCTATTTTATTGGGAAGCAGTATGAGGCCTCTGGATTGGTCAGGCCTGTTATGTATTAGCCAGGTCTGGCCTTCTGCTTCTGAATGCTCACTAGAGGAGAATGCCTAGCCTCAGACTCTTTCTTCTGGATTCAGGCTTGACCTCACCTCGGCCTGGGACAAATATCAAGGTCAGATGAGAAGGACATCTAATATACGGCCAGGCTTTATGCTTTACAAATAACAGCCCTATTTGAAGAGCTGTCCAGTCAAAGCCTACTTTAAAAAGAAAGAAACCTAAGCAGGGAGAGCGGGAGGGGACTTGAAGGTGCCCATCAACAGTACATACAGGAATACCCCACTATACGGGCCTTCACTTTACGGACACTCGCGACATATTTACAGTAGCACCATTCCCGTTTACATATGTTTGCTTCGCAAGAACGGACACTTAACGGCATGACGCCACCGCCCGATCAGTTTCCAGCTACAAACTTTTTCTTAAAATAAGGCCTACTGTGTTTATTTTAATTATAAGTGTGTTATTTACATCAGCTATGCCCGTATATGATGACTGCAGTGCAGTATATGCATCGACAAGTGAAAAAAGGTAGTGCTTCACTTTAAGTACATTTTCAGTTTACGTACTCGCTCTGGACCCATTGCGTACGTTAATGCGGGGTATTCCTGTACTTAGAGAGCAGAATGAGCAGGGACAGGTCACACGGTCACAGAACAAACCTTGGCTGAAGCTCGCAATTAGCGAGGAAAGAGCTTAACCACAAGTCCCAGTTCAGACAACATGCTGGACCAATAGAACTGGGGAGGAGCAAAGTAGCTGCAGGTCTTATCTGGGAGTGTGCACATTTGCTGATCTCACTAAGCCATTGCTTGGCTTACTGTATCGTGCAAACCAGCCCATTAAGGGATACAACTTAACTCAGAAAATGAATGACAACACAGTTCCCTGTGTCAGCAAGATTTTTTTTTTAACATCACTGTTGTTAAACACAAATCAACTAGGAACATTTTAAAAACTGTAATATCAAAAAATGAACAGGCTGTAGATATTTGGAAAGAGTTTGAGACTTTAGCTTTTTTCTTTTGCTCCTCTTCCAGAATGCAATTAACACCTATTTCACGTTCTATACCTCGGCTGTTTTTCCACCTGAATTCAACCATATCTGGCACATCTTTTACACCCCCCCCACACACATTGAAAGTAGATTTTTAATATAAAAATGGAGGAAACAGCCCTCTAATCCTGATACCTATCAGTTTTTATTCTAAAACATGACAGTCCCTTTTATATTCTGACCTCTTTGCTGTCCTTATTTCATATGTTAAATGTCCTTCCCATCTGACCTTCTTCAACACAATTTTACATTAAACCATCTGATTAAGCCACGAGGTGTGAAATAATGAAACTATGGTCTATAAAATATTCTAATTATCCATTTTGTTTCTTTCTGCATTACATTTTGTTTTGTATCTCATTTCCAGGGTAATGAATCTTGTGACAGGATCATGGTGTCACTGATGCCATTAAGGTTTTTCAGCAATGAAAGACACGAACTTAAACTGCAAGCACAGCATGCAGCGGCAAAAGCAGTAAACTTGCTTTTATGAATGCTACAAATAATTTTTAAAAACCAATTAAAAAAAACCTGGAAGAATAATTAGCTTTACCACTTGTTCCTACTTTTGTTTGGGGCAAAACTGTCTTTTTCATGAGTTATACTAAGGGTTGCAGAAGTATTTCCAAGAAAATGTATTACTTGCTGGACTAGTAGCATCTAATATGAAAGGCTACGTAGGAAAAAAGTCCTAAATATTTTATTTATTTATTTATTTTATTTTATTCAGTTTCTATACCGCCCACAGCCAACGGCTCTCTGGGCGGTGAACAACATGAATATAAAATACAATATGATAAAACCACGTAATCACTACCGCACACATAACAGAAATACCCAAAAGCTAAAACATATTACACAATTAATTTAGTATACCAGAGTGTTATAAATATACTAAAATATATTAAAATGTATTAAAATGCCTGTGAAAAGAGGTAACTTTTAACCTGGCGCCGAAAAGAAAGCAATGTTGGTGCCAGGCGCACCTCGTCAGGAAGACTATTCCATAGTTCGGGGGCCACCACTGAGAAGGCCCTAGATCTTGTCATCATCCTCCGAGCCTCTCTATGGATTCAAAGCACGGCTGCAAGATTAAAACATTGACTTTGGATTTGTTCACCGCCCTGAGAGCTATTTTGCTAAGGGCGGTATATAAATTGAAATAATAAATAAATAAATAATAAACTGCAAAAGAGCTCTTACCTGATTAAATAAATTCTAGTAAACTGATTATATGAACTTTAGTTGACTAACTGAATTTGAATCAATTAAATTTCTAGAAATCTGTGTATGCATAAAACCGAAACGTCCAAAATAAAAAATGCTTTCTGGGCCAGGCAACTAAGAAGTAAGTCCAAAGGAAATCTGCTAAATTGTAAACCTTACAGCCTGCTCCACAGAGCCAGAATGATGCTTTACCTGGGTGGTGGGGTGGACTAATATTTTTTTCTTTGCCATGGCTATGCATCCAAAAGGCAAGACCTGGCACCGGTGCCCGCCTGCAGAAGAGAGCTCTGAGGTTCTATGCCTTTCTCTATATCAATCTCATTCTCCTCATGTAGCCATCCAAGTGGAATGGAGTGTGGGAGGGAAAGGCAGAGCCCAATATAGAAGATATAGATAGAAGACACTTTTAAATCACGTTGAAAGTCAGTATGATTAATCAACTACAACTTGTCAACTAAAGGGGGGAAGTACTGTAATTTAAGAGCACTCTCAAGAAACACAAGTTCACAAAATTAATTGTGTGTTGAGGTTTGTATCTGAGCCTGCAGAGCCCAACATCCACATCCTTACAGATGCTACTGGTGGCAGATTCAGTCCTAAGTGATATTTAGGAAAGTTGGACTATTGGCAATAGTCACAGATGCGGCTGAAAACCTGGGGAGAGATTATCCTTCAGTAATTCAGAATAACCACAGAATTACAGAATGCTAATATTAATCCAAGACCGAATCAAACCCAAGTGACCCACTTGCAAAGAGAATGTTTTACTTTCTCATGACTTAAAAAACAGCTCCCTTTCTGTAGTTAAAGATAAAGGGCACATTTTTGTATGCCTTTCAGGTTCAGTTTGTTATGGGTTCAGTAAAGGAAGCCCTAACAGCTGGTATAGCACAGTGGGGAGGAGACCCTGGCTGGGAGTCCAGAGTCTAGGAGTTCAAATCCCCGCTTGTGTCTCCTGGGTGTCAAGGGCTGGCTAAAGATCACCCCCACAGTGAGTGGCTCAGGGGTTATGTACCCTGCCACCTGTGCAGCTGTGGGCAAGCTGCAGAGTCCCAAGGAGCCCAGTTGCCCCCCAGCTGGCAATTGCAGACAAAGAAGGAGCTGGCTTGTGCAGCTGTGGCAAGCTGAGCAGGCCCTAGCCAGCTGGGGAGGACTAGCCTCAGAGGGAGGCAGTGATAAACCCCCTCTGGATACCGCTTACCATGAAATCCCTATTCATAGGGTCGCCATAAGTTGCGATCAACTTGAAGGCGGCCAATTTCCTTTCCAAAGGAAGCCCTCAGAACACTAGAGTGTTCCCTTTCCTCAGGATTCACCTGATGAGTCCCTAGCTCCTCAGGAAGTTTGGGACCCATTTCATTAGTAGGCTTCTTAGGTTGGTAGGGTTTTTTTTAAAGGCCGTACAACTTTCTGGCTCATCATCACTGAGCTTCCTACTCAGATTGCTGCCTCCCAAAGTAACCTTCAGTTCTCTCCGTTCTTTCACCTGACCCTGCAGCCACTCCAGTAGCTTTAGTGAAATCTTTCCAGTCTCTTTTGCACCAAGTCTACTTGCAAACCCTCAAACGACCATGGTATCCTTCTGGGGAGACTCATGGAGTTGGGAGTTGGAGGTACTGCTTGGCAGTGGCTCCGCTCTTACTTGATGGATCGTCTCCAGAAGGTAGGGCTTGGGGAGCACTGCTCGATAACCTGGACTCTCCATTGTGGAGTCCCGCAGGGATCGGTTCTGTCCCCTATGCTTTTTAACATCTACATGAAGCTGCTGGGTGCGGTCATCAGGAGTTTTGGAGTGTGTTGTCACCAGTATGCTGATGACACGCAACTCTATTTCTCCTTTTCATCTTCTTCAGGTGAGGCTGTTAATGTGCTGAACCGATGCCTGGCCGCGATAATGGACTGGATGAGAGCTAACAAACTTAGGCTCAATCCTGACAAGACTGAGACGCTGTTGGTGAATGCCTTCTCGGCCCAGATGGTGGATGTCCAACCTGTTCTGGATGGGGTTACACTCCCCCTGAAGGAACAGGTTTGTAGTCTGGGGGTTCTTTTCGATCCATTCCTGTCTCTCGAGGCGCAGGTAGCCTCGGTGGTGCGGAATGCGTTCTACCATCTTCGGATGGTAGCCCAGCTACGCCCCTACCTGGACAGCGACGACCTCGCCTCAGTTGTGCATGCTCTGGTAACCTCTAGATTGGACTACTGCAATGCACTCTACGTGGGGCTGCCTTTGAAGACAGTTTGGAAACTACAGCTAGTGCAAAATGCGGCAGCCAGACTGTTGACGAGGACGAGACGGTCCGCACATATAACACCTGTTCTGGCTCGTTTGCACTGGCTACCTGTTCGTTTCCGGGCCAGATTCAAAGTGCTAGTTTTGACTTATAAAGCCTTACACGGCGCGGGACCACAGTACCTGGTGGAACGCCTCTCCCGATACGAACCTACCCGCTCACTACGTTCAACATCAAAGGCCCTCCTCCGAGTTCCGACCCATAGAGAGGCTCAGAGGGTTGTAACAAGATCTAGGGCCTTTTCAGTGGTGGCCCCCGAATTATGGAACAGTCTCCCCAACGAGGTACGCCTGGCGCCTACACTTCTATCTTTCCGGCGCCAGGTCAAAACCTTTTTATTCTCCCAGGCATTTTAATATGTTTTATTAGTTTTTAATATGTACCAGATTGTTTAATATTGTTTAATATGTTTGCCTTTTAATGTTTTTTATGTGATTTTATTGTATTTTACCTACTGTTGTGCACCGCCCAGAGAGCCTTCTGGCTGTGGGCGGTATAAAAATTGAATAAAATAAAAAATAAAATAAAACACATTTCCCCTGTACCTTTTGCCCAACATCCTGTAGTACTCTGAGCTGACCCTTGGGCTCTTCAACTCCCGCCTGACCAGATTTAAGCTAGTGTGGTGCACCCCCTACAAGGGCCATTACCCTGGTGTCTTCCTTCTGACCCACCCATTTCCACATCAGGTAAAGCTGCAAGGAGACATGCCTTGAGCAGGCTCCCCCATCACTGTCCTTTCTAATCTCTCCACACAAGTATGTAAGGACATAGGAAAGATGGACATCTGACAACTGCCACAAGCCATAAAACTGACATTGACCAAGGATAAGGGACCCTTAGATCATGAATCAAAGCTATGTGGTCTAACATCAGAAGATTATAGGCATACCATATGGGATATCTGCTTATCTGGTTTGTATCATGCCAGAACTCAAAGGTTGCTGTCAAAAGTGATTGATCAAGCCCAGTGTCATGATCTTTGCACCTGCTTTGCACAGGATATCTGGCAAGGTCAGCGTTTGAACTACAAAGCATATTTCTTAATTTTATTGTATCAAAAACAAAGTCATAAATTTTGGATGTAGACAGATCAAAGCCTCTTAGCCAGTTCTATGCATCCAAAAAGGTATATAAGACAGATTCTTCAAATAGCCAGCCAGCATTCTCATTGACAAGCTCATTGCCTGATCTGAGTATTATATGGTGAGACTTTAATTATTCTTTTGTGCTGTGGTTTCTATTCATATGTGCATGTTATATAACGTATTCTTGATCTAACTACTAGTTTCTCTTTATTAGTTTATTTTTCTAGTAAAAATCAATATATATTTAAGCTATTAGTTCCTGTATAATATTTATGTGTGTCAAAATCCTCAGGTTCTTACCCTGAGTGGACCTCAGTTCTGGGAAGCTAGGTTTTTCATTCTAATAGTTCGGCCTGTGGTTATCTAAATGTATGGGTATGCTCTAGGAAAAATCCCAAACGGCAAATCTGTCACAGGGGCAACTAGACCATAAGAATTTAGCAGGCTATTCACATGGGCTATGATGAGCTTGAAACTTTCCCACATGCATTAATTCATGGTTAAAACTAGAGATGCTTGAGCCTTTTGTTTGGTCTGCCTCCTTGAATTATACGATGAGGCTATTGGCTCAAAAAAAGCACAAACATGTTTTTAAAATAACTAAAATATGGCCAAAAATGAGGGATTTTGATAATATTTTAGTGCAATTTTTGTGGGTTTAATAGAAATGATGGAATGCATATGAGAAACAAAATGGAATGGAAATCTGTCGCAAGCTAAAATATATGAAGCAATAATTAAAAGCAGCACAGAAAAAGTTACCTTTTTTACAGTGGATGTTTATTACAATTAATTCTGCTACACAGAAGGCAGTGATAAGGAACCTGTGGCCTTCCAGTTGTTCTTGAACTTGCCATATGGACATCTACTTGGGGATATATAATATGGGGGGAAAGTAACAGCCATAAACAGATAAAAAGTTATTTACTGACACCATGTTTTATGCTTTGCTTGATTAAAAGTGAAGTGGCCAATCTTGGTAACTAAGAATGGATCCAGCTGCATTGATTTCTCTTGGTGCTGAAAAAATGTTTGACAAAATATATTGCCAATGTATTTTTGTTACTTTGGAAAATTTGGATTTCCTAAAAAAAAATTTAAGTAGATCATAATTTTATACCTGTCTTCTAAACTGCATGTAAGGACAAATTGAATCCTTTCATACCCATTTAGCCCGGAGAGAGGTCCTCCAGTGATCTGTGTTTAGAATCACTCACTGACATGAACTGGGGGATTCATGGTTTTATTCATGAGCAAGCGGAATTTAAATTAGCTCTATATGCAGATGATTTGTTATTATTTATTAGTAGACTTGAAATATCAATAAATATAATATAATTAATTAATTGTGGTAGTGCTTGCAAACTCTGAACATCTTACTAGAGCCATCAGCGGGCCTCCTGTTATAGCATTTCGCCACCCTCCTAATTTGCACAGACTCTTGGTGAGAGCTGTGCTTAAGCCACCTATCACCAATCCAGGGTCTCATCCTTGTCACTCCAAACGCTGTATCACCTGTGTGTACCTCAGGGAGACAGCCACTTTTACAAGCACTAGGACATGCAGGACCTATTACATCAAACAGAACATCACCTGCAGGTCCTGCAATATAATTTACGTCATCGAATGCAAAAGACCAGGATGTCATATCCAATACGTAGGAAAAACCACAACCGACCTACGCACGCGCTTCAGGAACCACAAGTCGGCAATCTTGACAAAAAAAGTGGAGCAACCAGTTGCAAAGCATTTCAACATTGAGGGTCACAGCCTGTTGGACTTTTCTGTAACAGCGATAGAGATGCCAACAGATCCAGCAGCATTGACTAAAAGGGAGAACTTTTGGATCTACTCTCTGGACACATTGGCACCACATGGCCTGAACCTGGAGGACAGTACCAGCATCACTTAGCTTCTGCAAATGAAGCCCCTCTGAGCATTCCATCCTCAAAGCTCTATAACTGCCACCTTGGTAATAGCATTTGTATGTTAGCAGATGATGAAGGAGGAAGCTGAAATGTTTTGGTAATACAATAAAAACCTCTGTTTGGTTAATCACAATTAAGTGCGCACGCACGCGCGCACACACACACACACGTATATTTTCAAAAGATGAATGTGATATTTTGGGAGCCTATTTGGATAATTCCCCACCTCAATTATCACTTAAAAGAATGCACTTGCAGAAGGAGGATTTAATCTTCCAGACATTGGCTTATATCATAGTACCCCTAACAACAAGAACAACAACAATCATAAATATTTCTATCCCATCCTTCTACTCAGAGTGTGTGTCTGAAACAGGATCATCTAGCAGTCAGACTCTAACACTTGGGAGGGGGGGGACTGGATTCAGTTTGCATTTAAAGTTAGAATCTATCAAATCCCCACTTTCTGAAACAATATGAGAATCAAAACACAGCCATTGTTTGAAATTCACTTATACAAAGTTTGCAACACAGTTCTCCAACCAAAGTTTACAAAAATGCATATATTAGGGGAAAGTGTACATAAAAAGGAATAAAGTATATTAGTGAAAATAATATGAAATGCATTACTTTGGGAGAAAATCCTTGCAAAAATGTGTATATTAGTGAAAACTGTATACAAAAATATACATATTTATTAATAGGATAAATGCACTCTAAAATGCTGAAAAGTTTCCATTTGAATTTTTAAAAGAAAAATTCACAAACAGCTGGAGAAGTGTGGGAAACTGAATTTAAAATCGGAAAAATGCCAAATTGAGAGAACTGAAATTGACATAGCTTCCATTCCTATCGCCATTTTTCTGGGGACTTTCCTTTACCAGGAAGATGAGTGCTTTTGGCTAGCTGTCATTGCTTTTTAGAAATGCAAGGATTTTGTTAGCTTGCTTTTTTGTAGTAAATTGTATTGTTTTTATTTCTATTTTGTATTTGTGCTTTTCTATTTGTGTGTAAACCCCCTTGGGGGCCTTTTTGACCAAAAGAAATAAATAAACCACAGCATAACGTAACACAGCACATTACCTCTTGCCCCACAAGCACTCTTTTTCCACTGCAAGCCAATCATCTAGCCTGCAGTACCAGCCTGCCCAAGCAATGCCAGCTGACCCCAACGGCTATTCCTGATCCACCAAATCTTATAAAGCAATGGTCTCAGACTCTGAGGAACTCAACTCTCAACATGAAGTCTTTGCCTAGTGTCTGCTGTCTTTTGCTGACTGGTGCTTTGAATCTGGATCTTTGCCCGTTTTGACTACATGCTTGCTTCTTTCCCTCTTGATGCTACTGCTACCTTGAACCTTCACTTGTCTGCTATGAAATCTGGCCACTGCCAGTTCTGGACCATGTTCCTTCCTCCACCCCACTTCGTTGACAGAAAAATGACTAGAAAGCCAGGAAGGATTCACCAGCATGAATAAGGGAGGAGGAAATTCCAGGTGCTTGGAGAAAAATTTAATTCAGGTCCAACACATTTCTGAGTATTCCTTCTTAAGTAACAATTCCCACCAATTGCATGAACATTATAGTGAGATTTAGTAATAAAAATTGCCCTTGAAGGATTATTCCAAAACATATGGGACTATTAAACATTTCTTCAAGCACCAAGAATGTCATCCCCCTTTCCCCCCATTTGGATTGACAGCTGGCTCCTAGATTTCCCAGGTCCTAGAACCTGACAGCTTACAGTTTACCCTTGCTAAATTGTAGCCTGTCATGCTCCCATCCTTGTAAGACATTATACTCCACTGATTTTATTTAGAAATGGATGGTGTATGTGTGTGATTCTTCCCAAGACAACTTCAACATCCTTTCACGTCTAGTAAAATCAGTTTAGGGGTATTGTTGTTTTTTAACCCTTTGCAAGAGCAGTGGAATATTTTAAAACATTTTGCTCAATAAAAGGTAGTAACACATGTAGATTTTCTGTTATAAAGAATGATTCCAATGTCATTAGACCTAACAGGCTTCATTAGATCTCCTTAGGTTTAAGGCCTTTCTAATGCAGTACAGCCAATGTTCCAGAAACTGTAACTGACTCTAGCCTGCACATCATGCAGGGAGAAAAAAAGGTAACAAAGTGTGAATTGCAGCAGGACTGATCATTGCTTTAACATACACACCTCCTTTCTCCTAGATATATTACTCTCACTTAAACATCAATTGAACAGGCCTAACAGAACATAAAGGGGTATATGAATAATGATGACTCAAGCAATTAAGAATGCTCCTCTGGAATGTGAAAGGTCTTAATAATCCTATTAAAAAGAAAAATATATATGCTATAGAAACAGAAAGATGGCGTTGGTACTATCCAGAAGACATATGTGATTAAATCTCAAAGTCAGTAAATTAAACACAAACTGGGTAGGCTCCTCATTCAATAGAACTTTCCACTCCAGGACTAGAAGCCATGTGATCTCAGTACATAAAACCTTAAAAATGAAAATCCTTTACAGTAAATTAGACAATGAAGGCAGGTTTATTGGACTTTAGGCTAAGATAAACAACTCTGTAATTATGTTTGTTAATTCTAAAGAGCCAAACAGAGACAATACTATATTTTTCAGTGATTTGTTCCAGAGTGTGAAGGATATTGGAATAGCATCCCCCCCCCATTGGCTGTGATGCAGAGACCTCAGGTGCACGTACACAAGAGATCCTCACGTACAGACTTTCTCATTTATTTGTGGCCACAATGTAGGAAAGGAGGAGGTGGGAATCACCAGAGATATAGATGAAAACAGACTGCAGCTTGATCCATTAAGTTAAAACCATTTTCGTGTTACTACTTGTTTGAACATAACAACAGCCTGCTAAATCAGGCCGGTGGTCCATCTAGTCTAGCATCCTGTTTTTACAGTGGCCAGCCAGGTAGTCTCTCCAAAGATCACAAAGTCTAGGAAACAAGTATCAGATGCCCATGGGAAGCCCACAAGCAGGACCTGAGCACAATAGCACTCTCCCCTCCTGCTTTTTCCAGCAACTGGTATTCAGAAGCATAATGTCTCCAACAGCGGAGGCAGAACACAGTGATTATGGCTACTAACTGCCAATAGCTTCATCCTCCATGAATTTGTCTAATTCTCTTATAAAGCCATCCAGGTTGGTGGCCATCACTGCCTCTTGTGGAAGTCCTGATGTGACGTGTTCAGGGGGAGTCTTAGAATCTTGACTTGTCTTGGAACCAACCTTTTAAGAACACTGGAAGTTCATTCCTGAGCTAGGCTTGTGTGAATTTCTGTGATATTCCGAATTGCAGCATTCCCCCTCCCTTCCATTCTTGATGACTATTAGCTGACCTAGCACAAACCCTTTTGAGCAAAAATTTGTTTTAACAGAGTTAAATCCATCTAAAAGTAACTACTTAAAGGATTTCCTGTACAAGCAAGCACATTTATTTTGCTTCTGTAGAAAGGCTTCCAGCTTGAATGATTTTCTTGTGCCCTGAATGAGTCCGGAGCAGTCTGCTTATGAGTTCCTGCTCACAAAAGTAAGAACTCACAGCTATTTTCCTTGTTGATGTTGATATGATTTAAGGGATATAAATTGATTTGAAAAGAGTATGTTGGAATACTCAATATAAGTTGGAACTAGATTGTACCTGCCAAGCAAGATGTATCTTCAAAGCTGCAGACAGATGTAGGAAGCTATGGGAAGTAGAGTACTCTAATTTCTGCTGCTGGTGGCGTTCAAAAGTGCTTTGGGCAAGAGCAAAAACAAGTGCTGCCTTGTATCCTTTGATGGGATTATGGGCTGGCCTCTGCTGCATAGGAAGAAATGTAACCAGTGATCCACACTTCTCAGGGAGACGTTTTTGCCAGGTCTCAAAATGAGCCGCAGTATAAAAGAAAACAAGACTTGGGGACCAACCTGCCTTGCATGTAAAACTCTAAATCTTTTACCTTACAGAATTCCAATTCTAAAGCAGAGTCTGTTATTACAACCACAGCCATTTCTTTTTTTAAAAAAATCTAAAGCAATTCTGCATTTGATGTAATGGACCCCTTTTGCCATAATAGCTTCCTCAATAAGGGTTACAGAAACTGTGTAATTCAGGATGCTGGAGAAGGATGCTTAACCCTAGTCCATTGAATTTAGAGCATGAGGCCAGATTTTGAAAGGCAGACCTTCCAAGTAGATAAAAATAAACACATTACTGTGTCGTAAAGTATCATTTTTTTTAGTTTGTAGCAAAGACGAGGCATTATGAGCCTTCTGCCCACCATTAAAAACATTCAGGAATACTTTAGCCTTTATACTCCGGTCTTTCATTGTTTTTATGTTCCATAGTTAAGAAAAGCCCATTTTCTAAGAGTTGCCATGCTCCTTTGACTACTATTCAATTAAATGGAAATAAACCTACAAGAGCAGCTCTGTTAATGAACAAATACTCATCTAGTAGTTCTCCTAACAGATAAAGATTCAAGAAGCCAAGAATGTTCCTAGAGAGGCATTTAGCCACCTGAAAACACAAAGATATTGAGTGAATTGGTGCAAAAATAGCAAAACCTGTTTAAAAGTTTAATACTTTCTAGAGGAAATTATTGTTTAGTACAACCTCACTGATTTCTAGTTTTTTGGAGGAAAAGGAATCAGAGTTTCCACAATTATTAAAATTAAAAACATGTGTTCAAGAAAATGTCTACACCATCACAAGAATCAAGATTACCCCTATCACACACATCAGGTATTGCACTATTAAATCTCTTCATATTATTGCTTTTTATTGTGGTAAATTATTTGAGAGGGAAAACATAAATGCAGTGAAATAAAACATTACACTTCATAATTTTGGATACTTCACCTTTCTCCATTGTTGGGGGAAAAATGAACCCAAGCCATCTGCATCAGTGAAACACTGTTGCCAAGACTTTCCTTCTTTGAGCTAGCACTTGAACTCTTTAGGGAATGGAAACTAAAACTAAAGCCACACACACTGCACTGTAAATGGAATAAAAGTACTCACGCTAGATATAAGTGTCAGCACACATGCTTCAAACCAAATCCCACTCAAAACAACACAATTTATCTAAAAACAAACATGACTGCAGATGCAACAGAACCAAGCTCAGAGAGTAGTGTTCAATATACAGTACATGGTTGAGTTCTTCATGATCATCTCAGCATGTTTCCTACACTGTTTGATTCCCCCAAAACCTTTCCTATTTCCCACCCCCTTTTACGATGTTTCGTATGGTCCTATGAAGGTATTGTGTCGTATATTATTGTTTTTCTGGAAGCATTTTAATCTTTAAAATGTCCTATTTTGCAGCCCTGTCAGGATGCAGCAGTGTGTTAGGATCCCGTCAGAGTCCCAGTTCTCCTCAAATTTGCAGAGGAGACTTGGTGAGCCTCACACTCTTTTGTCAAAGGAGGCCCAAGTCTCTTCTCATCCATGCAGGTTCCTGTGAGGCTCAATAGTACAGTTTTAAATACTGTAATATGGTATATACCACTTGCTCTCCACTCAGGGTCTTTCCAACATCCACTACAGTCCTCTCTTTTATCAAGTCCCACCTTAAGTCCACCTCATCTGGATTCTTCTGCTGCTTCTGAGGCTTGGTAGAGTTTGCTTCCAAGCTCCTTTGGGCTGCGCTGCTGCTTGTGCTGCTATCTCTGCTGCTGCCCCTTCTTCCCCATCTCAGCCCTCTTCTGATACCCATTAGGGAGCTGGGTCAGTACCTTCAGGCTGCTCTAGCAGCCACACCTCACCCTCTCTGGCACAGCTGTGTCAGATCTAGCAAAGTGTGAGAGCGGGAGCTGTTTCCAGCTACCGCTCCACAACAGCACATACATATTTCAAATAAATAAACAACTCTGTAAGCAAAGAAAGTAAAGGAAGGCAAGGAGAGTGGGAGCTGACCCATGTTGAGAGGGACGAAAGGGGGACGAGTTGATATAGGCACAAGAGGGTGAGGCAGGGAAGGAGAAGAACAGAAGGGAGAGGATGGCATTTTTATTCCAAGCTCCTTAACGCTTGGATCTTCCAGTGGAACACAGCTGCTAGCTGCACAGATTCCTATCCCACCTGAATTGGGCACCTGAGACCTTATCATCTTTTAAAAAATCCTTTAATCTCACCTGCTCTTCTTCATTTACACTGGATTGATCCTGACTGCAACGCAATTCCAAAATACAAATTATCAGCAAGGTTTTATTTGCCTGTCTGAATCCTCCTCACCTTCCCTTGCTTGGCTCATTTGAAAACATAAAATGATTACCGTTTTTATATTTCTGTGGCTTCTGTCATCTAATTCTAAGCGAGCTGACAGGTTGACAAAAAGATGGAAAATTTATCTACTTAACTGCCCTTGTGAAGATGCACACTGAAGTGAATCTCAATTAAAGAACAAATTAAAATACATCCTGTACTCAGCACAAAAACAGCATCATGAACATACTAGCATATAAAACATCATGAATTCAGGCCTGTCGTCATAAGAACATTAAGGTGTACAGAGTTTGCATTTCATGCTATCCCTCTATAACAGCATGCAGAGAAGAAGCAGGCAAAGGAGCATTACAAAACCTAAAATAAATACAATGAAAATGAGTCATAATTGACAATCAAATAAGCACAGTTTAACTGAAACAATCTATAACAGCATCCTCAACTGCACAATCTGCCCAGTGATATTTTCATCCTAGCCTCTAATTACTGGACCTGGAGCTCCAGTTGAAAATAAATGATGGATTTGTAAAATGCAATGTATTTCCCCTGTCTTAAAAATAAGTATCCAACACATGTCTGTTCCTCCAGACTTAAGGATGTGATCCACTTGATGGTCCCAGTTTGATTGCATTCTGTTGAACTGGCAGGCAGTTCCATTCTCTGTTCATTCCTCCCCACCCCATGTGCTACTCTTATGTTACTCTTAATGTCCTTTATACAGATGGTCTGTTTGTGTTTGTATTCAAATGTAAATGGGGCAACTAATTGCCTATCAAGTCTGTCTCTTGCCTCTTGCTTAGTATCTGCAGATTGCACTGTAGCTAGTGCAATCCAGCTACGTGCCTGTTCAGAAGCAGGGAAGCCCCGTTGACTTGCATGGGACTTAGAAAGATAGAATATAAATGTAACACAAACACAGAAGGGAGGCACCAAAATCAAGAAAACCAAAAGAGGAAACCAGCCAGTCACAATGCAGTAAAAATGTTTTGCTGTCAAATATAAGTCATTAGAGCCTGACACATTTCAGGTCTGAAAGACCCTTTTTCAAGGGCGGTCTTAGAACAAACTTCAAATCCAAAATACCTTTGTAATCTTAAAGCAAAGAAAACAGAAATCTTGAGGAAGTGGTTTCCTCCTTTGGTTTTCTTGGGATATAAATGTCATCATCATGTAGGATATTTGCCTTAGAGGGCTCACAATGAAACCCTAGCCATGCCTACTCAGAAGTAAGCCCCACTGGGTTCAATGCCTCTCACCCACCTGCTCCTTCCTTCAAGTTTCACCCTGCTTGGATTGTGTTTTACTTGACGGAAAGGGAGGGGAAGGGGGAAGAGAGAGAGAAAGAAAATGGGTGCAGAACGAGTGGGAGGGTATGACTGAAACAGGCAGAAGGACAGGAGAGTCTTGCAAGTGGAGCCACAGTGACTGACAGTGACTGTATTAATAACTGCTTTTCTGCCTGTGAGTTAAAAAAAAGAAACAAGGATGACAGGTTAAGAATAAAACAATAAATATGAATGGCTACCACCAACTCCTCATTGAGAGAAGTTAGAGAGAATGCATATTTCAGCATTTTAGATCAAAGTTGACATCATCAACAATATGTTCTCAATATATTCTACAGAGGGGTTTTTTTTAATCCAGTGTCAAGAAAAAGCAGCGGAAAATCATAATACATAACTGCAACACAAAGAGAGCGAACCTGTGAACTATAAAGAAATCTGGTGCCAAGTTCAAATTTAAGCCCTACCCCTATCCAGACCCTACTTGCAGATTGAGGAGACGTATCAGCTTACAGGAGGCCTGAATCTCTTTCCTACCGATACAAGGCTATATAATAGTGTCCTCTCTATATTGTGGAAACCAATAATTCAAGTGGCCCTTATCCATTTAAAATATGTGGTAGCTTACACATTATACCTGTAATAATTGGTTATGAAGCTGATCCACTTACTTAGCTTGGCTGCATTCCTCTAGACTTCCTCTGCGACTGGTTCTTGAGTTAATTATCCTGTTATCTTCCAAGATTGTTTTGCTTCTTATCTACTTTCCACCTCATGAAATTTAATATCCTACATGTGGCCAAATACAGACACATTTTATAACAGACTAGTCCCTTACAGTGCAATCCTATACATGACTACACAGCTGTAAGCCCCACTGAGATTGCAACACGCATTTTTAATGGACCTTGTTTCGTTGCTGGGGGCAAACAGTGGGGAACGCCATGGCCTTCGTACCTTGCTTGAGGGCTTCCCAGAGGCCCCCTGCTGGCCACTGTGGGAAACCAAATGTGGGATTGGATGGGCTCATCCAGCAGGGCTATTGTTATGTTCTTACTGGAGTTCCTTACAATGTGAAATCACTTAAACTGTAATAAACCTCTATGGGCAATAACCTTCCCTCATCACTGGCATGTATGCCTTCATATGTGCTATTTGCACACCAGGTTTGAAGACTACAAGCACAAACTCCAAGGGCTACCTATGTGGCTTTTCTTCCAAGTTTATGGGTTTCCCCCCTTTGCTTTTCTACTGGAAATCCACGAGAATATACCTCCTTTGAAAGCAATGGCAGTATTCAGCCAGCTGGAAAACCAGCTGTGTGTACAGTCTCAGAGTCTGGATTCTAAATAAAATATGCCACATTGCATAAGGAACCTGTAGCATTTATGATCAATCAATTTCACAATCCTAGCCAATATTCTAAGTACTCTGAGTAGCTGCAGACTAGTCCATTCCTGCAAACTAGTTTCAGAGTGGTCTGGAAATATGAGGCCCACCTAAGGAAACCTACTAGAGATTGACTTGGCTACATCTCTATATTATGACAATCTGCTTTAGGCTGCAATTCTGTCACACATATTGAGTGGTGCTTACTTCTGAGTAGGCAAGCATAGGACTGCACTGTTAAAACACTGGTCCTCACTGTCTTATATTGCCAAATCTCTCAGGAGCACAACAGAACATACCTAAGATTCAACAAGTATTACAGTATACATGGTTTCTTACCCTGGAATATTATGACCATTACCATCATGTGGAAAGCAAGTCAAATCAAACCAAGTCAAGTCAATGCCTATACCAGTTTCTCCAGTTTGATTTTATTGATCCATCCCAATTCTTATTTATTTCTTTTTAATTTTATTTATTTATAGCTGTTTTCAACAAAGCAATACAACAAAACCTTAAAAACAATGTTTTGTCATTTTGCAGGTCAAGAAACATCAGGAAATTACAGGATGAGGAATGCACAATGGAGACAAGCAAGAGAATATAGGATCGACAGGTACCTGGGGTTAGCGAAGACAATGTGGACCAAGAACATATCATATTTAGTTGGCACAAGGTCTTTGGGAGGTTGTTTGTTCATGTGTTTAATAAAGGTCCACCAGACAGCTGCAAAATCTCCAGACTGTGCCTCACTCTTCAGTACTCTCAGGTGGTGGGTCAACGATTCTCAAGCAGAAATATTGAATACTTAAAAAAAAACCATCTCTCCAAAGTAATATTGGCAGCATCTTTCCATCCTTGGGCAATAAGCAGGCATGCCGCAACTAGTAAATACATTAAAAGCTGTTTTAAAGTAATCTCAGTTATCTCCCCAAAACATAGAAAGGACACATAGTTTAGGGTCAGTGTGTATGCTTTGATGGTACACACTGATACCCATTTCAATCTCCACATCTGTCCAGAAGGCACTAAGGGCAGGATCACCAAAGGTGCCAATACATTCTTAGTGTTCACTGTTTTATTTCTTTAGTAGATATATATCCCGGCTTTTTATTAGAGTCCTCAAAGAAGCATTTAAAAAACGTTTATAAAATACAGTGGATACATGAAATACCACACAATCAAAACCAAACCAAAAACAAGCAACCCCCACTGGACCAGGAGTTGGCATTTGAAGTTGCTCTCCACAAGGCAGTTGGTGGAGAAGTGACAGGGGATGGCCTAGCTGGAGCAGGCTCTGGTGCCTTTGTTTCCTGCCTCCCTCCCTCTCTGCCCAGAGGCTCCAAATTCCCTGCATAAGCAGATGGAGTAAATGAGGACTGCAGCTACACAGTGCCATAATTATCATAGTCCAACTTTCTAAAAGGCACATGGAAAATACAGAGCAATTACAGTTTACTGAGCCACTTTGAATGAATCAGCCTAGTAAAGCTACGTGGATCCATCTCTGTATCACTGACAAAATTGACTGAAGTGATGTTGACGAGAATTTGCTCTGAGTCACAGGCTAGATGCCTGCTCATACAATTCATTTTTACAGAATACAGTAGGCTCAGCAACTCAAGACCCAAGGGCTGAATTCAGCCCCTCAAGAACTGCAAACTAGCCCTCAAAGTCTGTCCAGAGTTAAGCCGCGTATGTTTTCTACCATTGCTCTTGCCACTGCTGTTTCCTGGACTGCAGCCAAGAGAGCAGGCAAATCCAGCTCTCCAAGTTTCCATCAGTTAAGGTCTTTGAAATGCTGATTCTGACCATTAGCTGCCTTGAGTATGCCAATGCAAGAGCAGAATATAAATCCAACAAAATACATAATATGCGATGACTGTGACAACAGGGTTTGCTAGCATAGGGGCTGAGGGTGAAGGAGCCCCTTGATCCACCATCCTTCAACACCTCAAAGTGGTGCTTTGTAAACCTAGTTGTTTACCAAGTAGTCCAGTCATCACAAGATGATTTTTCCTCATCAGTTTTTTCCAGTGAGGTGCCCTCCCACCCCACTACCAGAGTAAAAGACACCCTGACATGATGAAAGAGGACATTTATCACCTCACATGAAGATCTTGAGAATTCACAGGATCCTTCCAATTGTAAATATACCACACTCCCACTGCATATAACGGCCCCATGTCTTCCAAGTAAGTGATGGCACTTCTAATGGAAGGATAACATGCGGGGGGGTCAAAATAAACCCCAGCTTTCCTGTCATTTCTAACTAAGAGATAAGGCACTTACTGATTGTATTTCCTATTTAACACTTCCAATTCAACATTAGATCATTTGACACAAACAAAGAGAAGTCAGATAAAATCAATGCAATGACAAGGCTGCCTTTTAAACTAAAAGTAACTGGATTCTCTTTCTGCCATGTAAACAGTCACCAAGCAATATGTCTTTCCCAATTGTCTATTTATGATACAGGGCAAAGGTGGTGGGGGGGAGAAGAGATCTGTTGCCTTCAAGGAAAAATTTAAATTACTGCCTTCAAGTCAATCCCGACTTATGGCGACCCTCTGAATAGGCTTTTCATGGTAAGCGGCATTCAGAGGTGATTTCACCGTTGCCTTCCTCTGAGGCTGAGAGGCAGTGACTGGCCCAGGGTCACCCAGTGAGCTTCATGGCTGTGTGGGGATTGGAACGCTGCTCTCCCCGGTTGTAGTTCACCACCTTAAGCACTACACCACACTGGCTGCCAGGGAGGGGGAAAAGCCATCCCTTGACAATGGAAATGGACTGCCTTCAAGTCCATCCCAACTCTACGAATAGGCTTTTCGTGGTAAGCGGTATTCAGAGGTGGTTTCACCATTGCCTTCCTCTGAGGCTGAGAGGCAGTGACTGGCCCAAGGTCACCCAGTCAGCTTCATGGCTGTGTGGGGATTCGAACCCTGGTCTCCCAGGTCGTAGTCCAGCACCTTAACCACTACGCCAAGGGAACCATTTAGTGTCTGGGAAAAACACTAGTAAAGGACCTGTCTTTGTTTCTTTTGAGAGACAAACTGTTAGCTTTGTTGACAAAAAGCCCTGTGCTAGGAATGCCCACCAAAAGGAAAGATTGCCCTCAGAAAGTTTTCTCAGCATATGATTAGATCAGCCTTTCCCAACCTTTGGGTCCCCAGATGTTGCTGCACTATAACTCCATCATCCCCAGCCAGTGTGGCAAATGGGCAGGAATTATGGGAACTATAGTCCAGGGGACCCAAAGATTGGGAAAGGCTGGATTAAATGTTAATAAGCAAATGATGTACAACATGGGAAGCTGCCTTATCCTGAGTCAGGCCATCGGTCTATCTAGCTCAGTATTGTCTGCACTAGCAGCAGCTCTCCCAGGTTTCAGGCAGGTAGTCTCTCTCAGCCCTACCTTGAGATGATTGCCAGGGATTGAACCTGGGACCTTCTGAATGCAAAGCAGGTGATCTGCCACTGAGCTAGAGCCCTTCCCTGGTTACATCACTATCCCTTAACACTTACTCTCTCACACAGTTCTGAAGTCAATCAGAACTAACAGCAGCTTGCAAATAATTGTCTTAGTGATTGGATCATGGCCTTGCTGTATATCACAGGCTGAAGAAGCATCCATTGCTTGCTAATCAAAGTTTAATTATCTGCCTGCATGTGAAATCGATCTGGTCTTGACTGACATTCTCCAGAAATGGATTTCTTTATGTCTATACAAAAGGTGGCATGTATATGATACGAAACAAGTGGAAATTGTCCATTGATGTTATATCATAGACAGGGAAGTTCCTCTTCATAGAAGTAAATTTCTTTTAAAAAGAAATTAATTAATGAAAAGCTCAGAAATGTAACCATTGGTAAAGGTGTCCAGCTTTTAATGCTACAAACTTCTACCCTGTTTTGAAAGGCTTTATTATTACACCAGGTGCATTTTGTGCGATTCAACCTAACTGAGAATAGGCTGATTCAGACATCATCATAAACCATGGTTTATCATGAAGGAAATAAGTTGCAGCTCCTAACAACTTCACTTGGAAGAAGTCCCACTGTTATTAATTATTATGCCACGTTACTTCATGTACAGTTGTTGAAGCATTTTGTTCTAGCATTTCAGGTCAGTCAACAAAACTGTGGAATGTGCACCTTAGTTCACTAAAGAAGAAGCACAAAACTCTGTGGCACTTTCCCCCCGCTATATAATGACAAAGAAACAGAAAATTTGGAGTTGATTTTACACTGCTGAATTATGATTGCAGTTTTGCAGTTTTCTAGAGCCATGACTGGGATCGATTAGAACTATAGAGTCAGAACTGCTGCAGTTGATTGCAAGAAAAAAAACAATGGATAATAATAGTATTGATAATCATAGCCAATAATTATTATTGATAAGAATAATTAAGGACTATTTGTGCCTTTTCTCCAAGGAGCTCAGAGCAGTTTACATATGTTTTCCATGCAGTCTCCCATCCAGGCAGGATACAAAATCAGAACTCCTTAGCTTCAGCAGTACAATCGTGTCACTGTGTCTGAAATGTGTCTCAGGCCCAAACCCAGATTTGAATCAAGGATCAAGATAATCTGTTGCATCCAAGAAAGCCTGGAGTTGGGTCCCCATCACCCACTCTTCCCCCAAATGGCAAATTTGAGGGACAGGCACTTACAACAATAGGAAGAAGGAGTTTAATGTAAAATGGAGGCACCATGGAGAAAACATTGTCTTTAGCACGAAGTTATGCTCCCGTGTGGATAAGCCCTTAGAAATCTCTCTATTGGAGGAAACAAAGTTGGTTGTCAACAATGTCAGATGCAACAGAGAAATGAAATAAATTAAGAACAAAGAAGGAGATCACCTGTGATTTTCATGAGAGCTTCTCACTCTAAATATGGTAAAATATGCCTAATCTTGCATTCACTGGAGAACTGGCAGACAAGAAGAAGAAATTTTGATTTAATTTCTGGAGTCCAGTTACAACGGCATAGATGCCTATCATTGGTAGTCATCAAATCAGGACAATCTCTTGCAGTACAACAATAAATGGCATCTCTCAGTTAGCAGTACTGAGATAAATTTAACTCTTGTTAACTGAATGCTAATGATATGTGCAACTATTCTGGATCACAGGGAGCAAGCCTTAGGGTTCAATATGAGTCCTCACTCCATCACTCGGAAAGTTGAGCTAATTGAGAGGCTTGGGGTTTCCTAACATCGTTCTTCATCTATTTTGTTTTAACAAGTTTTTGATATTGTAGCACAGAACGTCACACCAAGGGGTAAAAAATATGTTCACACTCACAGAAGCTTACATATAGAGGTAACATCATAATGGAAGAATAGGAAGGTTCAGGTGCCTGATGCCACCTCTTTATTTTGCACCATAGTTTGCTGTTTAAATAAGTGTTTTATCTTGGTGTCTCATAAAAAGCAGCACAGAGCAGTAGAGGCAGACTAGAGCTGACATTTTTACTGGTCCTTCACCACTATCTTAATGTGTCCCCCCCAAACAATAACACAGGTGATGCTTTTCTTGACAGAGTCAGATCAGATTAGATTAAGGTTTATCTTTTTGCTCCTTTTCAGTTTAGGTCCCCACAGTGATGCACAAACAGAACATTAACAATGTACAATAGGAGCTGCCTTACACTGAGCCACACCGCTGGCTCACCAGTATGGTCTCTACCCTGACCGACAGCGGCTCTCCAATGTTTTAGGCTTGCGTATTTCCCAGTCCTAACTAGACGGGAGATGCTGAGGGTGGAACCTGGAATACTTTGCATTCAAAGTATGTTCTCTGCTACCATTTATGGCCCTCTCCCCTAATAATTAGAGATAAATGACAGGAACAGCGTCACTTGCTCATTTGTGTGGATTAGGCTGCTGTTAGAGATGAAGAAACATGGATGAAAATCCTAATTGAGAAACAGTCACATTCTGATAGGTAAATCCTCAGATGTTCCTTCCTACAATCCTCCTGTATAACCCCTCCTAAAATGGGAAAGAGGCTACTAATGTGACTTCGTGGGTTGATGGAAATGCAGCATATGATTGTTATCCTTTTATAGCAAAGTTAGAACCATCCAGTAAGAGCACATAAAGGGCACAGAAATACAAGAAAACAAGCCAACTTTCTTGCCTTTTTTGTATCTAGGTTAGGATTCATTTTCATACAGCATCTGCTGAAGGCCCCTAGTCTACATGCTGAAGGAAGAAGGGGTGAAGAAGAGAGCAAAAGCAGCTCATATTGAAGGCCTGCAAATCTCCTGTTGTTCCACATTTATGGAGTCACCTTGCTTACCGCCTGCAAAATGCTATTAATGTTGTTTTAAAGGGCAATATATTTTAACCTTTTTTTCTCTCAATTTAATTTTAGCGTGTGAGAATTTATATGGAGTCTGGCTTCAGAATATGACACTCTGGTTTTACTCTGTTGACTTCTTTGAAATTCTTAAAATATCATTATTAAAAAAATGGGAAGCTGCAATTCAATCCAGACACTATCTACTTCTGAATTCATACTTGACAAGCAATTTATGCTTTCATTGATCTGTTTCTGCATTTGTAACAAATAAACAAAGTTATAAAGTCTGCTTACTAAGAAAGAGCAGTGTGTATGTTTCTCTGCTTCAAGTAAAGAAAAAGAGCACTGGAGAGAATTTGTTTCATTTGAGGAAGTGCATTGGGGTCAAATCAAGATTACTATATATCAAGTGTGAGATATTTGTGGCCCTCCAAATATTTCGGACTACAATTCTCATCAACACTGCCAGCATGGCTGATTTTTTTTGTGCTGTCTTTTGCTGTGTGCTAAGACCTTGCCAATCTGATAGGGAACAGCCATGAAGCCAAAACCAATATGAAAGCATAACTTTTTTTATGTCAAGGCCCCAGCTGACAAAGCGTCAAGGCGAGTTAAGCAGCAGAGCGAGTTCAGCAGCAGGGCGAGGAGGCCAGGGCCCCCCACTCTGCCCGTCTGTTCCCTGACCTCAACTAAACCGCAGTCTCCAACCCATTGACGTAATAAACCTTAAACAAAACTATGCAGGTAAGAAACCTGTGGGGGCTTTCCAGTGTTTTGCCCTGCCTGCAGCATGTACGACTATCTGCCTGTTAGACAGAAGTCGTGAGTGTGCTCTCGGTGCAATGAGCTCCTGGCTCTCCGGGAACGACTTCATTTCCTTGAGGCCAAGGTAGCGGACCTGGAAAAGCGGAGAGAGGCAGAGAGGTGTGTGGAGGAGGCCTTCAGGGACGTTATAGCTATGTCCCACTCCAACGATGATAGCTCTCCTGCTATCATGGAGAACGATGGTCTCGGGGAAGGAGAGCATCCCGTTGAGGAAGAGGGAAACGATCCCTTAGAAGGGACCCATTCCTTGGGGGATGAGCAGCTATCCTCTCGTGCCGAGGATATATCTCCAGGGGGTGGAGGGATCCTTGTAGTGGGTGATTCGATCATTAGGAACATAGACAGTGGGGTGTGTGATGGGCATGTAGACCGCAAGGTGTTTTGCCTGCCTGGTGCGAAGGTTGCGGATATCGCCCGTCATTTAGATAGTTTGGTAGACAGTGCTGGGAAGGAGTCAGTGGTCGTGGTGCATGTTGGCACCAACGACATGGGGAAATGCAGCCGTGAGGTCCTGGAAGCAAAATTTAGGTTGCTAGGTAGGATGCTGAAAGCCAGGACCTCCAAGGTGGCTTTCTCTGAAATGCTACCAGTTCCATGCGCAGGCCCAGCTTTGCAGTCTCAATGCGTGGATGAGATGATGGTGTCGGGTGGAAGGGTTTGGATTTGTTAGGCACTGGGGAACATTTTGGGACAAGCCGGGCCTGTACAAAAGGGACGGGCTCCACTTGAACCAGAATGGAACCAGACTGCTGGCACTTAAAATTAAAAAGGTAGCAGAGCAGCTAATGGGAGGTACGGCGTTGTGAGGAGAACGTGCCAGATAAGGGGAACTCGTCCCAGACAAGTAGTGTCTGTGACTTGTTCCGGTTCTCCTCACATCACCAGGACTGATAGTTGTTCTATCAGTCAGCCTTCGGATCTTCATGTGCTGTTGTTAAACGCCAGGTCGGTTCACCATAAGATCTCCCTTGTTCATGATCTAATTGTGGAGGAGACTGCCGACCTGGCGTGTATAACTGAGACCTGGGTGGGCGATCAGGGAGGCGTTGCTCTTTCCCAGCTCTGCCCACCTGGGTATGCGGTTCAGCATCATGGTAGAACCGAAGGACGGGGAGGTGGGGTTGCTGTGGTCTATAGGAGCTCTTTCTCACTCACCAAGCACCCTGTCCAGGTGACGACTGGTTTGGAGTGTCTCCACCTTGTGCTGGGCCAGAGAGACAGACTGGGAATTTTGTTGGTGTACCGCCCGCCCTGCTGCCCAACAAATTCCCTAACTGAGCTGACAGAGGTAGTCTCGGAGGTATTGTTGCAGTCCCCTAGACTTTTGGTACTGGGGGACTTCAACGTCCATGCCGAGACTGCTTTATCTGGGGCGGCTCAGGACTTCATGGCCTCCATGATAACCATGGGGCTGTCTCAGGTTGTTACTGGCCCAACGCATATGTCGGGACATACTCTTGATTTGATCTTCGCCACTGGGCATGGAGATGGTGATCTGGTGGTTGGGGATTTGTCATCTACCCCATTGTCATGGACAGATCACCGCTTGCTGAAGTTTAGGCTCACAGCGACCCTTTCCCTCTGCAAGGGTGGGGGACCTATTAAATTGGTCCGCCCCCGGAGACTAATGGATCCTGAGGGTTTCCAAAGGGCTCTGGGGGATTTTCCGACTGAGAAGACTGGCGCTCGTGTCGAAGCCCTGGTTGGATTGTGGAATACGGAGATGACCAGGGCAGTTGACACGATCGCTCCCATGTGCCCCCTCCTATGCAGAGCTCATGCAGCCCCATGGTATACCCCAGAGCTGAGAGTGATGAAGCAAGAGAGGAGGAGGCTTGAGTGCAGATGGAGGCGAACTCCTGACGAATGCAATTATGCTTTGGTAAGTGCCTCTTCTAAGCGGTATATAGTAGCGGTGAGGGCAGCAAAAAAGAGATATTTTGCTGCCACAATTAAGGCATCTCTCTCCCGCCCGGCGGAGCTTTTTAAAATTGTACGAGGGCTTTTACATTCTGGCCCTCGGGATATTATGGATTCATCTGTAGCCCGCTGTGATGAGTTCACGAGGCACTTCCAGGATAAGATCGCATGCATTCGCCGGGACTTAGACTCCAATATTATGGCAGTGGGATCTAATGAAGCATCCAGAACACGGTCTTGTCCTTATTTATTGGATGAGTTTCAGTCTGTGCAGCTTGAGGATGTTGACAAGATCCTTGGACTGGTGCGGGCGACCACATCTGTTCTGGACCCTTGCCCCTCTTGGCTGGTGAAAGCTGGCAGGACCGGAACCGCCGGCTGGGCCAAGGAGATAATAAACGCCTCTTTGAGAGAGGGAGTGGTCCCTGACTGCCTAAAAGAGGCGGTAGTGAGACCGCTCCTGAAGAAACTCTCTTTGGACCCAGATAACCTGAACAACTATAGACCTGTGGCGAATGTTCCGTTCTTGGGCAAGGTACTGGAACGGGTGGTTGCCGGCCAGCTCCAGGGGCTCTTGGATGACACTGATTATCTTGATCCATTTCAATCCGGTTTTAGGCCTGGTTTTGGCACTGAAACAGCCTTGGTCGCCCCGTACGATGACCTTTGTCGGGAGAGGGATAGGGGAATGTGACTCTGTTGATTCTCCTTGATCTCTCAGCTGCTTTTGATACCATCGACCATGGTATCCTTCTGGGAAGACTCACGGAGTTCGGAGTTGGGGGTACTGCTTGGCAGTGGCTCCGCTCCTACTTGGTGGGTCGTCACCAGAAGGTAGTGCTTGGGGAACATTGCTCGATACCCTGGACTCTCCATTGTGGAGTCCCGCAGGGATCGGTACTGTCCCCCATGCTTTTTAACATCTACATGAAGCCGCTGGGTGCGGTCATCAGGAGTTTTGGGGTGCATTGTCATCAGTACGCTGATGACACGCAGCTCTATTTCTCCTTTTCATCCTCTTCAGGTGAGGCTGTTAACGTGCTAAACCGTTGCCTGGCCGCGATAATGGACTGGATGGGAGCTAACAGACTGAAGCTCAATCCAGACAAGACTGAGACGCTGTTGGTGAGTGCCTTCTCTGCTCAGATGGTGGATGTTCATCCTGTTCTTGATGGGGTTACACTCCCCTTGAAGGAACAGGTTCGTAGCTTGGGAGTTCTTTTCGATCCTTCCTTGTCTCTTGAGGCCCAGGTGGCCTCGGTGGCACGGAATGCTTTTTACCATCTTCGATTGGTAGCCCAGCTACGTCCCTATCTGGACAGTGACGACCTCGCTTCAGTTGTTCATGCTCTGGTAACTTCTAGACTGGACTACTGCAACGCGCTCTACGTCGGGCTGCCCTTGAAGACTGTTCAGAAACTACAGCTAGTCCAGAATGCAGCAGCCAGATTGTTGACGCGGACCAGAAGGTCCGCTCATATAACACCTGTTCTGGCCCGTCTGCACTGGCTTCCTATTTGTTTCCGGGCTAGATTCAAAGTGCTGGTTTTGACCTATAAAGCCCTACATGGCATGGGACCACAATACCTGGTGGAACGCCTCTCCCAATATGAACCTACCCGTACACTGCGCTCAACATCTAAGGCCCTCCTCCGAGTACCATCCCATCGAGAAGCTCGGAGGGTGATGACTAGAACCAGGGCCTTTTCAGTGGTGGCCCCTGAACTGTGGAACAGTCTCGCCGATGAGGTGCGCCTGGCGCCGACGCTACTGTCTTTTCGGCGCCAGGTGAAACCCTTTTTATACTCCCAGGCATTTTAAAGTGTATTTTAACAGCATTTCTGTATTTTAGACGCTGTTTGGTTCTTTTATAGTTTGTTTGTTTTGTTTCTTGATTTATTGTATTTATTGTATTTATATATTATGCTTGTTTTTATCTTTTTGTACACCGCCCAGAGAGCCTTCGGGCTTAGGGCGGTATATAAATTAAACTAAACTAAATAAATAAATAAATAAACTGACTGAGGGGGGAAACCCGACAGGAGCTGAGGAAGGTCCGGTTTGGAATAAACCTCCCCCCTGGGATAAAAACCAAAGAAATGATGAAATTTTAAAAGGGGTAGGCCTAGAAGTAAGACCATTGTTGAAAAAACCCTCCCTAGACCCTTTATGTTTGAGCAATTATCGGCCAGTCTCCAATCTGCTGTTTTTGGGTAAAATAGTGGAGCGAGTGGTGGCTACTCAACTTCAACGATTTCTAGTTGAAACGGACTACCTTGATCCACTCCAATCTGGCTTCAGGCCTGGCCACGGGACTGAAACAGCTTTGGTCGCCTTGGTTGATGACCTCCGCAGGGAACTAGACAGGGGGAGTGTGTCCTTGTTGGTTCTCTTGGATCTCTCTGCGGCCTTCGATACCATCGACCATGGTATCCTTCTGGACCGCCTATCCAGGATGGGACTGGGGGGTACTGTTTTGTGCTGGCTTCGTTCCTTCCTGGGGGATTGGTCCCAGAGGGTAAGACTAGGAGATTCCTGTTCATCCCCTTGGCCTTTGACTTGTGGGGTTCCGCAGGGTTCTGTCTTATCTCCGTTGTTATTTAATATCTACGTGAAGCCGCTGGGTGAGGTCATCAGGGGATATGGGGTTCGTTATCACCAATATGCTGATGATACTCAGCTTTATTTCTCCTTTCCGCCTGATGCCAAGGAAGCCGTCCTACCCCTGAACCAGTGTCTGTCTGCAGTGATGGATTGGATGAAGGCAAACAAGTTGAAATTAAATCCAGATAAGACAGAAATGCTCTACGTCAATCATGGGACAAAACTGGCAACGGGGAATTTACCTGTGTTGGATGGGGTTACACTCCCCCCGAAGACCCAGGTTCGCAGCTTGGGGGTGCTCCTGGACTTGGCCTTGAATCTGGAAGCCCAGGTTTCGGCTATGTCCAGAAGCGCCTTCGCCCAGCTAAGACTGGTTCGCCAGCTGCGCCCGTTTCTGGAGACGTCTGAGTTGACTAAAGTGGCACACGCCCTAGTTACATCCCGATTGGACTACTGCAACGCACTCTACGTTGGGCTGCCCTTGAAGACTGTTTGGAAGCTAACATTGGTTCAACGTGCAACAGCTAGGATGCTGACCGGGGCTAGCTTCCGTGTTCACACGACTCCCGTTACAGCAACTTCATTGGTTACCGATTTGCTTCCGGACCCAATTCAAGGTGCTGGTGATGTCCTTTAAAGCCCTTCACGGCTTGGGCCCTGTCTATCTGTCCGATCGGTTGTCTGTTTATGAACACCCCTGTCCATTGAGATCCTCTAATGACTTCCTTCTTACGATTCCTCCAGTTTCACTAGTTCATCTATCAGGGACTAGAGATAGGGCATTTTCCGTTGTTGCTCCCAGACTCTGGAACTCTTTACCTGTGGACATACGGTCTGCCTCTTCGCTTCTGACATTTCGCCACCTGGTTAAGACATTTTTATTCCGAGTTGCATTTAATTTGAACGAATAATAGAGTTCCTTAATTATTTGATTGTGATAACTGTTAATTGTAAGTATGGAGATTGTAATTTTTATTGTTGTATTTGTGTTTTTTATCTATATGTTTTATTAGGTTGTTCATCGCTCTGAGTTTCTGGGAAAATAGAGCGGGTTATAAATGTTTTAAATAAATAAATAAATAAATAGAAGTAGGCATTGTGAGAGCAGGGGCACAGGATATAAATTCAGAAGAGCAAAATTACCACAGGCCAAACCACAAGTGCCAAAGACACTTGAAGAGAGACACTGCTTACAAGTGCCTGTACGCTAATGCTAGGAGCCTCCGAACCAAGATGGGAGAACTGGAGTGCTTGGTCTTAGGGGACAGCATTGATATAGTGAGCATAACGGACACCTGGTGGAATGGAGAAAACCAGTGGGATACGGTTATCCCTGGATATAAACTATATCGGAAGGACAGGGAAGGACGTATTGGTGGCGGAGTCGCTCTATACGTGAAAGAAGGGATTGAATCTAGCAAGCTCGAAACCCCAAAAGAGGCGGACTCCTCCACAGAATCGTTGTGGGTGGTGATACCGTGCCCCAGGAGGGACTTAATACTGGGAACGATCTATCGTCCCCCTGATCAAAATGCTCAGGGAGACCTTGAGATGAGATATGAAATTGAGGAAGCATCCAAACTAGGAAATGTGGTAGTAATGGGTGACTTCAACTACCCGGACATAGACTGGCCGCATATGTGTTCCAGTCATGACAAAGAAGCAAAGTTTCTAGATATTCTAAATGACTATTCCCTAGACCAGTTGGTCATGGAACCGACCAGAGGGACGGCAACCCTGGACTTAATCCTCAGTGGGGACCGGGACCTGGTGCGAGATGTAAGTGTTGTTGAACCGATTGGGAGCAGTGACCACAGCACTATTAAATTAAACATATATGTAAATGGCCAATTGCCAAGAAAATCCAACACGGTCACATTTGACTTCAAAAGAGGAAACTTCACAAAAATGAGGGGATTGGTAAAAAGAAAGCTGAAAAACAAAGTCCAGAGGGTCACATCACTCGAAAATGCTTGGAAGTTGTTTAAAAACACTATATTAGAAGCTCAACTGGAGTGCATACCGCATATCAGAAAAGGTACCGCCAGGGCCAAGAAGATGCCAGCATGGTTAACGAGCAAAGTCAAGGAAGCTCTTAGAGGCAAAAAGTCTTCCTTCAGAAAATGGAAGTCTTGTCCGAATGAAGAAAATAAAAAGGAACACAAAATCTGGCAAAAGAAATGCAAGAAGACAATAAGGGATGCTAAAAAAGAATTTGAGGAGCACATTGCTAAGAACATAAAAACCAACAACAAAAAATTCTATAAATACATTCAAAGCAGGAGACCATCTAGGGAGGCTATTGGACCCTTGGATGATAAGGGAGTCAAAGGTGTACTAAAGAACGATAAGGAGATTGCAGAGAAGCTAAATGAATTCTTTGCATCTGTCTTCACAGTGGAAGATATAGGGCATATCCCTGAACCTGAACTAACATTTGCAGGAAGAGATTCTGAGGAACTGAGACAAATAGTGGTAACGAGAGAGGAAGTTCTAGGCTTAATGGACAATATAAAAACTGACAAATCACTGGGCCTGGATGGCATCCACCCGAGAGTTCTCAAAGAACTCAGATGTGAAATTGCTGATCTGCTAACTAAAATATGTAACTTGTCCCTCGGGTCCTCTTCCATGCCTGAGGACTGGAAAGTGGCAAATGTAACGCCAATCTTCAAAAAGGGATCCAGAGGGGATCCCGGAAATTACAGGCCAGTTAGCTTAACTTCTGTCCCTGGAAAACTGGTAGAAAGTATGATTAAAGCTAGATTAACTAAGCACATAGAAGAACAAGCCTTGCTGAAGCAGAGCCAGCATGGCTTCTGCAAGGGAAAGTCCTGTCTCAGTAACCTATTAGAATTCTTTGAGAGTGTCAACAAGCATATAGATAGAGGTGATCCAGTGGACATAGTGTACTTAGACTTTCAAAAAGCGTTTGACAAGGTACCTCACCAAAGACTTCTGAGGAACCTTAGCAGTCATGGAATAAGAGGAGAGGTCCTCTTGTGGATAAGGAATTGGTTGAGAAGCAGAAAGCAGAGAGTAGAAATAAACGGACAGTTCTCCCAATGGAGGGCTGTAGAAAGTGGAGTCCCTCAAGGATCGGTATTGGGACCTGTACTTTTCAACTTGTTCATTAATGACCTAGAATTAGGAGTGAGCAGTGAAGGGGCCAAGTTTGCTGACGACACTAAATTGTTCAGGGTTGTTAAAACAAAAAGGGATTGCGAAGAGTTCCAAAAAGACCTCTCCAAACTGAGTGAATGGGCAGAAAAATGGCAAATGCAATTCAATATAAACAAGTGTAAAATTATGCATATTGGAGCAAAAAATCTTAATTTCACATATACGCTCATGGGGTCCGAACTGGCAGTGACCAACCAGGAGAGAGACCTCGGGGTTGTAGTGGACAGCACGATGAAAATGTCGACCCAGTGTGCGGCAGCTGTGAAAAAGGCAAATTCCATGCTAGGGATAATTAGGAAAGGTATTGAAAATAAAACAGCCGATATCATCATGCCGTTGTATAAATCTATGGTGCGGCCACATTTGGAATACTGTGTACAGTTCTGGTCGCCTCATCTCAAAAAGGATATTATAGAGTTGGAAAAGATTCAGAAGAGGGCAACCAGAATGATCAAGGGGATGGAGCAACTCCCTTACGAGGAAAGGTTGCAGCATTTGGGGCTTTTTAGTTTAGAGAAAAGGCGGGTCAGAGGAGACATGATAGAAGTGTATAAAATTATGCATGGCATTGAGAAAGTGGATAGAGAAAAGTTCTTCTCCCTCTCTCATAATACTAGAACTTGTGGACATTCAAAGAAGCTGAATGTTGGAAGATTCAGGACAGACAAAAGGAAGTACTTCTTTACTCAGCGCATAGTTAAACTATGGAATTTGCTCCCACAAGATGCAGTAATGGCCACCAGCTTGGATGGCTTTAAAAGAAGATTAGACAAATTCATGGAGGACAGGGCTATCAATGGCTACTAGCCATGATGGCTGTGCTCTGCCACCCTAGTCAGAGGCAGCATGCTTCTGAAAACCAGTTGCCGGAAGCCTCAGGAGGGGAGAGTGTTCTTGCACTCGGGTCCTGCTTGCGGGCTTCCCCCAGGCACCTGGTTGGCCACTGTGAGAACAGGATGCTGGACTAGATGGGCCACTGGCCTGATCCAGCAGGCTCTTCTTATGTTCTTATGTTCTTATGTTCTTAAGAAAATATGAAGCAAAGGGAAATGAGGGCAAAAGTGAAGTCCTCACACAAGGCCACTGAGACTAATAAGATACAGTGCTCTGTAAATTGTGCCCAATTGTTTCCATTTATACACTAAGAGATATTGGGCAGGCACTGAGAAATACTGCCACTTGACATAGTTTATTTGTGGTCTCGGTGCTATTCAAGCATGCAGGTTTTGAGCTGAATCAACACGATGTCATTTTCATTAAGATGCTGTCACATGTTATTTTCCCACTTAATCCAGACTACTGCATCAAATCTGGTAAGTAAACAATATCCCATGAGAATGGAAATCCAGGGGGGGTATATATATGGGGTGGCATTTTCATGAGGATGTTGCTGTATGGTTGCTACAAAAACTGCTGGAAATTACCATGTGGAAGATTCCAGTGTTTGCACTGACCCTTTCCGCAGTAAATACTGCTAGGTAAATAACGCTAGGCAACCTTTGCAAGGGCCCTTTTCCTCTGGAGTATAGAAGTTTATGGTCTCTTCGTAAACATCTATTTGCACACTATCCAAACAGATGGAGCAGGAATTATAGGGATGGAGAAGCAAGTACACAGAAGGGGCAGATTCACAGCATCAAGGATCAATATCACCACTTAAAAAAAAAGACTGCATCAACAGTAGAGCCAGCTGCTCACCAGCTGTCTTAACCCCTGGTGATAGCCAAAGCACTACATAAGAGCCTGCTGGATCAGGCCAGTGTCCCGTCTAGTCCAACATCCTGTTCTCACAGTGCCCAACCAAATACTCTCTCTGAAGATCACAGTCTAGGAAAAAAGTAGCACTCAAGTAGTGAGTAACAAGTAGTTACCAATAGGAGGAGCAAACATACCCAGCTGCAGCCATCCTGCTTCACAAAACAAAGATAAAGGAAGGAGATGGTAGTGACTGACAGAAGGAGAGACAGAAACATGGTGAGGTGTATTTATTTATTTTATACCAACTTTCAGCACATCATGTGACCCTAGGGTTGTTTCCAAACTCAAACATTTACATATTTAAACTATAAAAACACAGCATAACAAATTAAAAGCAACAGCTGGGTAAACATCTAAGGGGGAAAGGCCTTTCTTATTTCAGCCTGGGGAGAGATACAGGGTAGGCACTCAGTCAGCCCCACAGAGACAAAGCTGAACTCACCAAAATCCATCCAAGGGAGGACAGAAGAATCAGGCTCCTCTGAGTCGGATGACCAGAGGTGTACTCTTTGAGCCCTGCTGGCTCTAGCTGCCCTGGGATGACGTTCCCCGGATCCCCAGGAGGAACAGGAATGGTTAGCTTGATACCCTGAAAATCTCCTGATTTTCCTGCTGCCTAATGGAAGGGTGGTATTCCACACGGGTGAGTGCAGGAACTAGTTCCTGGCCTTGCTTGTTGTTTCATCGACTCTCCCTGCCCTTCTCCACATTAATAAGAAGGGTGCAGCCTGCTGGCAGCCCACAAATGCCCTGAAAGGTGGGGCCCCAAACTGTCGGGATACATTACATTCACTTGGGTAACCCCTCTGCAACTCCTGTTGTCTGTGAAGTCTGTTCTGAGCCGTTCGTACATTTCAACATTGAGGATCACAGCCTGTTGGACTTTTCCATTACAGCTATAGAGATGCCAACAGATCCAGCAGCATTGACTAAAAGGGAGAACTTTTGGATATACTCTCTGGACACATTGGCACCCCATGGCCTGAACCTGGAGGACAGTACCGCCACTACTTAGCTTCTGCAAGTGAAGCCCCTCTGAGCATTCCATCCTCAAAGCTCTATAACTGCCACCTTCGCAACAGCATTTGAATGTTGGCAGCTGATGAAGGCGGAAGCTGAAACCTTTTGGTATCACAATAAAAACCTCTGTTTTGTTAATCACAATTACGTACACACACACACACACACACACACAAAACAATCTTAAAATATTTCTTAGACATCCAAATCCCATCTGTGATTATGAAAGACAGAAAAAGCAACCTCATATCAATGCTCCTGGCATACCAATGCAGTTTGAGGGGGCCCTTTTAATTAGGCAGATTATAAAACATATAATACCTGTTTTAAATTCACATAAAATCTGAATTGGGAGAGGCCATGCAAGCCCTAGATCGCTGCCTGGACTCAGTGGTGGTCTGGATGAGGGCCAATAAACTGAGTCTGAATCCTAGCAAGATGGAGGCACTGTGGGTTGGTGGTTCCCGAGTTCAGATAACTGGTCAGTTGCCTGCTTTGGATAGGGTCGTACTCCCTCTGAAAGAGCAAGTCCGCAGTCTGGAGGTGCTCCTGGATCCATCTTTGTCGCAAGAGTCCCAGGAGACCACCGTGGCTAGGAGTGCCTTTTACCAGCCTGACTGGAATTTGCTCCCACAAGACGCAGTAATGGCCACCAGCTTGGATGGCTTTAAAAGAAGATTAGACAAATTCATGGAGGACAGGGCTATCAATGGCTACTAGCCATGATGGCTGTGCAGTTGCCGGAAGCCTCAGGAGGGGAGAGTGTTCTTGCACTCCGGTCCTGCTTGCGGCTTTCCCCAGGCACCTGGTTGGCCACTATGAGAACAGGATGCTGGACTAGATGGGCCACTGGCCTGATCCAGCAGGCTCTTCTTATGTTCTTATGCTTTTTAATATGTTCTTAAACCTTCTTTTTTTAAAAAATGTTTTTAATCTTAGACAATGTTTTCAAAGCTTTTTTTAAGAAACGTTTTTAAAGATGTTTTGTTTTAATGTGTTTTAAAGTTTGCTTTTATGTTGTTTTAATGTTTTTAGTGCTTTTGTTTGCTGCCCTGGGCTCCTGCTGGGAGGAAGGGCGGGATATAAATCGAATAATAAATAAATATAAATATAAATTAAATATTAAGCACTATACAAAAACCTGCTATTCTCAAGAACTTTAAGTTCATATAGAAGACTGCATGCAAGAAATTGGAAACAAAATTGGACATATACACATCAATTTCAAAACAGAAAACTTAATGAATACTGACCGCTCCATGTACAAAAACCCCATGCTATGAAATCAAAAGGGGTGTTTTCAGATGACCTGTTTATTAAACATTCATCCTGAGATCAGAAAACTTCAGCTATTAACAAGCAGGTCAGATGACACTGCATCAAAGCACACTTTATCCCACACTTTCCAATTTATCTTCCCATCACTTTCCTTAACACCAAAAAATATTTTGGGGAAGTGGGTTTGTTGTGTGAGACTTCCCAATCAACAATGATTGCACAACCTGAATTTGCCAGTGTGTGACTGAATCCCGTCCCACAATAGCGAAAGTCCTGAAGCGCCCAAGGAAACCTCTTCTAAACACAAACTGAGTCTGTACAAAGGCATTCTGCTGGGAGAGTGCTTGCACAGCCGTCCAAATATTCTGTTTGCAATGCCCAAATCAGCTTTCCTTGTCAGGCTCAGGAAGTGCTGCTGTCTGGCCTCCCCTTGTAAACACATCATTTTCCTGCTCAGACCAAAATCAAGCTGGTTTTTTAGCCTGCATACTAGGCAGATTAGCATGAATTGCACCCCAGCATGTAACCCTTCAGTGACCATTATCAGTGGCCAAGCCCAGAAAGGCTTTAGTGACTGGACACACAATGTCTGTCTGTCTGGCATATTTAACATCCTAATGCCTCTTTAGCATTTGACAATGTAAAATATTGGAAGGTAATTGTTTGCAAATAAATGTTCACTCTTTATTCAATATTCCATTTAGTAAGTCAACTAGTAATATCGATGCAGATATCAGTCAGGATTTTGTACATCATTGCTGCCAATAATTCATGCTTAACTTCTCCCATTACTGTTTTAAAAGGAGAAAATATTTCTCAGAGTTGTTAGGACAAAAAATGTTATGCGCATTACACGCTCATATGGCTGTTTCACATGCACATGCCAGAACTGTAAAGTGTGAGAGACTCAAAACATGTTTAGAAAGACACACACACAAAGTTTTGTTCTTTGTGATGGCCACTAGAAAGGAGGCTTTCAAGGGCAGTTTCTGCAAGGATACAGAGTTTAGAAGTTTGAAGGGTGGCTTTTTCTGGAGCACACAGAGGATTGCACAGAGGCTCCACAGCAGGAAATGGTGTTGAACTGGGGGCTGAGGATGGAGGGCCCTCTGAGGAAATGCTTAATCATAGGATCTGAGCCAAAGGTCATGATGAAGCTAGATGGCAACAGTGCAACAGTTGAGTTGGTGTGGCATCAAGTGGAATTGCCAACTGTTTTTTAGCAGAGCACTGACAATCAGCCCTCTCCCCAAACACACATTTTAGTTATATATCTGGGAGTGAATTACTTGCGTATCTTTAAGATGGATGGATGATTTATTAAATTGATTTATTAAATTTATATCCTGCCCTTCCTCCCAGCAGGAGCCCTTGACACTATGCAACATAGGTGGCCAAGAGTAGTCATCATATGGTCTAATATGTTGCCCAGTAGGGTTTGGAAGGGAAGGGAGAGGTGCCCAATCTTTAGACTGGACCATGAAGAAGACGAACAGTGAAATTAGGATTGCCTAATCACATTCAGGAGGGAGCATCATTTATCATGTGATACAATTCCCACACATTTATTCCCATGCAAATCTGTTACTGTTTTAATAAAGTGACCCTACTTTACTCCAAGATGGCGGTCTCGCTTCTTTTCCAGTCTCTGCTTGTAAAGCCTGTCCTGCATTTCTTCTTCTACTAGTTGATCTTACCCTGAGAGTTACTCTCCTCCTAAAGAAGGGAGAGTGATTTTAATCCTTCAGGGGCTGAAGTGTCAGGGACTGTTATGTCCTTCGCATAGCTTTGCCCCTCTTGAGGGTGGGAAGGGAGATGAAGAGACTGCCTTCTTTCTGTTCCCCTTCTTGCATTTGGGGACAGGTGCTCTTTCGGGCCCATCATAAGATCAGATAAACACTCAGAAGAGCTCACCCGTAAAAAGTGCTCCTTAGCTGATCCGAGTGCATCTGTCTCCAGGATTTGAGGCCTGTTGAGAGGAGCAAAAGGCGACAAAAGTCTTCTGCTCAGACAGAACACACATGTGAGTATGCAGAAAGGAGTCTGGTGTTCTTAAAGGCAGTCTCCAATTAATTTTGTTATACAGTCTGCCTTCTAGTGGTCTGAGAAGAGTATAACCCTTCTTGCAGAGTGGTATCTAAGATGATCTGGAGAACAAATAAAATTTGATTGGTTGCTTTGTCACAATATTGCCCAAGCCATACTGGTAAATAAAATCTGGTTTTGGACTGAAAAAGCATGTGAAATATTTGCATTCTAATACTGTCCTCGGCATATTATCATTAGTAAGGATTTATTATTAAATGTGAAATGTTGTGTGCCTTATTTTGACTGTCAGGCAGTGAATTAGCTTTTTACATGTTTTCATAGGTCCCAGGCTGTGGTCTGAAGGCACATGAGGCCAGCTCCCTGCTGAAGCTAAGCAGGGTCAGGTCTGGTCAGTGCCTGGATGGGAGACTGCCTGGGAACCATATGTAAGGCGCCTTGAGTTTCTATCATGAAAAGAAAGGGGGGGTATAAATGTAATAAATAAATAAATAAATAAATGTTATCTGAATGTTCCAGAGTATGAACCTAAGCAGGAAGAATATTAGCTGAAGCACATTCATTCTTACACTAGAAGAAAAAGGTCACAGCAAAAAAGAGAAAAAATCAATACAATTGTTCCGCACTGGATCTGACCAGACAGCATTTCCCCCCAATATGTCACAACACTTAAAGGCAGAGATGATATAATTATTTCATACGATTAAGCCCTACTCTTCTGAACAAGGTATTCTTTTAGAAGTTTCTTCAGTCCCAAAGTGGAACTACCACCAGGCATGGTGGTGTGAACATTTGTAGATTAATTTAAAAAAACTTTGGGCAATTTCACACATTTTTGTGGGAAGAATCACAAAATGCTGGCACTGACATTTTCCACAGCAAATACAACGTATGGAATCATACACAAATCTTTAAATGCCTGTATACCCTTATCTAAGAACTGTGGGCACAAAGAGGAACCCTAGACATGCACACACAAATGTTTGAAGTGTCAAGCATGATTTATTATTTATTTATTTATTTATTTATTTCATTTATAAACCGCCCATAGCTAATAGCTCTCTGGGCGGTGTACAAACAGAGTTAAAATACAATGTTACAATAAAATCAATAACAAGTATCAGCAAAATTTAAGCTAAAACATTAAACATAAAGATTAAAACATTAAAATGCCTGGGAGCATAGCCAGGTCTTAACCTGGCGCCTAAAGGAAAGTACTGTAGGCGCCAGGCGGATCTCTTCAGGTAGGCTGTTCCACAATTCGGGGGCCACTACAGAAAAAGCCCTAGATCTAGTAACAGTCCTCCGGGCATCTAGATGGGTTGGTACCCGGAGGAGGGCCTTAGATTCTGAACGAAGCGGATGGGTAGGTTCATAGCGGGAGAGGCGTTCCACAAGATATTGCGGTCCCACGCCGTGTAAGGCTTTATAGGTCAACACCAGCACCTTGAATCTGGCTCAGAAACAAATAGGTAGCCAGTGCAAACTGGCCAGGACAGGTGTTATATGCGCTGACCGATCGGTCCTCGTCAACAACCTGGCTGCTGCGTTTTGCACTAGCTGAAGTTTCCAGACTGTCTTCAAGGGCAGCCCTACGTAGAGCGCATTAGAGTAATCCAATCTAGAATTTACCAGAGCATGAACAACTGAAGCGAGATCATCACTGTCCAGATAAGAGCGTAGTTGGGCTACTAAACGAAGATGGTAAAACGCATTCCGTGCCACCGAGGCTACTTGAGCCTCAAGCGACAAGGAAGGGTCAAAAAGGACCCCCAAACTACAAACCTGTTCCTTCAAGGGGAGTGTAACCCCATCTAGAACAGGACGAGCATCTATCATCTGGGCAGGGAAAGAGCTCACGAACAGTGTCTCGGTCTTGTCTGGATTGAGTTTCAGTTTATTAGCTCTCATCCAGTCTATTATCGCGGTCAGACAACGGTTCAGCACATCAACAGCCTCACCTGAAGAAGGCAAAAAGGAGAAATAGAGCTGCGTGTCATCAGCGTACTGATGGCAACGCACTCCAAAACTCCTGATGACCGCACCCAGAGGCTGCATGTAGATGTTAAAGAGCATGGGGGACAGAACCGACCCCTGAGGGACTCCACAATGGAGAGTCCAGGGTGTCGAGCGATGTTCCCCAAGCACTACCTTCTGGCGACGATCTGCTAAGTAGGAGCGGAGCCACTGCCAAGCAGTGCCCCCAACTCCCAACTCCGCAAGCCTCCCCAGAAGGATACCATGGTCGATGGTATCAAACGCCGCTGAGAGATCAAGGAGAATCAACAGGGTCACACTCCCCCTATCCTTCTCCCGACAAAGGTCATCATACAGGGCGACCAAGGCTGTTTCAGTGCCAAAACCGGACTTAAAACCGGATTGAAACGGATCCAGATAATCGGTTTCATCCAAAAGCGCCTGGAGCTGGCGGGCAACCACCCGCTCCGAAACCTTGCCCAAAAAAGGGACATTCGCCACCGGTCTATAGTTGTTCAGAACATCTGGGTCCAAAGAAGGTTTCTTTAAAAGAGGTCTCACAACTGCCTCCTTGAGACTACCAGGGACTACTCCCTCCTTCAAGGAGGCATTTATCACCTCTTTGGCCCAGCTGGTGGTTTCAGCCCTGCCAGCCTTCACCAGCCAAGATGGGCAAGGGTCCAGCACAGACGTGGTCGCCCGCACCATTCCAAGCACCTTGTCCACTTCCTCGAGCTGCACCAACTGAAACTCATCCAATAATAAAGGACAAGGCCGCATTCTGGACACTTCAATGGATTCATCTGTCATAACATGGAAGTCTAAGTCCCGACCGATGCATGCAATCTTGTCTTGACTTGACAAGTCTGTTTGTGGGGAACTGCACACACACTGATCAGATTTGCATGGTAAAGTGTGGAGCTTCTCTCAGTTAATCCTCATGAGTGCATAGTCTTCCTAATCTAGTTATTAGATACTGTTGAAGATTATGGAGGAAAATGGATTTTTCTTAAATGCAGCATTGAAAATAAAGTTGTGACTCCAACAACTTGGAGTGCCCCAAGGAAATGTGTGCACCAAAGAAACCATCGGTGATGCTCTATCAGAACATGATAAATTAGATTGGATTGAAGGTCAAGGGACACTTGCTGGTGACCTTAATAAAGTCTTTCTTCAATAACGTATTGGATATATGACAAAAGAAAAAACCCATTTGTACCCAAACAGTTTAGAAATTAATTAATAAACAAGTCTCTTACAGACACTTGAAGATACCGGCACTTTGGTGACGATTTTACACTATACCACTCTCATAAACTAAGTTACATGACTGACTACATCCAAGCCACAGAGGAAGTACTCAAAGCTGTCCTTGGAGTTAAGATATAAGTGGTCATAATTGTCTTCACTGAATGTGCCCAAGAGGCAGGACTAACAGCCATACAAGATGACAGCACCAACTGTCATGCAAGTTAAAGAACTATAGAAGGTATTACATCAGGAATGTTATATCTGGTAGTATTATACAGCCAGATCTCAGCCAGTTGATATATTCCCTGATAAAGCTTTGCAGACAGCTTTGTGTCTTACATAGATCTTTGTGTCCAACTAAGCATGCATAAACAATTCTTCCAAGCAGATTAGGAATATTAAACCACCACTAAAAAAATAGGAGTGTTATAGCCTACAGCAGCAGATGTGGAACCTTAGATAGCTCCCTGATAGAGGGGCAAATGGAGCAGCAGTTTAAGTCTACAAAGGGATGGATCCCTATCAACCTTATGAAATGCAAGTGTGATGCATTATGGGAGAGTGACTGCATATTAGCAGCTCAACCTGTGGACGAGGGACCACCATGAGGGTCTTAATCCACTTTCAGGTGGGCCTCGCCACCAGTGTGTGCTTGCCTGTCTGCAACCTTACTTCCGGCCTCACAATCAATTGCACCTGCAGCTCTCCACATGCATAGTGCATAGGCATGCAAGAGAGTAAGAGTGTGAGGTTGTGGCCGATAATGGTGGGAGGAGGAAGGAAAGCAAGGAAATGGATGGCACAGGAAGGAGGAAGATGAAAAGACTGAGGGAGAGGAAAAGAAAAATCACCCTGCTAGTGGGGGTGGGGGTGCTGTGCTTTCTGGTCCCTCCCCTTCGCACACACTAACTCGTATTTCAACACCATGTAAAAGGGGAAGAGAAGATGAGTGAAAGAAGGTGTAGCCCATCAATTTAAGTGTGAAAGGAGAAGGGGACAGGAGAGAGAGGAAATATATAGTTGAGGGACTCTGTCCCCCCGCTCGCCCCTCTTGCCAACCCCTACCCCCACCAATTAGCAACCCCAACTCCTCCCACCATCTCCAGGCAACCCCACTCCCCTCGCCAACCTACTTGACTTGCCTGTTCTTCCACAACCACTGCTGCCCTGGACAGTGCCATTGTGCAGCATAGCCCACCTGCCGACCTGCCCAGGCTGCCATTGTTGCAGCCCTCTGCTGCTGCTGCCACCCCTAGGCAAACACCAATGCCGCAAAGCATTCCAGCTAGCCAGCTGCCCCCTCCCCTAGCTAGGCTGCTGCTGCCACTTTGCCTGCTTGCCAAGAAGGGTGGTGGGTGGGTGGTGTGAGCAGCATGCAGGTGGGGGGGGAGCATTCATGCCACAGTTCACAATGCCATCTGTCTATGGCACTACAAACTGCAGTGTGACACATTTTTATTTAAATAGTAAATAAAAAGTCTTATCAGCAAATTCTGCATAAAATGGGAGGCTGAGGCACAAAACCTCCAAGGCCCAACACTTAACTTCAGGAAACCTGAACTGTGAAACTCTGCGACACAAGGAAATCACTATGGCAACGAATTTAGCATTTTCCAAAGAGGAATTAGATATCAACAGAAAATGTCACTGATTGCCAGCTGATCATGCCAAACTCCACCTTTACTTGCCACCATTTTGTGACTGAAATTTTCAGCCCCCTCAAATGTATTCTGCAGGAAGAAACTTTGAGAAACCCTGTTGTTCATAAGAACTTAGAAATTCTTAGCCTATTTTGAAAGCGACAGAAATTCTGGTAGCATCATATACGTTTCCCTGGGCTACTTTAGGAGGAAGGGAGGAATACAAATTTAGTAAATAAGTAAATAAATTGAAAGACAGTATGTTGAATTGTGGAACATTTTATCAGATTCTTCTTTGGCTATGGTTTGTTGTTGAAAACTCTTGAGAATGCGTTACGTAGCTAATGAATGTGTTGGTGTTGTTCTTGTTTTTACCCATCACCATCCAGACTCTTAAAATTAATGGGACTGTTATAATTAGCCATGGAATTAGGACTAGACCCACTGATACCCTAAAGCAGGGTTACCAACTATGGTGCCCCAGAACATGAGTTTTCATATTAAAAGCCAAGGGAGTCTCTAGTCCTCCTAGCAAGAAAGTTGAGGAGCAAAATGTGCAGATACTCTTAGTGATTTCTGTGAAATGAACCAGCCTTGCTGCTCCTTCCTGGCAGTATTATTAGCCAGTGATTGAAGTCAGAGCTCTGATTGATAAGTGAGTTGTTTGGACACCACGCAATAGCAATCCCTGGGGTTCTATTTTGCCCTCCCTTTTAGTGCACTTATCCTGCTTCTATCTTTTTTTCTAGCCCTTGGAATCTCCATCATTTGCCCTTTCATTCCTCCTAGCAACAAGGATGCATCTTTCCTGTGCTAGGTTCACCTGAGATCAGATAGTGGCTAGAAAATATTTTCTTCAAATATTACTACTACTCAATAAGTGTAGGTGAATATTAAAGAATCCCCTCACCCCCAAAAGTAAATATGAAAACTTTGCAAAGAGGCTTAGGCATATCTCTTGCTTTACAGGAGCTAAAGACTGGGAACTCATTAAGAATTCACTGTATAGTTAACTTGAGGTACAATGGAATACATATCTGCTCAGAAGTAAATCTCTTTATGTGTAATAGAGGCTTATTTCCAGGTAAATGGGTACAGGATGGCAGCCTAGGCTTTGGTTTAGGGTTGGCACTGGGGAAAAACAGGATTATTGTGTCTTTAACAGTTGTATGGCAGACAGAAAAACAACAGAGAAAGTGTTATGCCAGTCCCCATGGCATCCATTTTGCTATGCCACACCCCTATGTCAGTCATTTTGTGACTGGGTCCCCCAGCACTCTCAACATTTGAAATGTGCCCTCTCATCCAAAAAAGTTGGCGACCCCTGCCATGGAGTAAACTGCAAAGTCACTTATCCCTTGTCATAAGCTGCAGCATGGCAAAATAGTTGGAATGCAAATGGTGTGCCGTAACAACATCAGTCAAAATGTATCACAATGTCAAGCAGGAAGGCACCACAACTTCTCACAGCAATTCTTATCTGATTATGTTATTTAAAAGATTGCTTTCAAAGACTGTGCCACTAGTTCTGGTCTTCTTGTGAAGTCTGTCAAACAGAATATATCAGGTTTTTTTAAATATTATGTTTTTAGGGGTATTCAAGTTTTATAATAAAAAAATCACAGCTATGGCAGGTGGAAGGAACCAAAATAATTGGTTTTAACAGCAGCAGTTTTTGACTGCTACTGCTGACACTGGTTTTGCTGTATAGAACTTAACATGCAATAAACTCACATCTTCAGTAGTGACAGAGAATTGTGAAGGCATGATCTCCCAAGCATATTTCTGAGGTCGGGGAAGAGAGCGGGGAATTGACAGGCAATGCTTTAAAGATCCAGAGAAAAGGAGTGGCCCAGCTGTGGAGCAATTTTTTTAGAACAAGGCAGCATCTACATAAACGCAAAACTGACTATTTCTTGCAGATTTCAGTGCTTTTATACCCCATGAGACTGACCTAAGGAACTTGCAGAGTGAAACCCCCAGAATGCACATGAGGAATGCAGGTAGACACAGATTATACATGCTACTTCTGCTACCTATGTGAATAACTTCTCAGTGCACTTCCAGAAGGATTATTTTTGAGATGTCAGATACACTTGGCATCTGCAAGCAACATAGACGCTTTCCTGATTCCTGTTAGTCCAAATGTCACAAATGGGGCTAACAAGACAAAGATCCAGTTCCACGTGGTACCTCTTTTGTGACATAGTCTCCCCTATCTCCAGGTTAGCTAATGGTACAAAACCAGTCATATAAAACAGCACTTTGGACAAAAAACTAGAATTCATAAATATTTTAACTATCACCCATTGCAATTTAAAGGTCTGTCTTTACAATTGTCTATTCTGTCACAAGCTCTACTACTTTTTCCTGCCCATTTGATTGCTATTAGATGCTGCCATATCTCTGTTGTGTTTTGGGAGTTTTGTGTATGCTTGTGCCTGCGTGCACATTTGCACTGCATTTTCTTAGTTACACCAACAATTGGATGTTCTACAGACTGGTTTGGCAACATTGTTAGAACAGCCTGCATCTGATAGGGTTTTTTTTTTTTACACAGTTAACAAATAATGGACGTTCTAAGGCAGGAGTTCCCGAACTGTGGTTCACAGACCACTAGTGGTCCACAGGCTTCATTCAGGTGGTCCATGATGTAGCTGTGGATTTGTGGTTGAAGGTGGGAGACAGCACATCCATTGCATCAAGTATTCATATTGATATTAATAGTACATGACTGCTTTTTTTTCTTGTATTGTATTACAATTTGAACTCTATGGAATTCAGATTGTAATTCAGTAAAATACAATATATAAGAAACAAAAGCAATTAAATACCATTAAAAATCATGTAGCATTCAGCTGTATCATGACAGCACATGACAAGTGCTAAAACACACAGAAAAATAATGAAATAGCCCACAAAGACACACAGCAATTCTCAAATAGTCCATCAGAAAAATGATTGGGAACCACCGTTCTAAGGCTTGTCTAGCTTCTATGTGTATCAGTCCCCTATCTAAGCTTCCATGATAGAGAACAGCATATTTTACCACAGTGTTAAAATCCCACCCATTTACTTTTCTCCAAAGCTGTAGTGCTACAGAACAGCCAGAAAGGTATAAGGACCTTGCATGCAGCCTCTGTGTTTCACTTGTGCCTCCAAGCTCCACTTGGGGAATTTTTTTCCCTAAGAACTAAACATACAAAAGCTTCTAATGAGCTTAGCATGAACCAGGCAAGCTGGCCAATTTCCATCATTTAAATAGTTAAAATGCTTATTCTATAGACAAAATCAGTCTATTAAAAATGCTAGTTCTACTTTGTGAGTGCACATGTATGTTCTCATTTTACTTCTTAAATAAAATTTATAAATGCATACTGTTTCTTTTTATTTACAGTGTGTGTGTGTAAATATGGAAACAAAAAAGGCTGTGTTTCGATGGCACGTACAGGCAGCCTGAGTTATATTAATACAGCTGAATGCACAGCAGCATCACATCTTCATTGTCTAGTGCTATAAAAGGCCCTTTTAATACAGTAAGTGAAGTCTTGGTGCACAATTTATTACCCTAGGTTAAAAATGCCCCCTTAACTCAGCTGTTTTACAGCTATGGCATTCATGAATTATGAGTTCTCCTTAAGCTGGATGTCATAAGATATTATGTACATGGAATGCAGTCTCACTCTCTCCTAACCATTCCTGTTGCTAAAACGAAAACAAAAGTGAAGAAAAACAAAATGAGCAATAAAAAGGCATCTCTCCCCTCCATCTCTCTTTCAGTATGCATCAAGAACAAATTATTAAATTATTGTATGCATCTGTTCAGTATAACACTCAATATGGTACCTTTAAAGTGGGATGGGTAGGACCTGTTCCTTCTAAATATATAGTGGCATGAGTTTATTTTTTGTTTTTTGGGGGTGCTGTTTATTGCTGTTTTTATCTGGTTTTAATGTCTTAGTTATTTTATTCGTACTGCGTAAGTCACTTTGAGGCACTTGAGTGTAAAAATGTGACTAATAAATACAATAAAGAATGATATATATCTATTCCAAAATATTCAAATATATACAATGCCATGGAGTGGTCACAGCTCTGGGGTACAGCATGTGTTCCACATGTAGAATTTTAAAATATATGTGTTTAATTTAAATTAGGTTTGACCTTCCCAGGAGGTCACATTTAGTGACATACGGCCCCTTTCCACCATTACTTTTGTGGTGTGGAAATCCCTACAGTGTGGGTCCTTCCCGTGCCGCTCTGGTAACAGGAGAAGCTCTGAGTCATGTGGGCAGAGCCCAAACAGTCTCCTCCCATATGGCTCAGATCTTCTGCCATTACCTGCGGGCATGGAAAATATGGGCATGTATGAAACTACCTTAAACTGATTCAGACCAGTGGTCCATCTATCTGATCTCTGTCTACTCTGATTAGAGCCTCTCCATCAATGTGCTTTCCCATCACCTGCCCTTGGATCTTTTTTTCAACTGGAGATGCTGGGGAGTGGACCTGAAACCTTCTGCATTCAAAGCATATATTCAACCACTAAGCTAAATGGCCCCTCCTCAAAAGAAAGAATTGTGCCACGGTGGTTCCTATGACAAAGGAGTTCAGGGCATTGCCATTACAGAGGATAAATTTTCCTGCTGAGTAGGAAAAAAACCCAGAGCATAAAAAAGAATGTTGTGCCAGGTGGCAAATATCCTTTGTGACGAGAGGATTGTTGCATTTATGCAGAGTGAAGAATCCCTGCAGCTTGAAGTAGGTGAAAAAAGGTGATCCAGGTACCAACTGTAAAAAACATTCCCTAAATTCCTACTCTACCCCCACAGATAACTTATTAGCCCCATACTGCATCATGGGCAGTGCTGGGGTGCTGCTTCTGAGAACACAGCCCAACACCAAGACAGCCAGAACCACCACTACCATCAGCAAGGAAGGAGAGCAGCCCCATCAAGCCTCCTCCTGTGGGGATCCCAATATCTCTCAAGGCAGTTAGTTGTCTCAGAAAAGGAGCAGCCCTGCCTGTTTGGCCCAGACATTACCACCTGCTCTGGCCCAGATCCAATCTGGGGAGAGAGTGCTCTCCTAGGCAGCCAGAATCTGTAGCCAGAGCTACGTAATTGTCTTACAAGAACTATAGCTTTAAAAACAGGTGCCTGGGCTTGATTTCCCCCTCCTCCTCCCCATCTCTTTTTCCTTGTGTATCATGTCTTTTTCGACTGTAAGCCTGAGGGCAGGGACTGTCTTACTACTGATTTTTGTAAGCTGCTTTGGGAGTCTTTTTGGCTAAAGTGTGAGGTATAACTGGTTTAAATAAATAAATACAATGCTGAAGAGCAGAGAAAGTGTCTGCCTTTTAAAGCAGTGCACAGCCTCCCTTTGATTTGCCCATCATCTCAGACGAGTGCCATCAGTGCTAGCATCTGTCACTCAATCCTCATGCAGCTATATCCGGCCCTGTTGTGGTTGCCAGGTACAGCAAATTTCCTATCTGCCTTGTACTGGTCATTCTGTGACAGGACTTTACTGTTTTCATCTTCCTTTAGATTGTCTCCACGGGCTTGGCCACTGCATTGGCATCCTTGAATACTCCAGTATTTCATGGATCTTTTGTGTGGCTGAGGAGATATAAAGGGAGGAAAATGGAAGCTATTTAGATTCAAAGGTAGTGGGTGATGTACTTACTTCACCTCTGTCTCTTGATTCAAGTAATGTGTGATTTCCTCACAGCCAGTTTCATTTTTATAGCTCACCGTTATATATCAGTATGTACATGTAGCTACTTTTTCTGTATCATGCACCGAGACAAGGATCAAAGTGACCTCGCTTGAAACATTCTCGGATGATCATTTGGTTCATTTTTTTCATTTCATGTTTGTGTTGCTTGTTTTTGTCCATTTATATTTTCCATAGTTTGCATTCAAGTAGTTGTCTCCTGATTTTTCAAATCTAGGAGCTGGCTCCATGTAGATTTCCCCCTTAATTTCTCCGTGTATGAAAGCAGTTTGTACATCAAAGTGTACAAAGACACACATTGTTCTTGATTTTTGTATAGAGCTTCTATTTCCTCTTGTGCAGCTTTTCTCCATTCACAAGGCATTCTTTCAATTTCTTCCTACATTGAGGGTTCATGTGGCGCTGCTGTCTATGCAGGGTAGAACTGTCATGTACCTGGTATGTCTTTCTTGGATTGTGATGAGTGTCCGAGTTCTGGTTCGGAAGCCCCATCTGCATGAGTGGGAACTTCCGGCTCTGCACTTTCCTCTGCTTGCCCCACATTCCCTTCTGCTCGTACATGGTCTTCCATCTCTCTTTCTTCAACTGGTGATGGAGGTGAGTGACTTTCACCTCTACCTATTGGCTGGTATGTTATTTGCCCTTCTTGGCTGTGAATTCCCTCTGTTGAGCACTCTACATCAGCATGGTTTGTATTGGTCGTCTTACCTTCATAAAAGTACACAATACTTCTCACCATGATTTTTCCTGTTCTTGGGTTTAATATTGTGTAGCCTTTGCTTCCTGGAGCATAGCCAATCATTATTTCCTCTTGGACTCTGTCATCCAGTTTTGATCTCTTCTGCTTTGGTACATGAGCATAGGCCTTGGATCCGAACAATGTGATGTGCTGCGTGCTTGGATTTTGTTCGTGACAGAGTTCAAACAGAATCTTGCCTGTTGTCTTGGTTGGCAGTCTTTCTGCAAGTATCCTTTCTCTCTGTGACACCAATCTGCTCAGGAATATATGGTGCTGTGTGTCTGAGTGATATGCCCTGCTCTCTCAGGTATGTTTGGGAGTGGTGCGACATGTGCTCACCCCCACTGTCTATTCCTATCAAATTTGTTGCTCACAGCTGCAACATATTATTGCAGCAGTTTCAATGGCTGGCTCTTCTCTTTCAGCAGGTAGCTCACACAATACCTGGAAGAATCATCTACAAATACTAGTAAATAATAGTTTTCTGCTTTGGAAAGTATCTGAATGGGTCCACACAAGTCAGTGTGTACAAGCTCCAGTGGCTTCTTTGAGTACCTTTCACTCTGTTTGGGAATGGATGGCCTTGTGCTCTTCCCCTTTATGCAGTGCACACACCTTTCCTTGCTTACACACCTTTATTACTATGCCTTTGGTAGATTCTTTCCAGATCAAGTATGGCATTTGCATCATGATGTCTAAATTGTCTATGCCACAATTCAAGACAATCTGTACTTGCACAGAACTTTATCATGGTTGCCTATTCCTTTGTGCAGTCTAGTTCAGTAACACCCTGTTTCTCAAATGCTCTGGTATGTTATTGTCTATCCATGGTTATTGTGTGCATGTTATTTTGATGTGTTTTTGGTTAATGTGGAGACATTTAATATCCATCCATGAACATGACATCTTGTTTCCATCATATTACTTCCAAGCTCTATATTGCTGTTCACAACACCCTCTCCATGTCTCCTAATGGTCACAGTGCTTCCATTTGCTAAAAACACATTTCCACTTTCATTTGGGTTCAGATTTTGAAAACAGTTTGCATTGGATATCATGTGGGCAGTTGCACCACTGTTAGTCATAGCTCATATTTAGAATTACTCCGTGCTATTGAAAATCCTTTATTACTGTGAGGCCTAGACTGGTTTGACTTAGATTGGTATGACTGGTTTGAATAATCTTTTCTCTGTCTGTCTGCTTGCTTGCTAGCCTGTGTTTGTATAAGGGGTGAGCTCCCATTGGCTGGACAGTTCTTCTGAAATGCTCTTTCTGGCCACATTTATGGTATTCAGGTAAATCTCCCTTTTCTGCTTGACTTTTGGGTAGCATGTATGCAAATTGTCTTCCCTTGGCCGTGCAATTTGATCCAGTAGAGCCTTGGTCAGTGAGGTCATATGTGCATTTGCCTCTCTACAGTCAGCCAACACCATTTTAAAATCTGGGTTCAGCTATGCATCAACACCAGAAATAAATGGAGAATACTCATTTGATTAAGATGCCAGCAAAATCTCAATTTTCTGTTCAGAATCCCTCCTGCAACACAAAGCTGTTCCATTCCTTAATTAAGCAGAGAACAATTCTTTATAAAGCTGGATCTGATCTTGCATTTCCATTTTCCCACATCAGTTTTTCAAGGCTAACAACATCTCTCTTGCAGTACCTTTATTTTTCACATATACGAGCTGCAAGTCAGCCAAACACTGAATTAATAGAGCTTTTGGAGTTCCATCCTGCGATGCTCTTGTGTGGGTCTTTCTGTCCTCACAACTATCAAGAGTGCTTCATTATTTAATTGCATCTCTGTTCTGTACAGCCATGCATGGAAATTTTATAGTTGCAGCTTTGGAATCAAGGCACCCTTGTTAACGCCTGCTTGAGCAATTTTATTATTTCATTCAAAACTTTCTGCACCTTTAGTAAACTGGTTCCATAATCTATGGGAGCTTGATATACATTGCAGCGGAGTGCAGAAATGAATAGTCAGACTGTTGGTTGAAAGAATAAATAAACTTACGGTTTATTGCTACTGGGAAATAAAGTCATTTGCAGTCACAGGCACTATCTCTGACTGACTAGAGAGGAAGAGGGAGGAAGTAAAACCTGAGGAAAAACCCAACGAAGTTACAGTACTTAAAAAAAAAAAATCAGTGAGGGAAGTATAGGTTGTCTTTCTGTTTATTACGCCACCCCTTTAAGGTTATTTGTTACAAGTGTCGGTGCTTTACTCCCAAACATGATCATAAAGCATCAGACTGGGTTTTAAATGATGTTCTCAAGCATATCCCTTTCTTTCTAAGGCTGCAAAACCTCTAAATATTTTTTCCCCTGGAAAAAAATAAATAAAAAGAACCTCTGACAGATTTCAGGCAGACTATGAAAGAAAATCTTGCTGAGATCCTTTTTAAGCTCATTCTCACATGCTGTTAATTTCACTCCAAAGACTGTAATTGAAAGTTATATGGTACAAAAACTGATTTATAGTTGCTGAAGGACCATCTAAAATTATCTGAACTAAATGAAATGTAAAACTTAAAAAAAATCCACATCAATAATTCTACCCTCAACATTTATTTTAAAGGGTGACTTAGAACAAAGCAATACAGTATAATTTTAAAATGAACCAAATATTTGTGTTTGTTCCCTCAGAGTGCAGTTATTGGCTGCCATATAATTAAGTGAATATACCAGTGAGAGAATACACAAAGGAGCAGGAAGCAGATGCAAGAAGGACAGACGCTTTGTGGGGATGATAAACCTTTTAGCTCACTGTAGCGACAAGGGCTGCCTACCAATATCACCAGATAGCATAAACAAGAACAAAAGTGCCACGCCGTCTCTTAACACTAAAGTGCATGAATCAATCCATACAGCAGCCCTGGCACTGCTGTGGAATGCCACCATGCATTACTCACCAACCAAATTATGGCAGCATTTAACTGAAAAGTACACAGTGGAAAGATAGCAATACAGCTTAAAGATGTTTCAAATTATTGAATGGAAACCATTTGCAGTGCTCAGTATCTTTATTTAGCTAGTAGTCTTACTTAAATCATTGTGCACTGGCTATCTTGGGGTTTGTTGTCCACAAATGATTTTGGCTGAACGGACGTTTCGCCTCCTGAGGTATTGTTGCCCTCCTGTTTTGCTGCTCTTGTGATTTTGTTTAGTTTTGTGGTTTTAACTCATGGTTTTAATTTATTATATACTGTTCTCTTTTATGTAACCCACCCCAGGACCATTTGGTGAAGGGTGGGTTCTAAGTATAAATAATAAATATACACATTCTCCAGTGGTTCGTACTTTACCTGCCTTTTTACCCTCCACATTTTGCTAATTAAGTGTTTACCTGGAAGTTTTAGGATATCCAGTTTTATCAACTAGCATCGAGGAATACAATTTCACCTCCCAATTTCAGCTTTCCATTTCAAACTCAAAGCTGATTCATAAGAGTATTTTTTACATTGGTGTTGACGCTACAGCTTATTATCTTCCCCAAAAATCTTAGACTGCACCAAAGTGATAAGCCATTATTTTGACACATTTTACAAATGTGTTAAAAACACACTAAGACTTAAAATCCACACAAAAAATGCTATGTCTGGTGACTTCAACCCTCCATTAAGAGAGTCTCCATTAATTCAGAGATGTTGCTGGGCTTTGAAATCTGATGTTCTCTTAAGCATCAGGCTCTTGACACGGTTGCCCCTGAGTGCCATCTCTGGCATTGTGGAGCCCAGCTTGCACTTTGGTACACCAGTGAGCTAAGGGCAATGAAACAGGCTAAACGGCGGCTAGAGAGCAGGTGGCGAAATATGTGCTGTAAGGCTGATCGTGGACAAGTAAAACATCATAACCATGCCTACTGTGTGGCAGTGAGGGCAGCGAAGAAGGCCCACTTCTCTGCCACCATCGCATCCTCAAGTAGCCATCCACTGGAGCTTTTCCGTATTGTCAGGGGTCTGTTGACATTAACTCCAGGAAATGGAGTTTTAGACCGGAGGCCCACTGTGAATTGTTTGCAAGGTACTTTGAGGGTAAAGTTGTTCGCCTCCATACCAGTCTTGATGCCCCATCCACATCTACTGTAGTCCCCAATGAGTGTCCAGTGCAACGTCTGCTTCAACTTCTTGGGAACGGTTTCAGCTGATGCGGCCTGATGACGTAGACAAGGTGCTTGTGATGATGCGGCCAGCAATGTGTCCTCTGGACCCTTGCTCTTCTTATTAAAGCAGAATGCTGATGATACCCAGCTCTATTTCTCTGTAACATCTGAATTGGGAGAAGCCGTACAAGCCCCGGACCGCTGCCTGGACTCGGTGGTGGGTTGGATGAGAGCCAATAAACTGAGTCTGAATCCTAGCAAAATGGAGGTGTTGTGAGTTGGTGGTTCCTGAGTTCAGATAATTGGTCAGTTGCTTGCTTTAGATGGGGTCCTACTCCCTCTGAAAGAGAAGGTTTATAGTCTGGGGGTGCTTCTGGATCCATCTTTGTCACTAGAGGCCCTGGTGACCTCCATGGCTAGGAGTGCCTTTTACCCAGCTTTGGCTGGTAAGACAGTTGCAGCCGTTTCTGGACCGGGATAGCCTGACCATTGTTGTCCATGCACTGGTAACCTCCAGGCTGGATTACTGCAATGCGCTCTATGTGGGGCTGCCCTTGAGGTTGGTCTGGAAGCTGCAGCTGGTGCAAAATGCAATGGCGAGACTGCTCACTGGGGCAGGGTATTGCCAACATGTCACCCCGCTGCTGAAATAATTGCACTGGCTGCCCATTTGCTGCCAGGCCAAGTTCAAGGTTCTAGTTTTGGTGTACAAAGCGTTATACAGCTTGGGACCAGGATACTTGAAAGACTGTCTTATCTCTTATATACCCAGTCGATCACTGCACTCTGCAGGTGAGGGCCTCCCGCAGATATCATCTTATCAGGAGGTCCATTCTGCACAACATAGGGAATGGACCTTTAGTGTGGCGGTACCTACCCTGTGGAATTCCCTCCCCTTAAATATTAGACAGGAGCCATCTCTGTTATCTTTTCGGCACCTATTGAAGGCTTTCATCTTTCAACAAGCCTTTTAAGTTGAGACCTTATCCCAGTCTGCATCTGTGTTGGAATTGCTTTTTAATATGTTTTAAGCCTCTTTTAAAAAAGATGTTTTTAACTTTTTTTTTTTTTAAGATGTTTTGGAAGCTTTAAAAAATGTTTTTAAAGATGTTTTGTTTTAATGTATTTTAAAGTCTGTTTTTATGATGTTTTAAAGTGTTTTTAGTGCTTTTGTTTGCTGCCCTGGGCTCCTGTTGGGAGGAAGGGTGGGATATAAATCAAATAATACATAAATACAAATATTCTTTGGTCACCTTTGGGAAATATTTTAAAATAAGGAAAAGAGGTAGAGTTCAAGTACTACAAGGTTAAAGATGATAACTTAATTTTTTAAAAAATGGATGGGTGACATTAACATGCATCTTGTAGATCTTGGTAGAACCTTGAGAATCCCAAACAGGACCAGCCCCAGATTTTTATAGGCCCTGAACAAAAGAGCTGCAGTGACCCCCTCTACCCCGTCTCAACACTCTCTGCTAGGACTTTCCTTCTCCATTCCACTTCATCATAACCACATCAATTCCTGTTGCACTACATCTGCAAGGGATTCCAGACAAGTTCCATCCCATGTTAAGGAGCTATTTAACCATTTATTTATTTTATTTATTTAATTTAATTTATATACCGCCCTAAGCCCGAAGGCTCTCTGGGCAGTGTACAAAAAGATAAACAACAAGCAATGTATAAATACAATAAATACAATAAATCAAGAAAACAAAACAAACAAACAATAAAAGAACCAAACAACATCCAAAATACAAATAATGATGAAAATGCTATTAAAACACACTTTAAAATGCCTGGAACAATGGAACAGATTGCCTTGGGAGGGGATGAGTTGTCCTTTCGTGGAAGTATTTAAACAGAGGCTGGATGGCTATCTATCAAGAATGTTGTTGCAACCTGCAATGCAGATCCTGAATTGAGCAAGGAGTTGGACCAGGTGACCTCTCAGATTTCTTCCAACTCTTAGGCTTAGAACTATGCAACTCTATGTTTAGGTGACAGATGGAACAGAAGGTTGAGTCGGCCCTGTGAATTTCTGAGAATTAGAGAACTTAGTACCGTACTACCCAGCACACCATCATTACTAATTTGAGAAAATAAAAGAACAAAGGGCCACTGCTGGTGGCAGCCTAAGGAGATATATTTTTTAAAGTCCTGTCTCTTCATTTTTTTCAGCATGGTGCTGAAGTGAAAAGTTATTTCAGAGCTTCACAGATGGAGGGCACGAAGGAACAGTCAGCATTTAACAAAGCATGGCAGACTTGAAACTTCACAACTCTCCCGTGAGGCAGGTTTGTAAGTATTAGTATATGCCCTGAAGTGTGGGCCTTGATTAGCTTTATCATTATTTTAGTGCTTTCATATAGACAATTATTCTTAGAGGCCATAACACTTCCAGCTTCATTTTATATCTAGTTTCAACTTTGGATTCAAAGACCTCCTGTGGCAGAGAATTCCACAGATTCAGCAGTCATTATAAACCTTTTAAATTACTGCTTGCACTCTTATGAATTGATGCCTTAATACCAATATGAATGTGTTTCTACTGTGCTTTTATGTGTCTGATTTTATAGTCTTGCCCAGTTTAGTATGATCCTAAATATGTGAATATCTGAATACTCTTTTTTAAAAAGGCTACATGCAAGACAATAGCCAACAAGCCTTGTGGGAGGGAGGATCCTCATCCCATTCCAACAAATAAAAAGGAGGACAATTTTTCTTACAAAAATTCAAAATTCTTATAATTCATAAAACAACAACCAGAAACTTTTCCAAGGAGCAGTACAAAAAGCCTCGCTATGGCTGCAAGAAGAGAACTGACCCAGAGGTGCTTGACCCATACATTTATAGACCAAAAAACTTCTTGGCTGGAAAAAGGACAAGGCCCTCCCCTCTTGGATCTTTAGATGCTTGTTCACGTCTACTCAGAAGAACGCCCCACTCAGTTCAATAGGATGTACTTCCAGGTAAGAGTGCATATGATTTAAAAAAATGTTTTTATTCTAAAGACTTATACTTTACCTTTCATTTGAATGATTCTCAAGGCAGTTTACACAGGCTTTTAGTATACCCCAAGAACTACCACCACCTTATCAGGATGATGGGGTCTATCTAGCACAGGCTGGCTGTGACCTGTTCTTGTCAGATCTGCAATGAGGCCTGGCTGGCATGCCACACTGGAAGGGTGGGGAGGAGTTCCAAGCTTAGGCTGGCTATCCTTGTAGCGGGAAGTGTGAGCTGGTTGCAAGAGGTAGGTCATCTTTGCGGCAACCACCTGGAGGATGAAGTGCCAGACCACCTAGCACCAGATCAAGACTTGCATCTGATCAAAGGCATTTGGCATTTCTCTGCTGTCTGTTGATTCTGCTGTTGATTTCTGCTGTCTGAATGATCACTTTTAGTTTGTGATTATATTCAGTTTCACTTATTTTTATATTTCCTCTGACATATATGTAAATCACCTAGAGACTTCATGGCACAAGGCAACAAAAAAATAAAGCAATAACAAATACCAATAATAATAATGCAACACCTGCCTGTTGCTATCTGAAATTTATCCAAAAAAATGAGAAGGAATGATGTGCATATTAAATGAGCACATATATTACGTTCTAGTGATTATTAAAATCTAAAACGCAGTACATACTGCAACTCATTTGAAAAGATTAAGTGAATATCCTACTGGGAAGTCAAAGCTACAAAGCTTATAACATAACCTTCAAAGGCTTATAATTCATTAGCATATTTCAATGAACAGGAACAGAGCTTTAAAGGGTATGCTAATCAATAACTAGAGCTACCCATTAGTTGTTCCTTTTGGTGTCCCATTATACACTATCAACAATACTATGATGCTTTGCATTGGAGATATCTATAAAGGTAAAAGTGCAGCTCTTAATTCTATATATTGATTTTCCCTCCTCTATTCTAAAACCTCATGGAGTTTCTTCTGAATTAAATTGGTTTATCGTGTACTGCAAGGAGGTGACAAGTGATATTTTACCTTTATGAATCTTGATTAGCAAAACCTCAGAGTAATGAACCTTTCTCAAAGGGAAAAAAACACAATGGAATTAACACTGACAGCTATAGATTAAAAGCTATCAGGCATTAAACTATTAAGCCTTCATTTCTTTTTTACTTCCGTAAAAACATTTTCTTTGCCAAATAACAACCCATTACATTATCAATGATATATCAGTGTTATTCTGTTAATGGAGGTCTAAATCACCATCATGTCAGAAATACACTATTTACAAGGTCACTAATCAAAACATGATCTTAAACATGGAGTGGGACACACGCTGCTCAAAGACAGTACAGAAAATGCTTCTACATTTACAGCAGTAGGGCATTCACAGATCATGAGAACTCCTCCCTGCAAAAGAGTCACACATACCAATAACAGTATGACATTTCCACTTCATTCTCCAACATTGCACTGTGGGATGCCAGCTAGTTAGGGTTGATCGGCATTTGCTAAAAGCCCCCACATGAGTACCTCAGAAACACGTAAGACCACCACACAGGGTCTGTACACCTCGCCACTGCAAACTTCTGTGATTGTGATGATGCCCCATGCCCCCCCTTTTTCCTCAAATCTCAACAGTCCACATAGGCAGACAAAACACTTCCACATGACTGCAGCCTTGTTACAAGCACTACCAATCCTGTACAGGTCTGAGGTGCATGTGTGGAAGTGAGTTCAACCAGCCCTTAAACCAATTTGTGTGTACACAATTTATTAATTTGTTAAGGTGCCACAAGACTCTTTGTAGTTTCAGACTATAGAGAGGCATGTATACATCTTCTCAACTCACTCTACATTCCAGTCCTAGACCCAACTGTCATACAGCAGAATCTCCAAATAATAGAACTGATGTATATTTAACCGTGTGCAGCATTGGAGCCCAACTGAAAACCGAATGCATAGTTAATTTCTTTTTTATTCAGTACTACAGCCTCTTGATCACAAAAACAGGCATATGATCAAGGGTAAGTACCTGGTAGAATTTCAACCCAAGGAGTGTGACTGTGCTTTCTTTGCCCATGGTTTATGATTAAAGAAGCAGAGTCTGCACCACACCTAAGCCAGTAGTTGGATGGAGAAAAAGCCTACATACCGGCACAGTGAAACTGAATACTGCCGCAGCTACCTGATTGTTTGTATCCTGAGGCTCCTGGGAAGCCAGATTTCTACCCACCCCCATCCTTCTCAGTACAACTACACTACCTGCAGACACCTCATCCTTCTTTCCTTTGATTTATTTGACAAGAGATCTCTTTCTATAATGTTATCAGTTCCCAGTTCCAATACAAAAATCTATGCTATCAGCACTATGCACAGAAACATATGCACCTCTCTTGATGAAACACTTCTAATGTATTAGGGAAGAAATGATAAAATGATAAAATGGCACAATATTACTGAACCATCCTAAGGGGCTAATTAAAGGTGGATGTTGGAATTAAGATTAAACGTGGGTGTCGATTTAGGGATGGGGGAGATACTCAACCCAGTTTGCATTTAAAGCCGAATTTATCAATTTTGCACTTTCCGAAACAATATGAGGACGGAAACAACCATCCTGTAAAATTCACACTTATCTGAATTTTGTGATGCCGTTCTCCAACCAAGAAATCTTTACAAAAATTCATATATTAGGCGAAAGCATGCACTAAAGGAATATATTGGTGAAAATAACATACAAAAATGCATTATATTAGGATAAACTGCTTGCAAAAATGTGTAGTTAAAACTGCCTACAAAAATGTGTTTATTAGGGAAATTTGGAGCAAAATATTTAAGAATTTTCATGAGGATTTTTTTTAAAAAAAAACTGCAAATTGCTGCAGAAATGAAGACTTTAAGATTAGAAAAATAAGAAACTGAGAGAACCAAAATTGACAGATGATTCCATCTGTGGAGTTGACATTAAATAAACCAATTTTATATCTGAATTTGACATTTTAAGTACTATTATCATTTGTAGTTATGGTTTTGAAAAGTTGTTACTCATCCCCTTTCAAAGCAATCAGACGCTGAGTGAGTTAATATCCTCAATGACTTGCAGCACAACCCAAACCCAACATGCCCCAGGATGAGCGAGTTTGGAAAGGTAGATCTCAGGCAGTCCTGGTCAAGCCAGGATTCAGCTGTGGCAACACCGGCATAACTAGCTCTGCTGGGGATATACCAGCATAACTCCTGCTGGGGCTGTGCTGATTCAGCCAGTGGAACTTACACTGGGGTAGGCTCCCCAAAAGGAGGCATTCCAGGGGCAAGGAGAGGCTTACGCCTATTGCACACCTCTTCCAGCTCAGTCACATGATCTGGCAACCTGGAAAAACCTACACTGGCAAACTCTGTTTTAAAGGCTTGTTTTCTCTCTGCCAGGATTGGGCCAGGTAAGCCAGCAGTAGTCCCACTCCTGAACTGAGTTTGAAATAGGGTTAATTGATGCTGGCTTAACTTATGTCGGCAAAGTTCTGCGGGCTTCCTATGCTTAGGATGGCTCTGTTGGTCTTTACTTTAACCAAGTGCAAGAGAAGTAGTGTGGTGGCAAAGTCAGAAGTGCAGGGTCCCTTCATGATAGTCACGCCATGCCCCCTCACAGCTACGCCCCGTTCCCACTGTCCCTCATTTCCCTTGCTCTCCCTGTCAACTTGTGAGTCTACACACCATTACGACAAACATCGCTGGATCCAGTCAGCATGAAAGAGGAGGCTGTGTGTTAGCTGCTAAGAAGAGTCTTCCCAGTGGCTGACTCACCTTCTTTCACTCTGATTGGCTCCAATCAGCACAAGAGGACAAGGACTCTTCTCAGTAGCTAACATGCTCCCTTTTCATGCTGACTGGCTCCTACATAGGGACCTGGTTGGGACCCTGCTCCCAAAAAAGTACCAGATCTATGATCCCCTGCAACCCCGGATGACTACACTCCTGTGCAAGAGACACTGAGGGACAATGGCTTGCTATTATACTCCAAAGAGATTACACCAAAAATGGTGAATAGATGCAAAAACAGTGTTATTAAGTTTGCCTTCCTTTCTCAGTGTAAAGCCGGATTGCCCCAGGTCAGGCTACAGTGAGACCCCAGCAAAGGAAAGTGTTTCATAACAATGTATTAAGTCACTGTTTTAAAACTGGGCAAGAGTAAACCTGGCCAAAGGTTCTGACCCTGGAGTCATTAATGATGAAATATGCATACCTGTATTGATCACCCTGTCATCTTCACTTCTCAACAGAGCAACGGTGCTCTCTGTGCGCACATGCTGTATGTGTGAACATGTTTATCCGAGGAGAAACGAAGAGAGAGGTTTTTGTCTGCTTCACAGTTTTTAATTAATATAGTTTCAAAATTAATCTGTAGTGGGATTCAAACTTGGGCTAGTTCCAATATCTGCATGTGCGCACGCGCGTGCGCACGCACACACACACACAGATATCTGGCCAATTGCCAGTACTAAAATTTACAAACTTCCCAATAAAATCTGCTTTTCCGATGCTCACTCCCATTTTTGTTTCCATGGAAACAACAGATGATAGATTACCCAAAAATTTGACCTGAAGTTTTAAAATAATCAGTGCTTTGAACCAGTGATCATTATTAAGAGCATCTCACACACTGTGTCTAGTATAACAGCAGTCCTAGAGGAGGGGAGAAACAAGAATAAATGGCAGCTGGCAACCAGCAACAAAGTTTTTAGAATACTGGCAGATATCATTTGGTACTAAGCAAGAAAAACTGCTGCTTTCCCTAAAATCTAATGCAGACTTTAGCAGAAAAAAAAAACATCTTCTATCTTCACATATTGTTGTTATGTGCCTTCAACTCGATTACGACTTATGGCGACCCTATAAATCAGTGACCTCCAATAGCATCTGTTACAAACCCCCCTGTTCAGATCTTGTAAGTTCAGCTCTGTGGCTTCCTTTATGGAATCAATCCATCTCTTGTTTGGCCTTCCTCTTTTTCTACTCCCTTCTGTTTTCCCCAGCATCATTATCTTTTCTAGTGAATCATGTCTTCTCATGATGTGTCCAAATTTCAAATGCTGTTAATTTTTCTGAGTCTGCAGTAAATAAAAGGTTTTTTATAATATGCTTCTATGCTCAAATTATGTACTTCCCTCCAATTCTGAGATATTACTAATCTATCTGCAACAAACACAAACATGGTTAAATCCCTCAGTTGAAACTACTCAGCTAGCTTAGGAAATAAGGAGGCAAAATCCAGATCATATGGAATGCAGAATAGACCCCATTTCACAAATAACCTGTTTCCAGTTATTCTGGACAATTGGACAGGGTCACCAAAGATGGAAATACGTGCCTTGATCTCCACGAGAAGGAATTCATAGATTGACTAACATGCACCATTCTAATTGGAGATTAATACCATCAGTGAAAAATTTTAAGGGCTCTCTTCTTAATGGGGGCAGAAACAGAGACAAAGAGCCCCGTGGTCCAAATACGGCTCCAAGACCGTTGGTCAACCTCTACCCCATATCAGATTCCCATTGTGATCATAAAGATGAGGTGGGGGAGAATGTCAATCCTTTCCCAACAGGATGGAATAAATGTGCAACATTAAACCCTTGTAGGGCCCCCAGCATTTCAAATGCTGTTAAGGGTTGGAATGCTCATTTTTTTCTAATCAGTGGCTTCATGTTTTTACAGGCCACCTATAAGGCAAAAATTCAATAGATGCAGCTTCTATTCCCCCCTCCCCAGCTGATGATTTCTGCAACCCTTATCTGCAAGAGACTTGAAGAAGGAACCATTATCACCAGCTTCACAGCAACACATTCCAAAGAAGACTGTATTAGTCTGTTACGGCAGAAATAAAGATGGTGGTGGCATGTGAAAAGCTAATGAATGTGTTGCGTGGCACAAGCTTTGGGGGCCAGATACAACTTTATCAGATGCATAACACTGTTATTGACACAGCTAGGTATATATACGCTGAATTTAG